>NW_019154108.1:26746920-27049333 GCF_002288905.1 Enhydra lutris kenyoni | reverse complement strand
GAGAGAGAGAGAGAGAGGCAGAGGTAGAAGCAGGCTCCCTACTGAGCAGAGAGCCTGATGTGGGACTCGATCCCAGGACCCTGGAATCGTGAGGTGAGCTGAAGGCAGACTCTTAACCATCTGAGCCAACCAGGTGCCCCAACTATATGTTATTTATAAAAGAAATATCTAAAATATAAGGATA
Organism: Enhydra lutris kenyoni; assembly: GCF_002288905.1. Classification (NCBI taxonomy): domain Eukaryota; kingdom Metazoa; phylum Chordata; class Mammalia; order Carnivora; family Mustelidae; genus Enhydra; species Enhydra lutris. The sequence goes on along the minus strand of NW_019154108.1, from coordinate 27,049,149 downwards.
GTGAAAGGGTGAAATGAAACAAGTGAAAAAAGATATATTAAGTAAAATCTAACCAAAGGGAAACTGATGCAGTTAAAGGACAGAAAATATATAAATTTTCAACCAAAATCCTTACTAGTGAGAAAGAGTTTCACTTCATTAAAAAAGTTCAGTTCCAGAAAAAGATATCAAAATTTATAATTATATGCACCTAACGGAACTTCTAAATATTCAAGCCAAAATTGATAACTCCAAGGAGAAATAAACAAATCCACAATTATAGTGGATCATTTTAATATCCCTCTTTCAGTAATTGATTGAACAAGCAGATAAAGACATCGTTAGAAATATAGAATATTTGAACATGATGAAAAAATTTGATTTAATGGGCTAGTATCATTGACTTGACTAGCATATGCATTTTTTCAAAATATACAGAATAGTTACAAAAAAAAATGGCTGTATTCTGAGCCATAAAACAAACCCAAATAAATTTTGAAAGGCTGAATAAGGGTGCCTGGTGGCTCAGTTGGTTAAGCGACGACCTTTAGCTCAGGTCATGATCCTGGAATCCTGGGATCGAGTCCCGCATCGGGCTCCCTGCTCAGTGGGGAGCTTCTCCCTCTGCCTGCCCTCTTCTCCCTCTGCCTGCCCCTCTCCCCTCTCGTGTGCTTTCTCTCTCAATCTCTCTCAAAATAAATAAATAAAATCTTTAAGAAAAAAAAGGAAAAGAAAGGTTGAATAATGTAGATTGGGTCTTTCCAGAACAATCTGATTAAGCTACAAATCAATGATAAATCGTAATTAGAAGTGTGTATTAAGTATTAAAAAACACACTGCTAAATAATCCTTAGTTCAAAGAAGAAATGTTTATGGAAATTAGGGAATGTTTTTAACTGAATAATAATAAGAAAATATTGCAAATCAAAATGCGTGAGATGAAGCTAAAGTAAGTACTTGAAGAGAAGTTTATACCTAAAATGCCAACATAAGTAAAAAGAAAGGTTAATCAAATTTAAGAGTATAAAATTGATAACATATTGTGACAGAGTTTATTTCAACAATGCAAGGTTTTAACACCAGAAAATTTAATTTGTTCTAACATTACTAGATAAATGAAGAGAAATGATGTAATAATTGCAGAAAAAAGTTATCTAATTATTATCAACATTTAGCAAACTGGGAACAGAAAGGAATTATTTAATTTAATCAAGGATGTTTGCAAAAAAGAGGAAGTGGATTAGAGAAAGCATTGTTTATAATAGTGAAACATTATAAGCTTTCTTTTTGAGATAAAGCATGAGATACGAGTGCCAATATTATTTCTTTCAACATTGCTGTGGTTAGACCAGTGAAACATTTTGGCCAGTGAAATAAAGCAGGAAAAAGAAAAGGAATGAGAGAGATAAGTTTTGGATCAAAAGAAACAACATTTCATTTTTCAAAGATGGTATGTTTTTGTATGTGGAAAATTCTGTAGAATCCATGGGTAAATTATTGCAATTAATGAGTTTAGTAAAATTGCTAGGTAGAGCGTTAAGAAACAAAATTCATCTATTTTTTTTTTTAAAATATCAGCAGCAAACAGTTAGAAAACGTCATTTTTGCAAGGTTATGTTTAGTACTATTGGGAGATACTCCTCCGTGAGGCTTTCATTCTGCTGTATGTCTTGCTGGGTATGCCAAGAATGCAAGGTCCTGACAACTGTTTACGTGGGTCTTATCTTAAGGTTGTTTTTGCACCAAGAAATCTTGAGGCAGGAAGTAATGTCTTCCTCTGGGACAAAGAGGAAGCTTGTTTAGTACTTGGAATTAAATAATGGATTTCCCAAGCTCAGTGATCCTTAGCTATAAAGCAAACCCACTCTAAGTGTGGCTAGAATCCATCTGGACTCCTTCATGGGACTTGGATCAAGGAAAATAAATGCACATACTTCCTGCTGTGGAAAATAAGAGTTTTAATCTCTGCAGGAGTCTCATGTCTTCTACTAGCATTCATGAAACAAGAACTGGCTAGCGTATTAGTTTGGAGGTAGGGTAAAATAATGTCACAGACCCAAAAACCTTCTTTGGCAGTAAATCTAATAAAATATGTGTAAAACCTCTTAGGAGAAAATCACAATCTTTTATTGAGAGAGATTAAAGAAGATATAATAAATGGAGGGATAGTCTGTGTTCATTGACTGGAGGACTCAACACTGTGAAGAGGCCCATTCTTCCAAACTGATGTACAGAATCAATGCAACTGCAAGAAAAATTACAAACTTTTTTTTTTTTTTCCAGAGTGGAAGTTGACAAAATGATTCTGAAATTTATTTGGAGGTTCAAGGAGTCAAGAATAACCAAACTCTCTTGAAGAAAAAGAACAAGGTGAAAGAGGTCTTGCCCTAGAGATACCAATAGTTATTTGAATCGGGATAATGTGGTATTGGGGCCGAATTGACAAAAAGACTTAAATTGGAAAGGTGGTGGCATGAGCAGATCAGTGGGCAAGGTCAACTTTTATTTATTTATTTATTTATAAAGATTTTATTTATTTATTTGACAGAGATCACGAGTAGGCAGAGAGGCAGGCAGAGAGAGAGGGGGAAGCAGGCTCCCTGCAGAGCAGAGAGCCGGATGCGGGGCTCGATTCCAGGACCCTGGGATCGTGACCTGAGCCGAAGGCAGAGGCTTTAACCCACTGAGCCACCCAGGTGCCCCCAGGGTTAACTTTTAAATAAATAGCCCTGGGAAAAGTTATTATTCATTTGGAAAAAAATAAAAATATATTCCTGCCTCACATCATATATTGTATTGAACCATATAAAAACCTTCATTTTGTAGGTCAAAAATAGTCAAACATAAGCAAATTCATATAATTCTACCTAATAAAAAATTCCAGGTAGACGAAAAACATAAATGTAAAAGGTAAAAATCACAAATAACATGGGAGAATTCATTCATGTTTCTAATCTTAAAACAAGACCAACAAATACTAACCATCATGGGAAAGATTGATAAATTTGATTATATTGAAATCAGAAACTCTCTTTAATCAAAGACACCATGAGGGAGTGGAAAAACAACAGAGTGCAACAAGATATTTTAAATGCACATTCCGACAAAGGCTTCCTACTAGAATATGGAAAAAATAACAGGCAAGTGAACAGTAACTTGGTGAGTTACATAGATCTTCCTGATTTGACATTTTATCTTAAAATAAAAAAAAAAATCACATCTTTTAACATAACCACTGGTCTCATCAGGAAAGTTCTTAAGTATTGGGAAGCTGTCAAGCTGAGCATGATAGATACAAGTTTTTTAAAAATTTTGGTTTTATGTAGAGAGCTCAAATTTTATCACTAGCGACAAATAAGTCAATTGTTTTTTTCCAAATGACAGGTTCACGTGGCTTATTTTTGAGGAAATTTCTGCCAAATGCCCACATCAAAAAAACCATAGTTTGTCTGTTGCTCTTTCAAGTAAAAATGGTGTTTTATGAGAAAAGCAACTTGTTCAGTTGGTGACTCAAACAATGCCTGAGTTCTTTTTCTGGAGACAATGACTGTCCTCGAGAGTTCTGTAGAAGTACATTAAATCTTTTTTCAGTTGTTCACACAGAATTAAAAAGACATGCACTCAGGGTCGAGATGTAATAGGGAACTAATAATTTTTACTTTTTCATCAAAGATCTTCTTAAGTGAAATTGGCTTTTATTTTTTTCTTATTGTGAGTAGAAAATACGGTGATGGGTGCAAGGTTTATTGCCATTGTCTTGATGTGTGACAAGGTGGCTGCAGGTTTACCATCATCGACGCAAAAGTCAATGCGATGAAAAAGGTAAACATTATCTTGGTATTCTTAGAAAAATAGTTTGGATGCTGTGGGTCCCCTGAAAAGCTATGTAAGTGTAAAATGCATACCAGAATTTGAAGATAAATATCAAAAAAGCATCTACTATCTTTCAAATTTCTTTTATATTGATTACATGTTGAAAAGCAGTGTTTTGGATATATTGGGTTAAATAAATATTATTAAATCCATTTTACTTGTTTTAATGTGAACTACGAGAAAGTTCAAAATTATATACATGCCTCTCCTTTTTCCATTGGCCTCCTACCATGGAGCAGATCTCCTTTCCCACCCGCCTCCCTGGATCCAGATCTGTCTGAACCAGCCTCCTGCTGGTGCACCTGGGACTTGAGCGAGCTCCCGCTGGAGGTCATCTTCTCACTAGCCCTTCTTTCTGCCTGGAACGCTGTAAGGGAGGGTTGAAAGCCATTCGAGATGCTCAGTGAGTGGCCTCCTCTGAGGGTGCCAGGAGGCCCCTGAGAGACAATGTGGAGTGCGCACCTCCAACTGTCACGCTCAGGAGCAAGGAAGCTGGGGTATGTCCATCACCTCCTTTCCTTAATTATTTAAGGATTGCTTTTGGGGGGTATTCATTCCTTAACATTTTTGCAAAACAGCATTGGAACTTAAGGTAAAATGTTGTCCACATGAACGGGAAGAGTCACGGAAGGTGCAGGTGACCTCAGAGGTGGGCTAAGAAGACACAAGTGGGGAGCTGTTAGCCTCTGCTCTCCCCCCAGCATTCCCTCTCTCCTGTCATGGACGGAACTGTCTCCCCTGCCCCCCAAATTCATGTGTTGAAGGCCTAACCCACTGAGTGATCATATTTGGAGATAGGGCTCTTAAAGAGGTAATCTAAGATGAAATGAGGTCCTAAGGGTAGGACCGTGACCCAACAGGATTATTGTTCTTCTAAGAAGAGGCACCTGGGTGCTCTTTTCCTCTCCCCTCTCCTGCCCTGTTCACACAGAGAAAAGGCCATGGAGAGAGTGGCAGTCTGGAGCCAGGAAGAGGCCTCACCAGAAACAGGATTTTCCAGCACCTTGACCTTGAACTTCTAGCTTCCAGCGCTGTGACAAAATAAATTTCCATTGCTTCAGCTACCCAGTTTGTGGTATTTTGTCACAGCAGCTCTAGCAGACTGACACCTCCCCCTTTATTTATTTATCTTCAGAGGCTCATCACGGTCTCACCCACTCCATATTATACTAATTTATCTTGTTTTATCGAGTGCTCAAGACATGTGCAATGAATGCATGAATCCATGCCTGTAGCGTCAGTTTCTATGGGCATCTTTATTGATATCATATGTTCAGGACCAGCTGCAGAATTCTGAACTTCGTGCAGAATTCTGAACTTCGTGCAGAATAAAAGCGTGGGACCTCTTGCTCAAAAATGCCAAGGTAGTGACAGCAGAGCATTAAAGTGAAGGGTGGGGCTCTTGTAAGTGTGGGGACCTGTGCCATTGGATAGGTCACACAGCCTCGAAGCCAGCCCCTTGTGCAATCCCCGGAGAGCTCTACCTGAGGCTCTCCTTTGGATGTGAGTCTTGCCCATGCACCTGCCCTCTTAGCTCGGTACCTCAGAGAGTCTCCAGCTGCCCTTGGCTCTCAGTGACTTTCCCTTCCTGGGTGGTCCCCGCCCAACCGGTGGGGCCACCCAGAATCCTATAGACCATTCTGTGTATTGTTCCAAATCCACACGTTCATTTTCTGTCCATTGATTCCCAAACATCTCTGAATATATCTACCTTTCCAATTTTACCAAAGTCACCTGAGGCCAAGTTATTTTCATTCCCATCTGACCCACCCCGGCACTTCCCCCCAGATCTTTTGCCTCCCCTCCCCATTTACAGGACAGCTGCAGCCAACTCTTTTAAAATGTGTCTATAGTCATCTCGCTGTCCTGCTTAGAGTCCCCGCCATGGCTTCCCGCCACTCTTACAATAGATCCAAATTCACACGTGGCTTGCAGAACCCTGTCTGATTAGGTGCCCTCTTTCCCAGCTCTAACTGTGGTACCCACTAGCCACCCATCTGTGCTCCAGCTGCCCTGGCTTTCCATCAGTTCCCTGCACAGTGCAGACTGCTGCTGGGGGTGTTCAGTGACTCTTTGTTGAGTGTGTGAATGAAGGACGGTTCGGGAAGGGGAATGGACTAGTGAAGGAATGCTCTAGGGCAAGAACGCCTGGGTGACTCGGGTGAGAAGCCCCATTGAAAGACATGGATTCCTCTTCACCTGGCAGGGCTCTCTGACACTGGGTGCTCTGAGACAGGAGGTGTTCCCTTGCTTTCAGGGTGAATGTCATGCCTTGATGGGGAAAATCGCAGGCGAGAGACTCCAGGGCCCCAGCACATCTGTCACAGTCCATATGATGCTACTGGAGTGAAAACCATTGGCCCAATGAACTGCCCATGTGTCTGTGTCCCCAGGAACCAAGCACTAAGTGTGAATGTGGTCCTTTCTGTTCCTCTTCTTTTTAAAGGCCAGGACCTGGGACAGGTGAATGGCTCTGAAGGTGGCTATGAGTCCTTTGCCCCTTAGAGGACCAGACAGAATCAGGGCCGGGTGTGACAAGCTCTTCCTCCAATCTCAGGTCCTTAGAAGGGATTTGGAGTAGAGGCAAGTGCCCAGCTCCTAGCTGGGCTGGGGTGGGGATGGGGGCTTTCTCTGGGAGACCCAGATTCTGCTGGTGGGACATGTCAGGTCCATATGAGGACAGGCTGGGTTGAGATATGTGGGCATCCAGAATAATTGTCTTTTCTTTTTTTAATAATTTTTAAAAAGATCTTATTTATTTTTTTGGGAGAAAGAGAGTGAGAGAGAGCATAAGAAGGGAGAAGGTCAGAGGGAGAAGCAGACTCCCCAGGGAGCTGGGATCCTGATGCAGGACTCGATCCTGGGACTCCCGGATCATGACCTGAGCTGAAGGCAGATGCTCAACCAACTAAGCCACCCAGGTGTCCCAATAATTGTCTTTTCAAAGGAACATTCTTTAAACATTTGTTTCACGTTTATGTAGAAGTAGGACAAGTATGTGGGCCCTCGTAGGGGGATTGTAGGGTGTGCTGTTGTCCATGCTCAGCCTCTCTGTCCCTTGAGCAGTTCAGCTCCAGGCCCAGACATCCCACTCAATAAAAGTTAAGTCCACAGCTCCTTAGAAGCCAGACAGAGGACCCCTCCCTAGAAATCATCATTCATGCTATTAAAAGCCATGGCCTCCAGGAGCTCATGTCTGAAGCTAGAAGGCCTCAACCCCAGGTGTGGTGTCCTGGTGGGAGTTTTGATAAATACAGGGTCTTCACCCAACCCATCTGAAAGACTGCTACTAAGCTTCCCTGCCATGGCTGCTAAGCGCCCTAGGGTTCCTCTGGTCCTCATTCTATGTCCCAGGGAAGGGTGGGCGAATGGCCTGGAACCACACTGTCCTTAGCCTGCAGCTTTGGAGCACACTTGGCTGGCTTTCAACACAGCTGGTCCTCTTCGCCTCTCTTCTAGAAGAGTCACCCATGGGGCTGTCCTCAGCAGGGCCGCTTTGTTCCACACTCCCGTGTCCTCTGTGCTTTGTTCTTGGGCTTCTCCTCTGTCTCTTCTCCCGCCCGGACCCCTTCCTGCTCTCAGGTAGCCCTCAGCTAATCCCCGATAGCCAGCTGATGCTCTTACTTGGCCCAGGGCATTTTTTAAAAGACAGTAAGTTGCTTTAGGGAACCAGGTTAGTGACATTTTAGGTCATAACACTGCTGGGAAGGTATTTGAGATTGGAGAATGATTGTCAACATCCTTTAACTTTCACCAAATTAACACCATTCCCCATAGTGATGACACCATTTCAAAGCATTTTCTGCCCATTGCATTTTGCCTCTCAGAGTGGTCTGTGAAGTAGGAAGGACCGTTATTCTTATTCCCATTTAAAAAAAATTTTTTTTAATTTTTATTTATTTATTTGACAGAGAGAGAGAGAGAGAGAGAGAGCGAGATCACAAGTAGGCAGAGAAGCAGGCAGAGAGAGAGGAGGAAGCAGGCTCCCTGCTGAGCAGAAAGCCTGATGCGGGGCTTGATCTCAGGACCCTGAGATCATGACCTGAGCCAAAGGCAGAGGCTTTAACCCACTGAGCCACCCAGGCGCCCCTCTTATTCCCATTTTATAGAAAAGGACACTAAGCTTCAGAGAGGCAGGAAGACTTCCCCTCAGGCACAGTGCCAGTAATAGGCAGAAATGCCACATAAGCCTTTGACCTAAAGTCCAGGATTCTCTCCTCTGCTCTTCAGAGAGTCTCCAAGTATGCTGTTTTAGGGATCTATCCTAAATTTCAACATAATTAAAGTAGTTAACTGAGTCTGTTTCACAGACATAAGATAGGACTGATTTAGTTTAGTTTTTATCAGGTCTACATTGGGTCTCTCTGGAGCACTGAGCTAACTGTTGGGAATGGGATGGGGAACCCAGGCTCTGCCCTCAAGGGGCTCACAGGTGAGAGGAGGACATGCCCACAATGCGGCATTTCCAGTGCCTTCCCGATCCCCTCCTACTCTCAGGAAAGAAAATAAGCTCTTTCCTCCATCCAACTGGAGGGCTTGACTTCTCAAAATGTCTTGGTCTTGGAAGAGAAGTAAGTGGTTCTGGAAATCTGATAATGGGTTGCAGCCAGACTCTAATGGAAGAGGCGCTTTTTGATCTGCTTCTGTGGCTCTCGGTCTAGAGGAAGATCCTGTGATGAAAACCATCATGAACCAGAGCGGGACATCTCCTTTGGCATCAAAATACCTACTATGTGACTGCATTTTCTGAGCACAAAACTAGGCCAAGTCGTGCCCCATAGGCATGGCTGGGACAAGAGTAAAGAAAAATCGACCTTGTGACTTCTTCAAAATGCTAGAAGTAAAAGTGGCATCTCTCTTTGCATCCCCCTTCCTGGCCATTGAGATTTCTTGTTTGGGAGAGTGAGCTGGGTAAAGGGGTTCAATGACAAGTGTCCTTCTCTGCCCTATGCTGAGAATGCAGTAGGTTTCTTTCATGGGTGGCTATCTCTTTTCTTCTTTTGCCCCCTTTCCTTTTGCTCCAAAATTTTCTTTTTTGGTGAGGGAAGGGTTCAAGTTAACCCTTTGATTTCCCTGACACCATGGAACACTCTTAAGCCTATGACTTTGATATCCACATTCTCCTGGGGGCCTGGGCAGTTATATTGTCTTTCCCTGTTCAGGTGATCAGAATCCTGAACCAAGGCAGAGGTTTGAGATGAAGTTTTCCCTTCCTCCTATCTTTGGTGACTAACATATCCTCACCCCCTTGATTTCATTTTTTTTCCTTGAGAAACCTTAGGACATATGATATCATGAGGTATTTGGAGATCTTAAACAATCAATACCATTTATTATTGTCCATTAGGTGAAGCAACAGAGCCAAAAGGTCTAATTTACAAGTAATCCTTGATTTGAAACTTAATCAAGTCCTGGACAGCCATGACAAATTAAACCAGAGTCAAACTCTCATTTTCTGTAAGCACCATCTTAAAATTCTGCTCCCTACCTTGGTATCTAATCTTGTCCCACCAAAATATCCAGAGCGATTCCAACCAAATAACAAAATAAAACACAGATATATGCTCTTCAAATATGTAGAAACTACATAAAAGGAAATTCAGTAGAAAAGCTACAGCAGTGTTCCATCTGGGGGGCTCCTTTGTCTTCTGGACTGAAATGAACTAGCTTCTTAAAATGATGCTTCAGTTGACGTCTGGATTGAAGTCATCTTTTTGTGATAAATCTCCCTATGAACAGTGCTTCTCCACAGAGGGAGATTTTGCCCCCCAGGGCAAAATTACATTTGGCAGTGTTTGAAGATGCCTGCATTGTTGCAACTTGTAGGATGGTGGTGGTTCTCCTGGAATTCGGTGGGGAGGAGCCAGGGATGTGGCTGAAGACTTTGCAGTGCACAACACAGTTTCCCACAGCAAAGACAGCCAACCAAAATGCCAACAGCACTTTTGGATTAAAACCCTGCCTTGTAGCAAGCACGGACGGTTCAAACCGAGTTAAAATTCAGGTTCTTTGGAGGAGACCATGTTGAAGACCAAATTTACATGACCACCTCTCAAGTCCTCTAAATGGTACAAGATGGGGTTGGGGGAAGGGGTTGGAGAGGACGGCAGGTGGTCCCACCTTGACTTCTTCAGTGATCTCTCACACTCCCGCGTCAATTAAGTCAGCTGAGTTGTCTTCGAGAGCAACCTTAGGTTGTCATTATTTCTGTGTAGCTTTGGTTGTAAATATAAGTTTTCGTTATTACTCTGTGGGTTTTATTTATGGAAAAAAAAAGTCATAAAAAGGGAGTGTGGGTCACAAATCATGGTGGGTACCGCCTACGCCCAGAAGTAATTTACACATTTCTTCATCGTTCTCCCTGTTTTTCTTGGATCTTTAAATTTCCTGTACAGCTAGCATATTGAATTTTCATAATTGTTACTGCATTTCTTGTAATTTATACTCATTTCCCAGAAACCTCCGAGGGGCTTATTGTTTGTCATGAAGAGTAGACCCAAAGCTTTCACACAAGCTATGAATGAGTGCTTAGCTGTGATCTCTGATCATAGCAAGTCTCATTTCAGGCATTAAAGGACATCAACATCTAAAAGTACCAGAATCTTTTGGAATGCCCTCCTTCCCCTCTGCTCCCCCAACCAAGGAAGATTCTATAGTAATCAGTCCTTTGAGAAGGTTCTGTTAGCTTTTGGGACTCAAGGAGCTCCTTAATTGCCATTTGTCCCTAGTATTTGAAGTGTTTGAAATATGTCTGAGTTTTAAAAAGAATATTGTCAATATTGAAATGACAACCCTCATCCCAATTAACTGAGTTCTTTTACTGTATACCTCCTCCCAGTTCCTCATGAGCACCTAAACACACATTTGGAGATTTTACCCTCACCTGTTTTAAAATAGCCCTGAAGTACAGGGCTTTCTTCACATATGTGTGGAACATCTGGGCTGGGGAGCAGGGAGTTTGGGGCAAGTGGATAGAAACAGAATGAGGCAAAAAGAGACTCCATCTCTTCAAGGAGGGGCCAAGCCTTCATCCCTGTCCATCCAGAGCCAGGGTTGGGCTGGATCCATGGTAGGTGCTCACTGAACTCAGATTGTGATATGAGGGAAGAGGGACAAGAGACACGGTCATGTGTGGATTTATGAGTTCAACACACGTTCTCTCTAGGATTCTTGGAAAGCCGGAGTGGTGGAGTAGAGCGGACATGTGCACATCGCATGTGAGAGGAGAGCTACAGGTCCCAGGAGCCCTTATTCCTTAACGATGTCTTTCTTCTGACTGGCCAAAGAGGTAGCTGAGGGGGCACATATCCCCGGGGCCACCGGGGTCATCGTGCGAGAGAAGACGCTGCTGTGTTTAGGTTTGGGTTCTTGGTAATTGCACTGATTACTAATGCTACTAACATTTCTCTTGCTTAATAATCCACTTTTAATTTTCCCCGTGGCAGTTCTTCGTTCCCATAACACAGCAATAATTAAATCTGTGTTCAGATCATTGTAAATGCACCCAGAGGTCTTAAGCAATGGGTGAATCAGATTCATTTAAGTTAGAACATAATGTTGGCATTCAGCCACCTCAGGAATAAATACTAATTACTGAAATTCCTTTAAGTTCCACTGTATACATCCTTTCTGTTTCCCAGATAACACACAGGAGGAGCTTCGGGCCATGGGCGTTGTCTACATATTACAACGGTCCCTCCTCAGGTAACGCTGTCCTGAGGTGTGGGTTTCTGGGGTGGCTTATTTCAAAGAAGACCAGGAAATGGGGCTGTTCTTAACGGTCTTCTCTTGGTGCCACCACAGAAATGTTTTTTAGGAAATGGTGGGGGAAGAGGAAATGAGCCACGGAGAACAGGCTCCGAAAACTGCCGGCACAGGGTGGGGACTTGGGTGCAAGACTGTCACATGGCTGGAGGCTGGGGTTTTTGTCCCTGTTGCCCACATGGCCTAGGCTTGGGAACAGGATGGTTGGAGCCTAGAAAATACTGGGGGGACTGGAACTTAAAAACAATTTTATTTCCAGGTTTTTAAAGTACTCTCTAGGTCCCCTTTAAAGGTATTCTCTCTATTTCCTTTTTAACATGAGGACATGTTTCTCCATGGTGGGGAAGCTCTGTCATTAGACTCCTTCCAGGGCGCTGGGGAGCCCGGTGCACAGGAAGACTCCGTCATTCCCAGCCCTGCTCCTATAGGTTTTGCTCTTCTGTGCCCTCTCACTCTGATTTGTACTGTTCCTTCCTCACCTTCCCCCTTGGGTAATTCCTATTGTCATTGATTGTCATAAGATTCAGACAGGTGGAACCCACCCCCCTTCAGGTAGCCTCCTGGAATGCCCCTTCCCCTCCAACAAGGTCGGGGGCAGGACTTGTCTGGGTTCAGGTCCCCAATTCTGCTCTGTTACTGTTTCCTCTAAACTTCTTCCTTGAGAACTTGTGGAGATGACTGGATGGAAGTTTCCCCCATTCCCCTGCTCTCTGGGTTGTTACCTGGCCGGGTCTTACCTGTATGATCTGGAGGCAAGAGTTGATCATACAATGTGCATGGGGGCTCATTTTCAAGGGAGGGAACAGGAGAACGCTTTCCCAGGTGACCAAGTCTGAGAGGTGGGGGGCGAAGCGGGGTTTCCCAGGAGCTGGAGTCTGAGCTAAGGATAGACAGGCTGGGCAAGTTAGGACAATTAAATATTCTCTGCCAGTGCCCATAGATGGCACCAGAGCCTTGGAGATCCAGTTACCACTGGGCACTCCAGGGTCCAGGGAATAGGACAGTGAGTCCGTCTTTGTGGCTTAATCAAGGGCTCCACACCATAGACCAGACTGGTCTGGGTGATGCTGGGGCATCCAGCAGAGGCTGGCACCCGTCAGGGACCTCTTCTAAGGGTAAAAGCAATGGGTGAGATGAAGAATTCAGAGTGGGTGGGAGGTTGAGCAGGAAGAAAGACAGAGAGAGAGAGAGGCAGAGAGAGAAAGGGTAGATGGTGGGAATAGGAAGGTAGGGGCAGTGAGGCTATAATGAGAGAACAGGATCAAGGACGGCGAGGGGCGCACACCATTCCTTCTGGATCTTTTATTGACGTATAGAAAATGTGTTTAAAAAAGGAACTATACAGAAGCTAAAAGCAATCAGGACTAAAAATACTAGTTAACAATGGTTAACAAGCGGAGATTCCTGTCTTTGAGCTACAGTGCCATGAAAGGAGAGGGAAGGTTGGCTTCTCCTCTCCTTCCTCTATTTTTACTTTTATTTCAGTTCATGAAAGTGTACATCGCCCAAGGAGTGTGTACTCCATTTTCTTCTTGTTTTTTTTTTTTCTTCCTTCCAGTCTTTCTTTTAAGTAAATGCTTTTCCCAAGCACAGTGTAGCTACAAAGGCAGTACATTGGTCGGTGTTATTTTTTTACCTGAAAAGGCCATTAAAGGTTAAAATGACAAACTCAAATTCAGGGGGACTGGAGGATTCGGTGTTTATGGTTTCTCAGAACAACAATCTAGAGACCACCAGGGTGGGTTTCAGCGACCTGGGCCCAACATAACAGTTCCCTCCAAGTCCCAGTGACTTGCTCAGGGTACCTGCGACTTCCTGTGGGCCTGGGGCACTTCTGAGGTTGGAATGACTGGATGCCCCCGTGTGTGTGCGCAGGATACGAAGGCAGAGACTGTGTTACCAGTAACGCATCTAGATTCTGAACCTCGAGTCTGTGGGACCATGGTGTGAGTCTAGAGGGCATGGGCAGGGAAAGGGGCTTGGTAGGGGGGCGCTTACTGGGGAGACATTTTTGTAGAAACAACGGTGTCCACTGCATCTAACACAGAGGCATCTCAGCTCCCCCAGCAGCCTCCACATGGAAGAGGACCATGAATTGTTCTCTCGTAGGGAAATGTATTTCCTTTATGGCTAAGCAGCAGCCAATTAAGAGGAAGGGATTCATTTCTGGAGTTTGGGCCTGGCAGCCAAAAATACAATGTACCAGGACTAATTTCCTTCTAAAGTCCTCCATTGTGGCAAAGAGAGCTGAGATTGTACCTAACTGTCCTCTGAGATCCCATGACAACACGCACACATCCCCACGGAGGAGGTAGGGACAGGTTGGAAGAGGGGAATAAGTAACACTAGACTCCTGCCTTCCTCTAGCCTCATTCCCCAATTTTCCCACTGATGTGTCCCTATAGGGACACTCTCATGGAGCCCATGGAAGTCTGGGAGGAAAGACTCCAATCAGTCTGCAGCCTGCTGGTTTTAGCCTAAAAATTCATGGGATTTCTGCATTTGCTACTGTCTGTATTGGCTTCAATATATTAGTGATAAAACTCCTTTCTTCTTAAATTCTGGAGTAAAACCTGTGCTCCAGGAACCCGTGCCGTGTTCATTTCCCCCAGTCTTGCCAAACTGTCCACCCAGTTTGAGAAGAATGACTCTGGAATTCCCTACTCTTCTAATGTTGGGTGGGAAAGAGGCCACTATATTCCCAAAGAATGAGGATTAGGGACATAATGTTTGTGTCCTAGTCTTTTTTGATCTGCTACCAACCTGCTGTGGATTCTGATTATGGCTCTCCAATTAAAAACAAAAAAAGAGGGGAAAAAAAGAAAAAGATCTGACGGGCTGTTTCAGGGAGGATTTCCAGAGTATGTGGCAGAAAACAACACAAGAACTCCCTTTTCTTAAAAGATAGAAGGAAGTGGCATCAGAAGCCCCTTTGTACAAATATTAGTAAATCCAAGGTGGCGGCCACTCAGCTAAACAAATAGAAGGGGCAGCAGCCTCCTGAAGGGGCAAAAGCAAGGGCTTTAGAATTAGACAGAGGGATCCTGATCCTGGCTCTCCTTAGTACCTGTGTGACTTTGGGCGTGTTATTAAACCTTTCTGTGCCTTCATTTCCTCATGGTAAAACTTAAGTCAGGGTTGTGGTGAGGATTTAATGAAGTAATACAGGTAAATTTCCTAGCACAGTATCTGGAAAGTAGTAGGAGTGTAGTAAATACCATTTCTCTTAGTCTTCAGTTGGGGAGAAAAATATTTAAAGGCCTATGCCAGATCTGATCTCGGCTCTGTTACTAATTAGCTGTGTGAACTTGGGCAAGTTGCCTAACATCTTTGAGCTTCTCTTTCCAGAAGCATGACATGAGTGGGTCAGGTTAGAGGATCTCCAGTCCCCTTCTGCTCTGAAGGTATGCCCCCCATATTTGTCTTTTGGAGGCAGCAGTGAACATAGTAGTGTCCAATGGCAGATGTTACCAGTGTGTCCCTGGAGTGGCTAAACCAGGAATGGGAAGAAAACAATAGTTCTCCTCCGTGCACTTGCCTCCTGGTCACACATCTGAACCCAAACCCTCTCTGTGGCTTAGATGTTCCAGGCCTCCTGGGATCTTGCTCTGCCTCCATGAGCCCATGTTGCCAATGAGCCAATGCCAGTACCTGGGATGGCGGATTCAGTGAGACTGAAAGGGTTAAACATTTTTGAACTGGAAATTTAGCATCAGCCCAGCAGCAGACAAGGAAGAGCTGATTTGCCAAGTTAACAGAGGGGGCAGAGCTCGTCTGAGGAACAAGACCTGTGTTATTTGGATGCTCTGCCATAGCCTTATTAAGCTTGGGAAGGAGGGAGGATTTCCGGTCTGCAGAAGACAGCAACACTGTCTGTCCAAAGACTGTGAGGTTTTCCAAGGACATTTGGACAATGAAGTGCTGCAGGTGCAATGAAGTCATGCTTCAGGCAAGGGGTGACCTTGAAAAATTAATCAGAAATGCTGGAGATGACAAATCAGGCTTGCAAGTGCCGTGAAGGATAAGTGAGGTCCAGGCAGGACTGGTTGAACAAGCCAAGGGAGCCTTTTGGCTTCTCGTTTTCAGCAGTGACAGGCCTGTGGGGCCTTAGTTTCTCCTCTGGTGAAGTGGGTGAACTGACAGGAGCTGTCTGGTGGGAGGTGAGACCAGAACTCAAGGAACTGAGGCAGGTCCCTAGACCTTGTTCTCGGTATTTCTATCACGGGCCATTGGTAGAGGGCTTGCTCTCAGTCTCCAAGCATCCATCCCCTTCTTTTATTTTGTTATTTAATTTTTTAAGGTTTTATATTTTATGTTTTCTTCTTCCCTGCTAGTTCTCAAAGCCTGAAGAACACAGAACAGACATCAGGGTATGTAATGGGGCTGCCATCAGGATGGACCAGGGCCATTTTTTCAAATGGACCTGTAGCTACACCACACGCCCACTTAAAGTGTACTAGAGCTTTTTCCCTCCTTGCTTTTGGAGGTCTCATGTGGTCTGTGAATTCTCTTTTGGCCCCATGGTGCCAAAATGCTGGAGTACAGTTGAGGGAAGCTTGGTCACACTTGTGTGGGGTGGGGCGGGGCTATGGAAGTCACAAAAGCATGGGGGAGCATTCAGTCAAAGATGTTCGGGAATGTGGCCAAAGGACCCGGAGGTCTAGCCAGAGAGAGGCTACAGGAATCACCCAGAAGCCAGCACCGGGTCTCGCCTTTCCTGAACGTGGGACCTCTCTGTCACTGCTATTTGGAGAAAGACGGGCCACCCAGGGAGGTTGGGTGGAGCCGAGTCTGCCGCTATGGGCATCTGGAGCTTTGTGGAAGAGGCAGACTCCCAAACTTCGCAGACCTCCCCCACACCGCCTCCGAGGTCCCGAGGCCTTGGCAAGTTTGAAGCACATGAACAAATTATTCCATCTTCTATGGGATTCTTGTAACTAAACTGAAGTTTGAATTTTCCTTTTCAAAGTTTTAGGACTAGGCAGTGAGAGACAAGTAGAGTCTCTGCTTTGGAGGGAAAGAAAAGGAAGTAGGAATGAGATTGAATGGGAATCAGGTGATCGAAAGCAAGCATGGACCCTGAGTAAGTGGTTCTACCTTTCCTGAAATTCTGGGCAGAGGTTAAAATTAAAAAAAAAAAAAAAGAAAGAAAGAAAGAAAGAAAGAAAGAAAAGAAAGAAAGAAAAGAAAGAAGAAAGAAGAAAAGTGTTTTCATGCCCCAGAATTCTTGCAAGGCCGGGTCATGGGCTTGTCTGTTACAGCCTCCTCCACTTGGCACATCTATACTGCTCACATTCCACTTTTTCTCATCTGATGCTTTGAAAAGAGCTCTTTCAAACGATTCCATAATGAACTAGTGTCCCTTAATCTACAGCTCTGTGCTGGGACCGGATTTTAAAAGTATAAATGTGATTAGGGTTGTTTGGCTTGGCATTGAGCTCATTGGCAACCTTGGTTCTTCAGGTTTGTCTTTAAAATAACAGTTTTCAGTGTGCAGGGAGCTGGCTGGTTTCCAGGGCACGGGGTGGGTGGTGGCTTACCCCTGCGGGGGGAGGGGCAGCCCATGGGGGAGCTGGTAGCTGAGGGGTAGGGGGCATTTAACTACTTATAGAAGTTTGCTCTGCATTTCCTTGCTGCCATTTTTGTTGTCGTTCTTTAACAATTCAATCCCTTGTGAAAATTAGTTGGCTGGTTTTCCCCAAAATTGGTTTGGTGTGAGTTCTCCCGGAAACCCCTAGGGGCTTGCTGTGCTCAATCCCCACCCGGTTTCATAGTTACCTGCGCCGACTGAGGGGGAGTGATCGCCACCTTGTGGCCACACCTAGCAAGTCTCCCTCCTCCAGTAAAATCCCGTCTAAAGGCCTGAAGGAATTTTCCACAGATTTGTGGTCTCCACCCCCAACCCCCCCCCCCCCCCCCCCCCCCCCCTTCCAGAAAGAACCCTGGAGACCCTGAGTTACTCATTTGGGAACTATTTTTATCTGATGGGGAAATGAGAAAAGGAAAAACTGTCTGGATCTTGGATCTAGGCAGTGGATCTGTTGTAGTCATTGGTAGGTTTTGTTTGCTTATAAATGCCTATGATTAGGATTGGGATTAAATCCTAATCCTGCGCTTAAATTGCCTCTGGGCAGGGCTGCCTCTATTCCCAGGAGTCCCTTGAGGGAAAGAGGTGTGCGTAGGCGAGTGCTCTGTGAATGTCATTTGCCGGATCCACCCTTGGGAAGAACGCAAATTTGGAGGAACAGGATAAGCAGGAATCAGTAAAGAAGCTTTGAGTTTAGTTGATTGTGGATCTTGGGGAGAGAACGGGGCACAGTGTCTCTTGAAGATGGTAAAAGCTCGTGAGAAAAACACTCAACTTAGTAAAAGGAATCTATACATCCTTTTATAGGAGGTTGGGTGAGCTAATCTTCAAAGTCCTTTTCTTGCTTTAAACGTTTTTGAAATGAATTCAGTCAATGTTGCTGATAATATTTATAAAAATGTTCCATAGGGTAAAATGGTTGTCATGAAACGCGGGTTTTGGTTTCCACCAATACTTCCTGGCTTTCACCTGAATTGACCATACAAGGAATCGTAATCTCTGTTCGTTTCAGTTCCCTTGATGAGGTAGGCTGTGCTGGCACCACTCAGGCCCTCGGTCTCTGCTTTTACAAGCAAAATGAATTTGGTCTCTTACTTGGCATTACCTTTTCTGCAGTGCTTTTTCCTGTGTGTGTGTGTGTGTTTCATTTATGACTTCTGAATCTTTTCTCCTTCCTTCCTCCCTCCCTAACAAAGCAGAACTTCTGGTGAATTTTC
The DNA here is from genome assembly GCF_002288905.1 of Enhydra lutris kenyoni. Classification (NCBI taxonomy): domain Eukaryota; kingdom Metazoa; phylum Chordata; class Mammalia; order Carnivora; family Mustelidae; genus Enhydra; species Enhydra lutris. Next base: position 27,030,729 of record NW_019154108.1, on the reverse strand, counting down.
ATTACTTAATCATGCTTTCTCATCAATGCCAGTTTCTACTTAGATTTCCAGATCAGAAACCAGCATCAGTGACTATCAAAACCGGAAAGGAAGATGGTAGCCATTCTAGTCCAAGCTTCCATTCAACAGGGGGGACACTGAGGCCTGGAGAGAAAAAACAACCTCCCTGATGAGGTCACAGAGCAAACAACATGGCGGAGGCAGCCTCTAGCTTAGTCCCCAGCTTCCTCGCAGTGTGCTCCCTACTCTTCATTGGTATCCCACTCTCCTAGTTGAATCTCACTGGAATTTATATGTTTCTTAAAAGGACTGTTTCTCTTTCTTCCTCCTTCTCCTAGTTCCTTTTGAAGCCCATGCTGACCTGAGAGTGGCTTCCATGTCTCATGTCCCGGGTTTGTCAGTCACAGCCTCACGGAGGCGTGGGCAAGGCCTTGGAGGCCTGCTGTGGCAGGGCGCCTGTGGCTAGTGGCAGCCAACATCATCTGTATAAAGTGTGATCAGCAGCCCCCGTGACCGTCCTCTCCTGGGAATCAGAGCTGGGTTAGAGCGTAGCTGTTTCCATCAGGAAACTGCCAACTCTCAGGCTCTTCCGGCAACTGGTTGGGGACAGAGCAAAATGTCCTGGTTTGGCTAATCATGGGCATTAAAGAAAACAGAAGTGGGGCCTTGAGGAATGGGAGGGGAACAGAGGGGGGCTGCCGGGGGGCTGGGTGTGGCTTTTGGTAGATGCCGCAGGGATAGCTACCGCTGACATTGGGTTTGGAGAAGTCAAAGGGTCATGGTTTCTAGAGTCTTGCGCTCTCTTGGGCTTAAAAATCAAATCATGGTAGTGAAGAGAGCACATCTCATAAAATTGGAGGTAGGCCCACAGTCGTCCCCTATTCACCTTTGGATTTCCAGATGTAATTTCCTCTGGCACTTTTCGTTTTTCCTCTCAGAGGCAGAATAATAAAAGAAGATGGAGAAAGGCTTCTCATGATGTCAACTCATTACAGAGGTCATTCCTATTTCCCACAGGACCAAAAAAGAGCAAAAAAACAAAAACAGCCCCTCCCCCTCTCCCCCGAATTTCTCCTCTTTCCAGGAATTATCAGTCAGGGGAACGGCTGGCTGGTCATATAACTTCTTCTTCTGACCCTTATTAAGCCACCCACATTAAGGAGAGCTTGGCTGAACACAGAAATGAGGCCTTCCATTTGCAATTCAGGGAAAAAAAAAATCCATGACAAATAGGACCAGAGATAAGAAAATAGAGCTAGGTAAAATCTGTGTTTCCCAAGGGACCTGTAATCTCAAATGGCAGATGCCCTGATTTCTACTTTTGTCCTTTCATCAATGTCTGACCCCAAAGGGCTCAACCTACAACCATCTCCCCCTTTCGTCCACAGAGAAGTTCTGCCTGGCCGAACTAAGAGAGGGGGCAGTGACTTATGACCCTTAGGGAACACAGCCACTGTGTAGCCCAGGGCCAGGTGTGGACAATGCCTTGGGCTTGTGGGGCCATGGGGGTCTAAAGGTAGGATGGACGGAGGCACAGGACTGACTGGGGCTGGGAAGGAGACGGCTGCTCTTAAAAGGTCATAGGACACTTGGCTGGTAAGAGTGTCAGAAGATGAAAATCTTTGGCCCATTAAAAAGGACTTGGGTTGTTGGGATGGGGCGAGGTTAATCTATTTCCTCTGAAGGGGTATTGTTGGCAGACCTCTCTTCTCGAGGCTTCTCCCGGGGGCTGCTGTGAGAACCTGGCCATCCAAGGCAGTGACCAGAGCACGATTACCTGGGAGTGAAGGGCAGCTCCTAGGTGTCCAGGAAAAGAAGGCCTTGTGCCATAGCAATCTGACTCCAGGACTTGCCTTTCAGTTGGTCTCTTTAAAACATTCCAGACTTTCCCTCCTCGGTGAGAAAGGAGGGGAAGGTTAAGGATGACTGGGTGGGAGGGAGCACGGAGACAGAGGCCCAGGCCCGGGACAGCAGACACCACGAACAGCTATATCCTGCTTCCTCCAACACCCTTCCCACGTTGCCAAGCACAGTACTCTTACCCCCCACCCCTTGTTTCATATTATAAAATACAAACAAATGACAGAAAAGGTCAGTTGGCCCGCGGCCGCCCAAGGCTCAGAACTGCAAGGACCGCCGTTTCCTCCCAGCCGTGAGACGGTGGCTGTAGGGGCGCATCTTCATCTCCACGAAAGGGATGGAGAATTCGTGGCCTTTCCAGTGGTACCAGTTGATCCCCTGGGAAGGAGGAAGACAAGCAAGTCAGGTCCCCACCTCCCCCCAGGTGGAACACCCGGCTTGAAAAGAGGGAGAACACCAGGAGTGGGGAATCTAAGATGAGGATTAGTCATTCTCCATTAACGGGAAGCTCTGCAGTCCAGCTCCCTATAGGGTCGAAGGAGCTGGGTCTTTCTCCAGCTTTTCTTTTTAAGCGTGCTGTGGCCCGAGTGTTCATCAGGTTATGTCTTACTGCCAGCTTTATGTTTTTGGCTTTTAAGATTTGCATGCACCGGTTATCGGTGCTGAATCTCAAAATCCCAATAGTATAGGATCATCTTGTGGAGAATGATTGTGTTTGACTGCTCACTCCTGAGGGGAGAGTCAGGTAGTTTCTGCCTGTGGTGACCAGCCATCTTGGTTGGCTCAGGAGGGAGGGGTTTCCCTGGCTGCTGGCCTTGGGGTGCTAAAACTGGGAAAGTCCCAGATGGTCCAGTTGGTCGCCCTATCTCCCAGCTCAGCCTGTGGACTTGTAGTCTCTAAGGGAGAAACCTAGTCCAGTTGACACTGGTTTTCTGATCTCTCCTTTCCTGGTACCCTTCTTTAGATGAGGTTGAACCTGTGAAGCTGTCCCTAAATTTGATAAGCTCTCCATGGAATGGCTAAGATGAGGAAATGAAATGAATGGAATGTACCGGTAGTCAAGGGCTTTTCTGGGTGACTTCTAAGTTCTGAGTCCAGATGCTTTTTTTTCTCTCCTCTGGCTTCTGCTTTGTCCCACTCTTATCTCAGGACCTGCCTTCCTTTCCTCTTCATAATAGTCCATTCTCAAGACTGACTTTTATTTATTTATTTTTTTTACAGAGGGAAATGTAAGACCAACTTGTGCGTCGAACACATAAAGCCGAGGGACGGTGGGTTCCACAGCCCTGGGTCATTCAAGATGGCGGCCAGCTTCACCTACCTGACTGTGCCTGGACTCTCCATATTTCCCATTGAGGTTGGTGCGATGGCAGTTCTTATACCACCAGGCCCCCTTGTAGGACATGGCACAGTTGGTAACGGCAACATCATTGTCTCTGTCCTCTGTGGAGAAAGGGCGTCCCTGATGATAGCTGAGGGAGTCCCCTATAAAGAAAAAGATGCTTTCATAAGGGCATCTCATTTGTTCCTCTTTTGTCAGGACTGTCTGGACATCTGACCCACTAACAACACACCTAGCCTGCCCTTAAGGGACCTTCCATTTACTCATCTCGTTCTCACGCATTTCCTCAGCTGGGCTGTAGGGAACTTTTACTCCACCTTACCCCCTGGGTCAGCTGCTTCTTTGCTGCTCTCTGCAACTCATTTCCTCATTCCTCTGACCTTCTGCTCAGAGCTCTGTCCACTCAGTCCACTTCACACCCCTGTCTTTTCCCTCTAGGCTTGCACTGGGCACCCACATTCATGATTCCTTTGTCCCCAGAGGACACAGTGATGAGCCATGGTGACTTGAGTCAATCTGGGTTACCACCATGCATCCATAGCCTGGCCTTCTCCACAGTTTCTTAAGCTTGGTCAACCCTCACCCAAAACCCCACATTCAGAACTTGGTGCCACATGTAAAGAGGGATCTCAGCAAGCTCAAGTTCCTGTCCACAGGAGAAAGCATGATAAGAAAATCCTAATCGTGTCCAAGAATGCCTCCACTGCTTCCCACCATGGCTTACTCTGAGGGGATGATCTTTATTCTCTGAGAAAGCCTGATTCTCTCACGTCAGTTGGATCCCCAACTGAACATATCATGTTTCTGTCCCATCCTTTTCATCTTCTCTTCTCAGGCTCCAAGAAATCTGGTTTTGTGTCCATTGAGAGCTAATCTTACTACCTGAAACTCACTTTTTAAAAGATTTTATTTATTTATTTGAGAGAGAGAGAAAGAGAATGAGCTTGAACAGGGGGGAGGGACAGAGGCAGAAGGAGAAGCAGACTCCTCACCAAGTGGGGAGACCCCCACGTGGGGCTTGATCCCTGAGGACCATGACCTGAGCTGAAGGCAGATACTTAAGTGACTGAGCCACCCAGGTGCCTCTATGAAACTCAGTCACATTTCTTCCAGGTCCAGAGGAAGGCAGAAAATAGAGCTTATTTTTTTCTTTTTCATGTATATATACATGAAAAAGAAAAAAATAAGATAAATAATATACTTTTATATATATATATACATATACATAAAAATATGTATTTATTAGCATAGTCACCTCCTCTAATCCTAAATCATATTCATATCCTTTAGCTTTAAAACTTCTTGGATTAATCCTATTTTCTAGTGACCCTTTCTTTACCATGGGTCACTCTTGCTCTGACGACCTCCTATCTTCTCATCTCCAGCTCGTCCTTCTGTAATCTAGAATTTGCTCTCCACTACTGCCCTACAACAATGCTCTCTCGCTTCCTCTCTGATATTGCCTGCTGCAGTCTTGGATAGATCCCAGCATTGGTCTTTATCTCCTCCCCCAATCTGGCTTCCCTTCCCATTTCTGCCTCATACCACCTCATATATTCAGTGCATCGTCCAAGTCTTGGTTTTTCTCTCTCAAACCACTGTTCAGATTTATACCTTTCTCTTAATTCCTGATATTAGTCAAGTCTCCTATTATCTCCTACCAGGATTAATGCAGCAGCTGCCAGCAGGTCTCTGTTCTTTACTCAGATTTACTTTATCCAGTTTAAGGCTGTCACATTGATCTTCCTAAAACCCCCAAATCCAAAAGACTCAGGACCTACCATGGCTCCCCACTGCTCACCATAGTCACACGGCTCCCTTGGTTTTAGGGCCCTTACTCTGCCAATCTTCTTTCTGTTTCTTTTGAACTCACACTCTGCCCTGGGGAGCCAGGCTCTCCATGCCTGCCCTCCCTCCACAGTAACTGCTTCTCCCATGACTTCTCTTCCAGAGTTTGCCTTCCTTGCCATTGGGACCCAAGCCAGATGTCGCTCCTTCCAAGGCCAATGAGCTCCTGGTAAGCTGGAAGTGAGTACCATTTCTTTTATGGTTCTTTTTTGAAAAAAGCTGTTTCATTCTTGCAGAGGTCATGTCTTATGCTTGTTTCGAGTCCCTGTAACTTGCACAATGACCTTTTTGGGGTTGCTCAACGACCTTTTACTGATAACTTGATTTGGAGTTTTCAGTTCTACTCTGGTCAGAGTCTTGATGAGAGACCTAGATTTTTGTAGCCTTGAGAAATGGGGACAGGAGAAAGGGATGAACATGAATTGGAGGCCATAGGACGGATAGTTGCCAGTAGGGCCAATAAAATGAGCAACAAGTCAAGATAAAGGCCAGGGGAATTGGGCAATGGTGAATGCCAGAAAGAGAGGATGGGCTCTTCCCCACTGGAGACCTTCTGGTCTAGAAAGAACAACCACTGAGTGGAGTTACCCAGAGAAGAGGGCAGTCCATATAAGCCCAGGTTTTCATCATTTGAGGAAGATGAACTGAATATTTGAAGAGAGGGGTCGGACTGCAATTAATTCATGATGATTGGTCAATTTGCTGGCAGGATTTGCCTAGGAGACATGAGAGTAGAATGCGGTCCCATGGCCCTGCCCTTCATGGGGCCCGGTAGCAAGACGGAGCTGTGGTAAAGGCAGCATGGCTGGGCCCATGGGGTGAGGGGGCAGGCAGGGAGAAGCAGAGGCCTGGAGCGGATGAAGAGGGGGGAGGAAGGTGGAACATGGGAGCAAGGGGCAAAGCTTGATTTTCTTCCTGTGGGAAGAATAAGCACTGCTTTTCTATAGACACAATTCTAATCTTAGGGAGTTGATTGTATCAGTTTTTTTTTTTTTAAATGATTTAGTCTGACATCTTGTTTAATACACTCCATTTCAATGGCTCTTTTATGCCCAAAGTGTAGTAAATTGGAGCCACCGTGAGGGGCACCTCAGGCGGACCTGACTGACCACCGACAGGAACGATCTCCAAATAAACAAGAACGAAGCACGTCTTCCTGCAGAGTAACAATACCTGGGTGAGAAGAGAAATACTTGGACAGGTGTAGTAATCAGAAGGGCAGCACCTCGATGATCTTCTTAATTCCAAGAGTCATGAAAATGCTGCTAAAATTACAGACTAGCGTTTAGCCCTTACACTGGAGTTAATGAAAGGACCAATAACTCCAGGTACCAAAGAGTAGAATGTTTGGCAAAACAGGTTTTTATGAAATGTGCTATAATAGAACCTAGGAGACAGACTGGCAAAGCCTAAGAAACAGGCTGGCATATTACGTTCTGATAAAACTGTTAATGCAACAGAGCTTATGGACACGGTTGTTCTACTTAGTCGAAATGTCATAAAAATCTATACAGGAAACGCGAGCATGTATTTGGTTCTCGTGGAGGAATGAGAAGAAACGTGGTCGAGGAGGATCTTTCCAGGGCTCTTGCTTGCACCCGACAAAGGTGTTATGATGACTGCTGAGGGGAGGGGGGCCCCCTCAGAATATGGAGGGGTCTGCTTTATTTCCCTTAGTTGCAAGATGGTTTTCCTGGATGTCATTGCAGGAGGAAATTTCTTGCCAGAAAGTAGATGATTATGCACTCGTTGGATAAGAGCCCATATTGATTAATCTAGACAAGAAAAATAATGCTTTGCCCTCACCCTGTGCTTTTTTTTTTTTTTTTTAACTTTAAATTACTTTTGCTGCATCGATTGCATCTTTTTCTTACTACTCTGTGAAGTAGGGCTGGCAGCCTTATTATGATTTTCCAGATGAGGAAACTGAAATCCTGAGGCATTGGTTTCAGGTGACCTGGGTGGTTGGGGACAGGAGGGACCAGCGCCAGTGATTCCCAGCCCTCCCTCCGCCCCTGCTCTTTGGCTGGCAGGGAATTCGCAGGCTTTCCGGGTGCTGCCGCCGCCCGGTGAAGTTCAGGCCTTGACCGCGCAGGGGCGCTGGTCCTACCGCCCGCCCAGCGGCCGTGGGGTTTCTGGGGGCTTGGTCCGGGGGGGTGGCGGCCAGGGTACCTGCAGTGCCGTTGTAGCCCCCGAGGCGCAGCTTATACAGGTTTCGGCCATCCTCCACCGAGAACTTGTCGTAGGAGGCGAAGGCGGCCTCCTGGCCGTCCCGCATGTCCACGCGCAGCTCGTAGCGGCCCTGGGACGTGATCCTGTGTATGTTGTCCAGCCCTGTGGAGAAGAGCGGAGGATGCAGGGGGCCCGGTCCCAGCGGCTTGGGAAATGGGGGGAAATGGGGCTGAATGGGACTGTGGCCTCACAATGGATGTTGCAGAGGGGCAGGGGGATCTGGATTGCTTTTGTCATCAGCCCTTCTCAGGTCATTTATCAGACAGACCCTGCCGGATTCAGAATCTCCTCCCGCAAAAAGACAAGACCTGGTCTGCTGATGGGTGGCCCCCTCCCTGCCCCCATGTCAGCTCAGGGGTCCTAACATCCTGTCTTGACTCTGTAGCACACAAACCTTGAGCCTCAGGATTCCTGGTCCTTTCCCCTACCACCTTCCACTCCAAACCGCGGCATTGGGTGAAAATGACAAGATGTATTACATGGATGTGAATCGTTTGGTGAGAGTGGTAGGAAGCCAGAGGTAGAAACACTGATCAGAGGAGTTCAGGATGGGAGTTCAGGATGGGCGCTAGGGGCCCGGGAGAGCCAGACCTCCTATCATCGCCTAGCAGCCTGCAAAAGGGATTCTGTTCACCTTGCATTATACTGCCTTGCCCTTTCTCAGCTTCCAGCCCTCCTGGGGCTCCCACAGCCAGGTCAGGGGATATTGCCATTTGCCCTCTGACTTTGGTTCCTTTCTGTTTAATCCACCTGCTACAGTTTGCTTTGCCCCTCTCTGCACTGGTCTTCTGGGTGGTTATTTTCACCGAGCTGCTTCCCTTTGGGCTCTAAGCTTCGTGGACCTTGGTTTAATAGATTCTTGTAACGTGCAAAGCCTCTGTGAGCCCGCATCTTCCTTGGTGATGTTTTCTCGTATATATTCCCTTGTCCGCTTGCTCTGGCTGGCTGGACTCTGGGACTTCCTGATTTTGACCTAACTGTCCAGACTTTGAACCAATCACCTTGCATTGCTGGTGATCTCTGAGTCTTCCTGATTTCTATCTGCCTACTGAACCGAGGTCCTCTTGCTTTGCTGTCATATCTGATATCTATCAGAGGATGCAATGATGAGAATAAAGGAATAAAGCAATGGAAGGGAATTTAGAGATTACTTAGGCTAATCTCGTTGTGGAAGAAGAGGTTGAAATCCACACAGGTGCTATTATTGGCTGGAGGCCACCTGCATCCTTCTGCTTCCCTATCCTGTTTGAGATTTAAAGCTTCATTTTGATTATAAGTTGAGGGCTGAGGGCTGTTTGCTGTTCACCAGGTTGCTGACCCACAACCTACCCTAGACTTGTGTTTGTGTGGATCTAGTAGATCCTGGGGGTACCTGCCCTGGATACCCTTCAGAAATGGTGGGCATGTCCCCCAGCTGCTAGATGTGTTGGCTGCTAACAGCTCACAGCTGCCTTCTTCTTGGATAATTGCCTTTGACCAAACAGGAGTTACTTCCCCTTTAGCAGCTACATTCTCTCTTCCCCGTGCCTTGAAGCAGACCTACATTAATGCCTGATGTAGGGGGTATGAAAGACCATCCCCTTGTCCTACTGGGGACCAACTCTGAGGAGCAATTCATGCTCCAGACCTTCCCTGAGGATCAGACCAAAGATAACCTCTCACCCAAACTGCATTTTTGCATAGTGTCTTCTGCTCTGTCTCGCTTCCTCCATTCCCCTACTCCTGAGACCACTCCCTCAATAAATCCCTTGAAAAAGAATGTCTCTGGCTCTGCTTCTGGGGAACCCAACTTGGGATATAAATCATGGGTCATAGTTACCCTGAACCTGAGTATTGCTGCCGAACTATAGATCACCAGGCCATGCCTTGATTCAGCAGCCCTCACTGGCTCCCTATTACTATGGCATTATGTCAAGACTTCCCTTCCTGGCTTTAGGTACCATAATGTGCTTTTATTCAACCCATCTAACCTCATTTTCCTCTTTCCCTGCCCTGCGTCTTTGCTCTGGTTCGGTAGTTTCTTTCCTGTCCCATTTGCACATGTCAGAAAAATCCCTGCCTTTCCTCTTTTCTTGTCCCCTTCCCTCCTGCATTCTTCTTAGTCATGGATCGCCCAGAGCCTCCTCCACAAAGCTGACCCCTCCCCTCTCCGAGTATTTGTGCCTTCTCGTAGATCGTTCATCGGTTGGTACAGTATTTCTCAGCATGGGATGGTATCTCTCATGATAGGAGAAATACTTTGGGAATGAGGACGAAATAACCTTAAACGTACAGGGAGAAAGCTATTTCCAAATCCTATTTCTTTCTTCATAGTTAAAGGAGAAACCTTAACTCAGATCCTAACCTCAACTCCCAGTCTCAGTTTGGTTCCAGTACTTGGCGGTGAAAACACCCAACGCTTGCTAACCTTCATTTGTACCACCAGCAGCAACATCAGGCTTGGGGCCCGTGTATTTAGCTGTCATTTAATAATATTAATATTGTTTTGTTTTCCTTGTATGAATTTTTAAGGCTCCTTTTTGTTTTGGCACATGATAACTAGCTTTCCATTTTGGGAAATGCTATGAAGTTTCTTTCACAAAACAGTCGATTTAATTAAATAAAGCAAGTGATACAGAGAAAATGTAAGTACAAGACAGTTCAGCTACTTCACAGATAATGCAAAAATCGTGGGATCAGTGCACAGTTGAGGCTGAGGGCTGGGGAACGCGAGCCCTGGGTGCCAGGGACCTGATCTACGTGCATTGTACTTGTCCCCCAAGCTGTGTGCCATCTCCTAGAAGGTAAAAATACTTCCTCTGCACTTGACTTCTCTCTCAATATTCTTATCTTATAGTTTCATTACCTACGTCAGCCAACACAGTTCTGAGCCTCTCATAGGTACTCGATAAATTCTTATCATTGATGGACCTATCGGTGCCTACGCTTTAAGCACCTACCATCGCAGGCACCATAACAGGCAGGGGGACTAAAAGATGGCCAAGATGTGGTCCTAGTTCTGAAAGAAGTTTCCATGGTACAGTCAAGAGGGACAGAAAGAAAATGGACACTGTGCTTTGGGCCCCACAAAAGAGGGAGTGGCCAATTCTCCCATAGGCAGAGGGTGAGAAAACTGGGCAGCACAGGTTCTGTGAAGGACGAAGAGTGTATCTGGGTCTCTGAATATACACAGACAGGCAACAAGATGTACAAGGTAGGGGGATGGTGGGCTGGGAGAGCATTCCTTGCAGAGGAAGCATTAATGATTCTGAATGTTTGGAGCTGGGTGCTGGCATGTGTAGGGGAGTGTAGGTGGGAGGTGTGGGGGACTTAGTGGTGGGGAGCAGGCTTCAGAAGTAGATTAGGAAGGGTCTTGTACCTCAGCGAAGGGGTTTGGCTTTCCTGGTGGCACTGAGGCGTCACTGAAAGGGTTTATAAATGGGGTTAACCACAGCTCAGATTTCGGGCATGAGGAAGACCGCCGTGTGGACAATGGAGTAGTCCCGGAGGCAGGGAGGTCAGGTAGGGAGCTGTCGTGTGAGTGTCCAGAAGAAAGACAGTGAGGCCCAGATGACGTAGGGACCGGGATAGAGGGAGGAGACCACAAACAGGGAAGTCAGTTATGCGCCCTTCCCCCTGCCTCCCTGTATGTTTCACTATGAAAATCTAACCCAGGTGGAGACACAGGTAATCCATTTACTGCTTTCCGGGGTTGGCACTCCCGCCACCACCTGGATATTCACCTTCTCACGCCAGCTCCGTTCTCAATCTGCACCTCCCGCCTGTGTCAGACCTCTGGGAGATGGCAGGACACCCCAAAGGCGCTTTTCATTTTTCTCTTCCCTTGCCAAGTCAGGCAATAAGATTCCTCCGGGGAGCTGGGGCAGGGTGACTGCCTCCTCTCTCTCCCGACCTGCAGGCTGCCTGGCAGGTGCCCAGCATCTGAGAGGTGACCGGCCAGCTGGCTGTGTCCTGCACCCCCTCCCCCACCAGACAGCTCACTTCCTCTGTAGTTGCCTCATGTCAAGACCCATCAGCATAAGAGACTATTAATGAGGATGGGAAGAGACAGAGCAAAGAAGAAAACACCACAATAAGATAAAAACAGATCAATAGCGGAGCCAAACAGAGCAAGAGGTACTGAAAGCAATTCACGAGCTGTCAACTTCTCAACAGACACGGCGTTTCGGATCATCCCAGATGGACACAGAAAGGAAGGAGGTGGACAAAGACCCGGAGCAGGATTCCCAGGGAAAGCATGAAGGAGGATTACCCAGCCAAAACTCATCCTCCAGGTTCCCGAAGCCGACACGGTACTCAGCCCACTTGCGGAAAAAATCAGTTTGGCCGTTCTGCCGTCTCTGGAACACCTGTTGGGGGAGACAGGAGAGGAAACAATGTGATGCTAAAGAAAATAAACCCTCATGAGTAAAATCGCTGTAACTGAGTTTTCCAGCCGCCAGGAGAAAGATGCTCAGATCAGGAACATTGCTGTACAGAGCTCGGTATCCACACGGCTGTTTTCGTAGTAAGAGATGCTCAGAGCTCTCCTCCGGAAGTGTGGAGGTCCCTGAAGAATAGGCCAGGGTGTGCCTTTGACACTAATTTGCACCCCTGCAATGCAGAAAGGACTCAGAATCCATCTCAAGCCCCCAACCAGGCAAGGGGAAATAGGCTTGGCTCTCAAATGAATCTTTTGGCAGCACCGAGGGCAGTTGAAAGCATTTCTCACCAAAAGAACAGGACCGACCCACATCAGCTAGTAGCTATCACCATCCTATTGCAGGCAAAGCAACTGCATATCATTCATTTTTCCGAGCTGTTTAAGTGCTAATTTCATTTAACCTCCAATGCATCAGCCTCAGCTTCAATTTCCAATTATGCTTTAAGAAGGAGGCACAAATATGTCAGAAACATAAAAGAGAATGCCTCCCCAGAGTAGCTTACGAGCACAGCCACCATTTAACTCCATTAAAAATCTATCCATTTTGCACCAAGAAAAATCCAGTGCTGTGTGTTCACAGCGCTAGAGGGGAACCGCGGGAGGTCTGGGGGGCTGTGTGTGCGTGCAGTGACGGAGCGAATGCTGGGCTCCTTTAGGGTCAGGCTGAGGGAACTCTCCCATACGCAAAGCGGGCTGCACCGCTAGCTGGGGCCATTTAGGACACTGTTCTTTCTCTTCTCTTGGTGTTGTCCTATTAGCTGTGGAGGGAGGCTGTCTCTTATTTTCCTGACTGCTGGTGCATCTGGAAGGCTGTGGCAGCACTGGGGAAGAGCCAGGGAGGCCAGGGAAGATGGGGACAGGGGTAGGCTTGGTAAATAGAGATGGCTATCCGTGCTCATCGGTTTCCCCATATGCAGTCATCCCATAGAGTTCCCCATCGAGGCTCCCCTCCTTCTGCAGAGGACCCACTCTCTCTGCTCCTTGACTACAGCTGCATCTTTCAGCAGGCAAGAGTCCTAGGCCTATCAGAGCCATTCCTCCCTCTCCCTGGCACCCTCCTGCATTAACTATTGTACAGAAGGAACAGTATTCCTGGGGCCCCTTCACTGGGCCAGGCCACTGCTGCCTCGATATGCTTAATTGTTCCAGTGCTTGGCCAAACCCATGACTGCCTTGCTAAGCAAGGGCCCAGAGGCAAGGACGAACCCCACCATGGACAGGTGGAAGATGGATGAAGACTGGCCAGAGGATGGTGAAATTTGGATCCACAGACACCAAGCCAGATGGACCAGACCCCGAGGATGTTTGTGAGTGTGGAGAACAGTCCCAGATACTTACAATCCAGCCACCCCCATCGGTGGTCATGTCGCAGTACACCTGTAACTTCCGGCTTAGCTCTCCGTTGAGGAAGATGGTGTAAACCCCACTCAGAGTGTCTCCATTCATCAAATGCTGGGCACAGTCTTGAGGATGAGGAAACACCCGGCCCCCTGCATAGGAAAAGAGGCAGTTTCCAGAAAGGATCCTTTCTCCTACAATGTGTAATGACATCTTGGATTGGACAAGGTTGTAAACGGCCTTGTGGTACTTCATCAAGAGCTGTAAGAAATCTTTACTGGATCTCAAGCCTTGTGTGGGGACCCCACATCATCCTGTGTTCCCCCCTCTAACTGATGTTGGATTACGCGAACAATATACAGTTTGGGGGCATCTAAGGACCAAGGACCTGGGTTCATAGTCTGGTTCCTTCCCTTCCTATTTGTTTGGTTTTAGGCAAATGGCCTGACTTCCTTGGGTATCAGTTTTCTTATCAGTAAAACGGGGCTAATAAAAAATCCCCCCCCCCATGAAGGGTGAAAGCGTGTTAATGTAGCTAGTGGGGTTACTCAGGTGATTATTACAGATGCATGGGCCACAATAGATCACTGTAGGGCCCACCTTTCTTTTTCTCCCCCTCCCCCCCTTTTTTAAAAAATATTTTATTTATTTTGGAGAGGGAGAGAGTGCGCACAGGAGCAGGGGAGAGGCATAGGGAGAGGGAGAAAGAATCTCAAGCAGACTCCATGCTGAGTGCAGAGCCCAACATGGGGCTCGATATCATGACCCCGAGATCATGACCTGAACCAAAATCAAGAGTTGGATGCCTAACTGAGCCACCCAGGCGCCCCAGTAGGGCCCACCTTTCAAAGGGATGACAGGTATTAAGCAAAACCTTCCACCATCCTCACAACAGCATGAAGGAATGCCTACACAAGCTCGGAGTTAGCAAGAAGATGGATCTCTATTCCTTGCCCAAAACAATCTCCTGATTGGACTAAACAATCAAATGGCCATGTTTTACAGTTCAGTTTAAGTTTAAGGAAAGGGCAGGGGAAATAAATTGCTGTTCATATTTCAGAGAGAACAGCCCAATTTGTAGGACAATATCTAATTAGCTAAAAGAGAAGCTTAAATCATGTATCTTGAAGAGCTTAGCTTCGGGGCAAATTTTAATGCTTAGCAGGCAAGCCAAGAAGCAGAGATCCCACTGGAGCTGATTTCTGGACTGCAGGAGTGGAAAGAGCAAGTAAAAGGGAGAGCTTGCCATGTAAGGAGAAGTGGTTTGGGTGATCTGTGCATGCAGTGATGTTCAGGGTCAATGAAATGAGGCTGATTCTGTTTTAAACCCTTGAACTATAGCAGTTAGAAGGAGGCTGGGTAGGGACCTCACGTGTCAGTCACTACAGTGACCCCTAGTGGCGATACCGGCACACTACAGGTGTGCTGGAGGGCAGCTTGGAGTCAGCTGTGGGGGAGGGAGGTCTGAGCAAGTGGACCTCCTTGAACACCCTGGTCAACAGATCATCCTGTGTTAGGAAGAGTCGTCAGGGTTTAGTAGATCTATGAACTCTTAGCACAGGGACTGTCCAGCTTGCTGCCATACCATGGTCAAAGTTTGCTCCCACGTAAGGTAGTTTAGAACAAGGGCACTGCCTACTTCAGAGACAGTTGCAGCAGGGAGTAACAATACATTTCTATAGAACTTGTACTAGAGAAGGTGTGTTTTATTTCTATTTAATTCTTGGAAGAAACTTTAAGAGAAAGGCAGATTGTTATAGATCAGACAGATCACTATTTTGCAGAAAAGGAAACTGCACTCAGCAAGATCACATAGCTTCCACAGGTCAGTTGAACTCAAGTTTTGAGACCCCAAGTCAAGTGCTCCCTGCACTTGGCTAAATAAGGAATAACATGTATACAGTTTACAGGAGTTATATCTATCCATACAGCAGGGAATTAATTGATGTCTGTATTTATCTTACAGGCATCCCAAAGGCTAAAGGTACCTCAAAAAGTTCTATGTTCAAATTAAACATCTTTATCCTCCAAACTGGTTTTCTGAAGTAGCTGCAGGAAAGCTCTAAACTTTCATCTGCAGCACGTCCTAAAGCCTGACAGAATTCTTAAACCCACGTATTCCTAGTGGTCACAGTTATGTGTCAGGGGACAGGTGGAAGTGAGCTCCTTCCCTCTCCCTGTTACACTGGGAGCACCATGATGATGTCCTGGCTCCCAAGCCTTTCTCTCCACCTGGTCTCTGCAGCAACCTGCCTGTCTGCATTCCCTTCTCCACTCTTCTTTCATTGGCTGACTTTCTCATTTTATGAGATTAGCACAAAATGTTGTGCTTTAGCTCATTCTTAAATAGTCCTTTTTTTTTTCTTAATCGATTTAACTCCTTAAAGGGGCCAGAACTCACAACCCCCCCCCCCCCCAGTATCTAGGATGTTCCCAACAGAACATCTTCCCCCAAACATCAAATTATAACAAATATACCTATAAGGGATGCCTGGGTGGCTCAGTCAGTTAAGCTTCTGACTTTAGCTCAGGTCATGATCTCAGGGTCCTGGGATCAAGTCCCACATTGGGTTCCTTGCTCGGTAGGGAGCCTGCTTATCCCTCTGCCTGCCTCTTTCTCTCACTCTGACAAATAAATAAATAAATAAAATCTTTAAAAACAAACAAAAAGCAAAACAAAAAAAACAAATACACCTATAAAACCAAACCAAACTTTAGAATAGGTAAGTAAATGATGTTTTACGATTTTCTTCATCTTGATGATTATTTAATATTTAAGTTATTGATACTTTCAAAAGGTTCAAACACATTTAGTTGTCTTAAAGGTAAACCTACGAAAAACAAATATAGTAGTTGAGATGGCCTGCCCTGGAGACCTTTTTAGATACCTGAAAGAATGTCATATAAAAAAAGGAATTCGTGTTTTTTTTTAAGTCAGAAAATGGGAATAAAATCAACTTAAGAAAAAAGTGGATTTAAGTGGTGTCAAAAGTTTGGAGAGATGAAGCTCCCAGACTATACCCTGGGAGAGGAAGGGCTGTGTTTTCATCTTTCTGGGCCCCCACACTGGGCTGGTTGGTGGAGGAGCTCATCAGATGTGTTCAGGTCTGGTGCATGGTTGCTGGGTACACTTGTCTTACCTTTGACAAGTTGGGAGGCCACCTGGTTGTTTCTAGATTTGATTTAATCTGTGGCATTATTGGAAAGTCAATCAATAAACATTTTGCCTGCGTAGAATATCAGGAGCAACAACTGGGATTTTTACCTCCTGGGCACTTGGAGAAGACATATCTACCATGAAACCACTCTTCTCAACCCTTCTCCAGCCCTCAGTATTACCAGAGTTTTGCCTCCCACTATAGGTCCTCAATCAGATCATTACTCCTTTTCATCAGATGAGAGGAGGCAGAGGCTCACTAATTCCCAAATGGGGACTTTATTAAAATTCAGATTCCTGAGTTCTGTGGCAGATGAACTAAGTCAGAATGTTGAGGGATAGCAGGGGATCAGTGTCTTACCAGATCTCCCCAGATGAATCTGAAGAGCAGCTAGATTTGAACCCCACTCTTTCTCTGGTACATTTTCCTCTTCTCAAAGAGGCCAAGAGGTGGAATCGGTAAGCTAGACTATGCCCCTGAGGGGCCTGGTGGTCTGCTTTCTCTGCTTAGGTCCTGTGTTCTAGTGACTCTAGACAGAATTCTTAGTCTGTCTGTCTCTCCTGCCCTCCCCTATTTCCTTCTTTCCCTTTCCTTTCCTGTCTTTCCCAGTAGGTATGTCTTTTTTTTTTCTTTTTAAGATTTATTTATTTATGGGAAAAATAGAGAGAGAGAGAGAGAGAGAGAGACCATGAGGGAACATGGGGGAAGGGAGAAAACCTCAAGTAGACTCCCCTGGAGAACAAAGCCCAACATGGTGCTACATCTCATAACCCTGAGATCATGACCTGAGCTGAAATCAAGAGTCAGACACTTAACTGACTGAGCCACCCATGTGCCCCCAGTAGGTATGTCTTGAGCAGGCTGGTCCCCTGATTTAGACAGGGTGGCACGGTAAAGGGAGGGAATAAGAGATTCTGTTTATTCTTGAGTTTAAACCTTGTGTTCCAGTTTTCCTATTAAATTCTGCTTTGAGAGTTCTTAGACCTTGGCTTAGCTAATAATAAAGAATGTACTGATTCTTACTCTGCTGGGTTCCTTGTGTGGATACTGTGATTTCAACATTCATAGGACATTGTCGGGACAGATTTCAGGCATCCCTAACTCTCTGGATGTTATGCCATCTAATATAATCAGAAACTCACATTTCACCCTAACGTAGATCATTCCAATAATTTTTCTGAAGGCAGAAATTTTAGGACCAAGAGCAAAACCGGAAGGTTTTTGTTTCCTTTTGTACAGTAACTGGGGCCTGGCCTGACAAAGAGGCTTTGTTGTTGTTGTTCTTGTTGTTTTTGTTGTTGTTGTTGTTGTTTAAACACAAGCTGTGGTGATTGCCAGGTTAAGAGGAAAGCAATGCCTAGTGATCAGTACACTGAAGTGTCTCGTGGTTAAGTGTTTCTAGATGTAATTGTGAGATCAACAGGACTGAGGCACTCACTGGAAGAACTGCTCAGAAATTGGTTTGTGTTGGGCATCTGAAGGCCGAGTGTAGAGTGAAGTGAAGTGAGCTACGTGACACACAGCACAATCAGATTACCCTCAGCCAGCTGGGAGTGAAGGAAAGTCCCTGCCCTATTCCTTACTTGTTTGTATTCTTGGATGTAGCCTTTAAAATGGCCAGAGTTGATGGCTTTGGAGAGCATCTGCCTTCTGCCCTCTCTTCTGGCCTTAGCATCAGGACCAAAGCCATGATGCCAGGATTTCCCTCTGAGGACAGCCTGTGCACATCTCTGTAACTACACAGCAAAGTATGCTATTCCACGGAAGTACAGGTGACTGCCTCTGGTCACCAGTGCTCAGGCTGTTCTTCCCAGAAGTGGGTTTCTGCTTGCAGGTTTGTGGAGGACAGTTTGAGGTCATGGACAGGGCAAAGTTACTTGTTTGCCCCACATGGGCTGTGAAAACCTACCACTTTAGTCTCTTTAGTAGCATCTTCTAATTCATTTACCTGTCTATTCTTTTATGTATTTATTCAACAAACATATGGGGGGCATCTGTTGGGTTCTGAATACTGGGCTAAGAGATAATATAAAAAAATGAAAGGATACAGTCCCATCTTTCAGATTGCTCACACTGTGGTGGGAGAGACAATTATAACCCCAAGTTCTAAGTGCTCTGGGAAAGAGATAAACAGAGGGAACTATTAAAATGTGGAGGTGGGCATGTGGTGAATTTGGTGCTGATGAGGGTAGGGTGAGCGGCAGAGCTTGGGATGGGACAGGATTAGCAAGTGCTAATCAGAAAGCACTTCTTATTTTAGGAAGTTAGAAGTAATCTGTAGAAGTTAGCTACAGACTGGTGGGGGAAGGGTGTCCCAAGTCAGCACAAAAAGCATGGCCTATTTTGGGAAACTGCAGAGTTAGCCAGAAACTGGGTTGGGTGGATAAAGGAGAACCTCAGGAAGGTAAGCAGGGACAGGATCATTCCATTTAAGGAGTTAAACCTTCTCAGGCAGGCTACAGAATTGAAGAGATCACTGATGGACTTTAAGCTCAAGTTTTTAGAAAGATTATTCTTTCTGTGGGGTGGAGAATGAATTTGATGGGGGTAAGATTGGAGGTAAGACCCATTCAAGAGGGAGTCTGGCTGGAGAGGTGACAAAAACTTTTAAGGATGTAATAGGAATGGAGAATCAGCTGAACAATAGACAATGTGGATGCTTTTATTTGAAGCATTTCTGAGGAAGGTCCTCAAGTTCTGTAGACCACTTGCCTTCTGCCCACCATGGGTAAACGAAATAAACTTCTGAATCTTCCTTTCAAAGATCAGCTGAAGACACCGTGATAGAGAAATGTTCTGACATAATTTGCCTTATTTCTTGGATTCATTTATATCAGGAGACCCAGTTCTAAGGCACATTAATTGATCAGACTGGCAGCTGTCAGCTTAACAATATTAACATATTGTTAATATCCTTCCTTACTTCCTTAAAAAAGTGACATATCAAGATATTAACAATATGAAAAAAGAACAAAAATTATGAATAGTTAGTAGAGTTATTAGACATGAACAATGTAATAGTTGAAGGTAAGAACACAACGGATGGGATGAATGGGGGATTCAGATTCAGCTGAACACAAATGAGTGAATTGGATGATCAGATTGAGGAACTTTCTGAAAAGACTAAGTCAAGATAAAGAAAAGAAAACATAAAGACAAAGTTAAGAGATTTGGAGGAGAGAATATACATTCCAACATCTAGCTAAAGAAGTGTTAAAAGGGGGAAATAAAAACAAAGGTTTAAAGAAATAATGAAGATAAATGTCTCAGAATTAAAGATAAAACACCTCTGATTTACAGGGCTTTCAGAGTGTCAGACTGAGGATAAAAAGAAAAACAAACCCCAAAACATATAGTGAAGTGGAAGACTGTAAAAAAGAAAGAAAACATTCTAAAAGCTTCTAGAAAGAGCAGCCCACCTCCAGGGGGAACACAGATCAGACTGACATCAGACTTCTCAGTGGCAACATTGGATATAAAAAGACAATTGAATACTTTAAAATATGAAGGAAACAAGTATTTGAACCTGGCATTTTATACCTCTGATCACACTGCAGTTCAAATGTGAGGGTATGATTAAAAAATGCTCTAGGCATATGAGATTTCATGAGGATTTGCCTTACAAAATCCTTTATGGAAAATCTAGAGTAAGAACACAATTCAGAAGAGTAACAAATGTTAAAGTTCTAAAAAGTAAAAGTGATTAAATACTTGAGTAAAATGTCTTATTTTTGCCTTAAATAAAAGACTACCATAAAAGAAGAAAAAAAAAAGAAAGCCTATTTATAGCAACCCACAGCCCAAATCTAAGCAGGGTTTGTTGGGGGGGAGAAGGTGAGTGAGGGGGTGAGGAGGAGCCCAGAGGGATTTGAGAACATGCTCAAGTACCTGGATTGCTGTAGGGAGACCTACTGATCTATTTAAGAAATCAATAGGGACAAAGAAACATGAACATGGATCTTAAGTCCAAAAGCTGGTTCTTTGAAAATATTAATATTAATAAGACTGATTAGGAAATAAAGAGAGAAGCTGACAAAAATAAAATGAAAAAGGAAAAAGAGCTGCAGATAGAGTAAAGATTAAAATCTCTTGAAGAATTTTATTCTATTAAAATTTAAGACTCAGGTGAAATAAATTCCTAGAAGGTTAGAAAGAGTTGCAACTGGTGCAAGAAGAAACCAAGACCTTGGCTAGAAACCAATACCTTGGCCAAGATCTTGGTAGAAGTACCAGTCAAACATCTCACGTTCCTAAAAAAAACAAAGAGAAACAACCAAAACAACAACAAAATATCCCCAGGTGGTTTTAGTGATGAGTTCTGCTGAAAGTTATTCCAGAAAGAGTACAAAAAATCATGAACACTGCCCAGATTTTTCTTTTAAATGAAGCTAATGAAACGTGAATTTCAAAAAACTCAGTAAGGAAGTATACACACAAGAAAACATGTATAGGTCAATGTCACTTATGATTGTAGATGTAAATAGGCTAAATGAAATTTTAGCTAATCAAACCCAGCCATGCATTAAAAAAAAATATTCAGTGAAATTTCTCCTAGGAATGTAAAGAAATGTATAAAAAAAACCTCTGTCAATGTACTTCATCTCGTTATTAAGATAAAGGATAAACATTATATAATTAACTCAACCAACGCAGAAAAAAGCCATTGGATAGTGTTTAGCAACAAAGTTTATCATAAAAACTCTTAGCTTCAAATAGAAGAAAATTCTGTGACTTAAATGTTTTAAACTTCAAATCTAAGCGAATATTATCCTGGTTTATTTAAGATTAGCCAATTATATATTTATTTTATTTTAGAAAAGCTTAAATAGCTGTTTCTTTTCCCCATCAAAAGGAGGTCTAATAATGAAGACTTAGCAAAAAGTATGCAACATGAAGCTGCCACTAAGCATTCCTTTTAAGAATGAGAATGAGTCAAAGTTACCTAGTACCACTGTTCAGCTGAACATAGTTCTTGAGGTCCCAGTTAAAGTGACAGGGAAAGAAAATTAAATAAATCAGAGGCATAAGGATTAGAAATACATAGATAAAAACTATCATTATTTGTAAATGATATAAAACATTTACCTAAAAATATTAACAGAAATAATAGATAATTTGTGTTAATAAAAGAGCTCAGCAGGATTGCTGGTATAGGATCAATATACAAAAATATACAAAAATCCATAGCATTTTCCCATATCAGCAATAACCAACTAGAAAATAATTTTTAAAGTTCGATACCAGTCGTCAAGCAATAAGAAATTATAAAATGTTTAGAAATGAGCCAAGAGCATAACGTTATAGAGAAATACTTAGTCCTATGAAAGAACACAAAGATGATTTGAATAAAAGAAGAGATATATTTTTAGAAGGGATGACTTAGTATTCTAAAGATGTCAGTTGTCCCCAAATTACTTTATACATCTATTGCAATTCCAGTCTAAATTCAAGTTGAGATTTCTTTTGGGGAACTTGATAAACTTGTTCTATGAAAAACAAAGGTCACCAAAGAGCTATGTCGAATTCGAAAAAGAAAAGTGAGGTAAAACAATTCTTTGTTTTATCAGTTATGGAGAGATTAATGTTAAGATATTAAGTAACAGATATGAAAATACAATGTAGTGTTGGCAAAAGAACAGATAAATAGACCATGGACTACAATATGAGTTCAGAGTTCAGAGATAGATTCATGTACATATGGGAGCTTAATAAACAGTAAAACACCACAAATTAATGGAGAATAGATGGATTATTTAGTAAATGACGTTGAGGAAATTGGCTCACATACAAAGACAAAGAAAACTGCATCTTAATACTATAATATCGAAAATAGACTAAATATAAGAAAAATCTAGAAAGCTAATAAAGGTATGTATAGAAGAGTATTTTTGTGTCCCACAGGCAAGGAAAGACATAAAGATGTCAAAAGCTCAAATAATGATAGCTATTACTTATTTAGCACAGGAAGTCTGATAGAAAGATAGATGATGTGAACAGACAATTTACAGAAAAAGGCAACCTGAAAGGCTAACAAGCATAGATGAGATGTATAAACTCAAACTTGTTATTATTTAAAGAAATTCATCTAGAAAGTGAAATATCAATTATGCCTATTAGACTGTCAGAAGTTACAAAGTTGGGTCATGTCAAGTCGTTAGGAATGATGCATGTCATTAGGAAACAGGTGCTTTCCTGATCTGTTGTAGGGTTGTAGACTAGAATAGCCATCTCAAAGAGCAATACTCCATTAAACAGTGCAAACACATACCCATGACCCAGTCATTCCTCTTCCGGGTGTATATCCTAAAGGTATTGCCTCACTGACCCACAAGTGGACACATACAAGGTACTCTTGGCAACACCATTCGTAGTGTGGGAGGTCGGGGACTGTCTGATGTCCATCTTGGGAGGTTAAAGTGATGGGTGAACAGCATGCAGTATTTTGTAACAATTGGAAGCGAAAGACTAGATGCACATACGACATGGGTGGATCTTAAAACTAGCACTGAGTAGAAAACAGGGGAACAAGGGATGAGTTATCTAGCCCAATACCATTTGCATACCTTTAAAATATTTCTACTCAAAACTTTTCCAAGAACACATTTTTCAAAAACACATATGAACAAGAGGGCCCAGATTCAACACTTCAGAATGATTGCATGTAGAAGGCAGAAGAAGAGATGAGGCTAGGAGGAAATAAATGTGCAGGTACAGAGAGGGATCTTGCTGGAGATTGACACTGGAGATGGGAGATAAACCGATAAACCAAACGGTATGGTTGATTCAGATGGCTCCTCTGAGACCCATCCATCTATCCCCATTGGACTTTTGGAATGGTTTGTTCAGATGCAGTGCTTAGTGCCCTGCCTCCTTCCACACAATCAGATGTCAAGGGAAGGAGAAGGTGGACTTCTCCTTTGGGGGCGGGGCATTGCTTGTTTCCATGAAGCCAGCAGTCCAACTGTTTCTAAGTAGTGGAGCAGAGAGAAGCCCTCTGTTTCCCTACTTTGGCTGAGGAGGAAGTGTGGTGTATGTAAGAATAGAAAGTGGTGGACAGTGGTCACTGGACTTCCCAAGTGATAATTACGTGGATTTGCATGATCCACTATCTATCATCCCAGGACCCAGGATTTGCCAATCTTTGCTAACTTTTATAGCTTCAAAAACTGTAGCTTTTGTTAGAGTAGACTTCCAGAGTTTTTGTGAAAAGCTCCAGAGAGCAGCTCAGCCTGGATGTGGGATAGGACTAGAGCAAAGGCAAAAAAGAAAACTTCTCATTACTCATCTCTGGGCACCTCCACAAATGATTGTTTTCGCTTAACCTCAAGGTCAAGACAACCTATTTTATAGTGTTCACTGTCTCTGAGGACAAGCTTTAGTGAGCGTCTTGTTTGCTTCTTATAGTATTAAAAGAGACAATGAAACCTGCCTCTCAGAAGATCATTTCACCAAGTCTCTGTTGCTCTACGGGGAATATTTGTTTCCTCATTTATATTCATGTCTCTGAAAGACAAGTAGACCTTGAATGAAATTTCAGGCGACAGTAAATTATAAATAATGTATCCATATTTTTTCTCTTCCATACTACTTGTATTTAATTCCCCCCAGAGTCTTGTGCAAACACCAAAGACAAGAGGACAGGAAGCTATTAACATGATGGAAAGAATGAAATGGGTTTATGCTATATGGCAGGAAGGCAACAAGGGAAGATATCTTGATCAAAGAAAAGTTTTGAGGTTTTGTGGAAGTGAGTTCTGTTCTTTTAGTTTTCTCTTTCTTTCTTTCTTATTTTTAAAAACATCGAAACTCTTTTCCAGACCATTAAGTAGACATCTGCTTGAAATGTGTCTCTTATTTTGGCCCACCAAAGGCAAGAAGAGGGTTTGTCGGTGGATGGAGGCCACTCAGGGGCCCCGCTCTAGGCTCTTTTGTTCCATAAGACCAGGCATAAAAAATACGTAGAACAATCAGCTGAGATCAGCCCATCCTAAGAATAGGATGCTGCTAAGTGGAAAGCTCAGGTACTGTCAATGAAGTCGGAAAGGATGCTGGTTACTAGAATGAAATTAGCCTCTAAATCCATCAGCCCTGATCTGCTGTCACGTAGGATGCTTTGGTGTTTTTTTCAGATGTCTTGCTCAGCAGGAATAATTCATGGGGTTCAGACTGGCAGCACTCCAATCTTTCAAGGAAGTGAGATGACTCTCTCCTCTTCATTTTTGTTTCTGTCTCCTCCTCCTTCTTCTTTTTCCACTTCTCCTCCTCCACCTCCTCCTCCTTTTCCCTTTTCTCCTTCTCCCTTTCTTCTTTTTAGGCAAACAGGGGCCCACAGATGGAGTGTGCAGGTGAACTAAGTGGCTCCCCTATGTGTGTGTCATATGGGGGGTGTCAGTGAGGGTCCCATTAGAGAGGCAGGGAGAGGATGAGCTGGGATGTGTTTAGTGTCAGGGCAGGCAGAATGGGGTTCAAGGCACAGCCTCTGTGACCACTCTTCCCAGAGGAAGCCTAATCTTGAGGGATCTTTAGGTGATCTCTGGGGATGACAGAAGAGTCCTGGTATGAGTATCACCCACCCTGTACCCTGGAGGCCCCTTCTCCTGGACTCCTCAAGGCGTCTGGCTTAAGCCACCCATCAGGCAAACCCAAATCTTTGCCTTCTTGATAACATCCTGATTCCCACATTTAGGAAGCTGGTACTCTCGTATTCTTTTCCTCAGTATAGTTTGCTTTTGGCAGGGGAGTTGGAGGGCTGGGGCTAGGAAAGGCAGTGAAAACTCACTAATGTTGACACGTATAGGCTTACTGTAATTTGTTTCCTGAAATTTACATTTGGGGTGGGAGAAAGAACCTGAAATTAGAGGGACTTTGGGCATCATACTCTGTAGGAAGAACCTCTTTGCCTGTCCCATACCTGTGATGGAAGTTGAAAATCTCCTATAGCTTTTTTTTTTCCCCCACCAGAAATCCCTCTTCCATGCTCTACAGCTGGAACTATTCCACTCAACCAGCATTTATTACGTCTGCTATTTGTCAGGCTTTGTGCAAGGTACTTTCCTATGCTTTACTTCTGTCCACAAACTTCTCGTTCTGCAACTGGTCATTTCAGTGGGTTCTGATAAATCTCTAAGACAAAATCAGCAGAGTGTGGTATGCATCAATGACTTAAATTTGAACTTGAGCTTTATAGTCAAACTTGGCAAAGGCTTCCAAACATGGATATACCTTTGCTCCACTGGCCTCTCTTACATGAAGCTGCCACAGGGGTGTACAATAGTTTGGGTCTGGAATCTCAAATCCCGCTGGAGCCTCAGTGAGATCCAATGAGCAGAGCGTTAACAATTCATGGAAATCTGGAGAGGAGGCCAGTGTAGTAGTGGCTTTGTTTGGTGAACAGTGCAGAGAGACCATGAGGATGTAGCTAGGTGTTTGTTTCTTTGTCTTTATGAAACAGCCAGTGGTGGGCAGAGAAGCTGGTAGAGTAGGATAGCCCAGGTAGATCTGGAGCAAGGCACAGTTGCCAGATACTGCAGAAACCTAAGGCATATTGTCATACTGCTCACAATCACTAGCTGCGGCATTGCTAGCATGGGAATTAAAACTTATACTACACTGAGCAAGCATTGAAATCAATGCATTTGGGGGATGATTTAGACCTAATAAATATGCAAACTGGGAGCTCTGTTTATGTTTCTGTCATCTGTGTCCTTTTTATGGGAAAGAAATTCTTAATTCAGTGAAAAGCTCCAATCCATGGGTCTTTGGGTGGTAGCTTGAAAAGGAGGACCATGGAAGACCCTTTAACCTGTGAATATGCAGGGAAGGGCTTGGACATGGGAGGGTAGCACCTTGACACGGAGATAAGCCACTCTGTGAAAGAGCATGGAGGGTGAGTGTAATTGACGTCAGCTCCATAGAGGGATCAGTGTCATCCAAATTCCACTCGGTTAAGACCTTAGATTCATGTTTGGTGATGTGACTGAGGTTTATTTTTGTTTTTTAATTTAAAAATTGTTTTTCTGATTAATTTACTCATTGTAGACACTTTGTAAGATATTGAAGATATAAAAAAGGAGGGAAAAGAGGACTGATTCCTAACCTCACTACCCTAAAGATCCACTGGTAACATTGTGGTGTATTTGATCCATTGTCCTGCTTTGTCATTTAGAACAAGTCTACAGAGAGAGGCACTTGGGTAGGGATGGGGGATCTTCTGTCACCTCCTTCATGATTGGGGGGAATGGGCTCTGGGACAAGGCAGGATTCTAGTCATCCTGGTATGCTAGGATGGCAGGCAGACATACATCGAGGGATAAGTGATATGCTCACACTTGCCCCACAAATGTGCATAGACAAACCCCTAGGATGTGGGGCAGGAAGACAGTTCAAAGTCTGGACTGGGCAGTTCTACAATACAGACTGTAGATAGGGACCCTGGGAAGTGACAGAAAGGATTGGTAATAGACACAGTCTCCACAACCAGATCAACTGGAGTCAAATCCCAGTTCTCTTATGTAAGAGCAATGGGGGTCTTAGATGAGTTACCTCCCATGTGGCTCAATTTCCTCATCTGTAAATGGGGATAATAGAACATACTTCATAGGCTGTCATGATGACTGAATTAGGTAATACATGTAATGCAGTCAGAACAGTGCCTATTGTTAGCTTATTTCCTCTTATGCAAATTAGGATGCTTTTATCCCTTATGGGCATTTTCAGGTAATTTCTGCTGATACTTAGTTGGAGGAAGGCAGGAGGAGCAGCTCGGTTCAGAAGCAGAAGACCCTGGTTGTAGCTTGACCCAGCCACTTACCAACCATGCAAGTCATTTGATTTCCATGCACTCTGTTTCATCATCTGTGAAATGGGGGTAAAAAGTCCCTCCTCACCAGTTGCTATAGGGACTTCGTTGAGACCATAGGATGCAAAAATACTTTGTGTATGGATAAGAACCCTAGATTTAATATGGAGGGTTTACTCTTGGTACTTTTATTAAGTGATTCTCTGATTACAGGCAGCAGAGGAATCAAGGAGGGAAGGATGAACTTTGCTGGGAAAACACTTGCAGAAAATCTGAACCTGATGTCTTCAGTTGGTGCATTTAGTGGGTCCAGGAGGACAAGGAATTTGTGCTGCTGGTTCCTAGGGTTACCTTGGTAGGTAGAAATTTCCTGGCAGGGCCTTGGAAGGGGGAAGTGGGGAGTGGAAGAAACCCTTACTGTCCTTCACAGGAAGAGTTTCTCTGGGAGGTTCCTCCCTGACCAAGCCCCTGAGAAGATGCTGAAGAGCCAGCCATCATGCAGGGAAGAAGGCGGCATCACGGGTGTGGCTCTCTCACCTGTGGTGAAGGTGGTGGAGGTGAGGCTGCTCCGGGCGGTGTCCTGGGCTGCCCGCAGGAGCACTGTGTAGTCTGTGCTCTCAGACAGACCCTCCAGTCGGATCCATGTGTCCTCTGCATCCACGATCAGCTCCTGTGGAACAAGCCAGGGAGGCAGGTGGAAGGGAATGACCAGTATTCCGTTGAGAGGAGCTGGGAAGGGAAGCCCAGAGCCCACGGCCAGCTGGGTCAACATTGCCATGGCCATTGTGTGCTCTCCATTCCAGAACAAGGAGAGAACTGAGCCCATAAGCAGAGAGGACAGCTCCTGTGTGAGATCTAGGCACCTCCTGCCTCTCAGATGCACATTGGCATAAAGGCAGGCAAGGGAATTGAATCCAGTGGTTTTCTATTGTATGAGGTTCCTCAGGACCCGGGGAAGGAAATCCTAGGCCTCCATACTCCATATCCAACAGACTAACTCTGCTTAAATCTACTGTATATATTCAGCTTCTGACTATGATTGCACTTAAAAAAAAAAAAAGGATTTCATTGTGAACAGAAGTTTGACAACCCGTGTTCTAGAAATACTGTTTCATCTGATCATATAACACAGAAATTTGTCATCTCGTCACTGCAGGCTATACAGATGTAGCCTTTATAATGCTTATTAAGAGGCATAAAAGACTATTGAATTTGGTCTCCAGCTCATGTTTGCTTGGCCCTGCTATTGAATTTTTTTTTTTCCCCAAAACTATGTACTTATGTAGGCTTGGAAGTTTCCAATGCTCTTCGCATCACCATATTGAAAGCCCCGCCACAACCAAGTGAAGCCATGGAGGTAGACACCACTGTTATCTGGACCAGAGACTAAGGCTTTGGGGGGTTTCGTGGTTTGCTTCAACTTATGAAGAGAGTAACAGCGAAGCCAGGACTAGTACCAACGTCTCTGGCTGGCAGACTCAGGCCCTTTCCTCAACAGTGTGTATGTATCCATCTGGCAAACCCCATTTGCTCCCTTTGGACTGCTTAAGAGAAAAATCCCCCTTACAGAAAAATCTCACCTTGCGGCTTCCATCAGTGGATCTGTAGGTTAAGATGTAGTTCTCAATCTCTGCTCTGGGAGGCTGCCAGGAGATCAGGGCACTTTGTCTGGTGACTTCACTGGCCGTCAGGTTTGCAGGAGGGTCCAGGACTACAAAAGAGGGAGAAAATGCCAGGAGTGCCTGCCTCTTCAGCTCCTGTCTATTTGATTCCATCCCAGGCATGTGTATCTCTTTGCCCACCTATGTGGTCTCTGGGCTGCTCACACGCTGACCCTAGTTCTATCTTGGACAGGAGCAGAAAGGGTGCTCATGGGTCAGAAAAGCATCAGTCAGTGTCATGATCATCCCTGCAACTCTTCCCCCCTTCCCTCATCTGGGCCTCGGGGCCTAGGTGGGACATCTTCCGATCTGACCTATGTTGGAAATCATGACCTTATTAAGTCAGCATGTCTGTGAGTTCACTCTTGGGCTTACACCATTCTCACATTTATACCTCTGTCTAGTGTTCTGGCTGTGATTGTGCTCAGCAACTGTTCCCAAGTATCAAGCCCTGTAACAGGCAGCAGATTTTTCTGGGCCCGATGCATGGCCGGTATTGGCCTCTCTTGGCCTGGTTCTACAGCTGTCAGCCAGACCCAGAATGAGAGCGGGAAACAGACCCGCATCTATTGCCTGAGAGCCGCGGCTCACTTTCCCTGGCGTTTGGGCAGCAGTCCACCAAAATACAAACAGCTCGTGGCTGCACTGTCCAAAGCGCAAAGTCTGTCATTGAGTGTAGGGACTAAAAGCATCTAAGGACGCCGGATGTGTAGCCAGCCAGGTACTCACGGGTAGAGAAGTTGGTGCTGATGGTGCCACTGGTGAGAGGCCCACTAGTGGCATACATATTGACAGTGTAATGGGTACTGGGAAGCAGGCCAGAAAGCTGGAATTCCTCACTGCCTCCATCAACCAGGATGGTCTCTCCAGCAACTGAAATCCAATGAACATGGGTAAGAATTGAGTAAGGCTATTCCACCTAGGAAAGCCCTTCCAAATGCAAAGGCATTTCATAAAGACTCAGTATTAGAGAATTTTGGAAAGAATCTCCTTAAGGTTATCTAGCTTAGCATTGTTTTCCACAGGAACATCCCCTCTCATCTCATTTTGCCTCTTAGTTGAGAAAGATAGTCTTTATTTGGAGGCCAGATTGTCGTTCCATGACTTCTACTCAGGCCACTGGGGTTACAAAGAGTACGCTGAATCCTTTGTCTACGTGGCTCCTTCTTTCCGCCACACCTCCTAATCCTGTCCTCTCCTCTAGGCTGTGAAAATTTATCTCCAACCACTGTTACATGCATGGGGCAATTCTAAAATCATTGATTCTTTGCGTTTATTTCTACTGCATTTTGCCTCGCCGATTGAGTTTTGGACCACTGGTTCAGTTTATTGAAATATATTTGAATTTGGATTCTACTGATCACAGTTTTAAAAAACATTTTATATAAGTACCATTCACAGGTACATCACAGAGTGATTCAACTTCTCCAGCTACGCTCACCGCAAACACAGTGACCATCTGTCACTATACGGTGCTCTTACACCATCGTTGACTTACACGGTTTCGTTTTATATACAAATGTGGTGTGCGTGTCTTCTCTGTATTCATTTAGCTGTCAATAAAACTGCTTGTTAGAGCAGGGCCAAGCTCTTTACGGTGTTTTTAGAATACTCCTGAGTCACTCAGCATTTAAGAAAGGCACTTCCTCAAACTGGGTAGGGTCTGAGGTTCCAAGTTTCTTGGGGTCTAAAGGCATAGAAGTCATGCAAAGAAGTAAAAATCCAAACCAGCTCTTTGAAAGAACAAACATAACGACTGTCATTTGCAGCATCCTGCCTGAGGCCTCTGCTCTGACCACATCAAACCATGACAGTTGCTCCAAAGTCCTCATGGTCTCTTGTATCTCTACAGATGTGCTCAGGCTGCTCTTTGTCTTAGAAGTCCCTGCCTTCTCTTCTCCTTCTCTAGCTTTATCTAAGATCTCCCTTCTTTCTTCCCCTCCACATCCTCACCCCCAAGGAGTGGGTGGCCTAAGCTGTTTTGGGATTGCCTCTATCACAGCACTGCTCACGTTGGGTTCTAACCATGTGCCCGTCTTGTCATCATCAGAAGTGAGTTCCACGAGAAGCACCCAAATTTTGTCTCTGAATTCTTACAGCTTTGTTGAGCGTATGGCTCATGGGAGGACATTCCAAAACATTTGTTGAATGAATGGAAGTCAGTTGCCATGACGGAGCCATGTACTTTGCACCTGTGAGCGGGTGGGTGGGAACACTGGAAGTTTTGACAGAGGACATAGTGTTGGAACTAAGACTTAGAGGATGGGTTTGTCTAGGAAGACATGTGGGGAGGGAATTTCCAGGTAGAGAAAACAATGAGTGAAAATGCATGGAGGTCTGGGAAGGCATGGTAGGAGTTAAGAAATGCAGGCCTGTGACATGCAAGGAGAGGGGGCAGGAGTTAAAATTGATTGTGTATGCACATAGATGGGTTATGATGTATCTGTAGTCATGATATTCATTCCTTGAGGAGCACTATTCAAATGGCTACCAGTCTATGTTACTCCAAATATGATCCATCATTTATTTTTCCATCTAAGTGATAAGTAGGTTTTTCTGATGCCTTGCTGAAATCCAAGTGTGCTAGCAGATTTGCCAATTTAAAAAAAAAAAGATATAAAATGGCTTTGGTAAAACTTACTCTTGGTGACCCTGTGCTGATATATTTTTCCAATTATTTAATAGTCTGTTTTGGTTTTTATTTTTCCAAGCTTTAATAATCAGTTTACTTTACAGCTTACAAACTTGGCTTTCTCTGTCATTTTTTGAAAATTAAGACATCTGCTTATTTTTTGTCTTCTGGTATCTCTGTTCTCTGGATTCCTGAATATAACCCACAACAGTTTTGTGATCACATGTATAATTTAGGCAAGGAAATAACTTTCCCAGGCTTAGATACTTGAATTACTCAACATTTATTGTGCTTTGGGCTTCTTTATTCAACTTCAAATAGTGTAAGGTGAACAAGCATGGTGAGAAGACAATGAAACTCCAGACTTCATGTTGGCTCAAACTTTGGCGTTGGATATGGGTAGACAAGACTAAAGCAACAGGAGTTTGCTCGCTCTGGATGCTTTGTTACCATGTGTTATTTGGTACAAGCATCGTGCTTTAGTGTTTTTCCTTGCTCTGTAAACATCTAGAAAAGAGTGCTTTCTTCGCTATAGCATTTGGGGGCAAGTCTTAGCTCAATTCTGAATTTTATCTTCCAAGTGCTATTCCTCTGTTTTTATATTTGCTTTTGTTTACATGCCCTTGTTGTACCTTTCCAATTCAGCTTTCTGAATTCCTGTAGTTGATATAGGTTGCAGAGTTTAGGGACATCTTTAGAGCTTTACAGGGAAAGTAAAGCAGGAAAATTTCTAAGATGTCCCTCACATTGATAAAATGTCTTTTTTTTTTTTAAACTTTCATAATAGCCTTCAGCGCCTATCCCCACCATTCCCACCTGCCCAGTGCATAGACCTGTAAATATTCACCTGCAAAGTGTGTGAGAATAATGACATAGTTCTCCACTTGACCCATTGGAGGCTTCCACTGCAGCAGGGCTTCTGTTGGAGTAATGTTGCTAGCAGTCAGATCCACAGGGTTGTCCATGGCTGAAACAGAGCCGGGAAGATCAGGTAAACATAGGAGATATGGAGGGATGGAAGTGCAGTGAACTATCTCTTATAGTTTCCTCCATCATGCTTGTCTGCTGCTGTGCCATACAAAACAATGAAGTGACCGGAGACCTCTTTCCTTCCTTCCTTTCTGATCCCAACTTCTTCTCCCTTCCCTTCTTCCTCACGAGTACACAGTTCCCTCCTGATGGGCCCCAGATCTTCCTTTTAGTTGATCCATTAGCTTATGCACAGAGCACTGTCAGGGGCTACAGGGGATTCCAAGGTATGGCTGTTGTGTTTTACACATTTAAACTTAGATGGAGAAACTAAGAACATAGAGGAATTGTTATATTTCTTTAGTTAATGAGATAATTTGCTTTCCAGGCTGTTTGCACTTTCATAAATATAAGGGACATGTCTTGTGGGACAATCTCTGTTCATGAGCTTCAAAAAGTGTGGTGAGAGTTCCATGAAGTCAAGGAGTATCCACAGCACCTAGAACTTGCAAGTTTCCCAATACTTGTGGAAGGACTGAATAGGACTCAGGTTGCCTTGAGAGTCATATATGATGAGTGAATTCTTGCTTTTACACTCACAGGCTCCCTTTGTATTAAGTCTTGGGTATCCCTTTTGTGGCCTAGCGAGTCATGGGGATTCTTTCAGGCTAAAGGCCACTAGTGTCTGTTGGTGGGAACAGAGTTTACTCAACACGAGACCAAGCTCCTATTCTTATTTGCCCATGCTTTATACCTTTGTTTCTTACTATGCTTCCCTTCTATAAATTTGGGATTTATGTCAGAAATGGATGTTATTATAATAGTTTAGGTATCAACTCAACCTAAGTGTCATGTAGTTTACTCTTGGGGACCAAGATATGTTGTTGATCTGGCCCTGTTCTCTAACTAAAGGTTTCCATTGCTTGTCTATGTTCCTTATTTGGAAGTGACAACTGTGAAATATTTTTTAAATTTTAATATCTGAATTGTCAAAAAAGTTCTTCAAATGCAACCTCATGAAAAGAGACAAAGAAGAAAAGTCTTGGAAGACTACAGTTAGCTTGATCTCGCTGAGATTAACTATGAGACCCTGAAGGAGGTCTCATTTTCCAAAATCATAGTTCTCACATTAAAACAACAGCAGGAGAGGACATTTCTGTGGGCAATCTGTTTATCGGGGTTGCCACAATAGCTCTGTCTGAACCTGAAGGAGGGTGGTTTGGGTTGGTACGGGGCTGTATCTCCACTTCACAGATACTTGCTGCTTATGACCAAGAACACAAGGAATGGGGTTGACCCAACTTGACCCAAGTTGCTGCTTTCTTTTACCTTAGGGGTTAGAAGTCTCTTGAAATCCATTTTATAGTCCTCAAAGAGGAAAAAGTCTAATTTCTTTAGCATGAATTTCTAAGACTTTCAGGAAGGTTAGTGGGAGGCTTCTTTGGACTCACTGGGCATCACTTTGAGTCACTATTTCTTCATTCCTTAATGGTCACAGATAATTTGATGGAGAGGAAAGGCTAGACTAAAAGCATGGCTGCATTATGTGTATTTACAGGCCTGGAAGGAGACTAGGGAAGATGAGAATATCCTGTTGTGTTTTTTAGAAGAATAATTTTTTTAGGTTCTGAAACATTCTGAGGGCATGTTTCGTTGGCCATTACTTTACAGATGTTTCTGGGCCTGTGAGAGCATCTACAAAAGCAGTGAGGAATTCCAAGTTACCTTTTCCTCATTCAGGAAATGCCATTCTCTGATCAAATGAAGCAGCCTCAAGAAATTCTGGTGTTCTAACGAGGCAAGCTGGATATTTCCCATGTGCAATGGGAACAATAGCTTAACTGGGAGTTAGGTCTGGGGACAGAAAACTTTGGCTGTTCCCTCTGGTGCCTTCTATAGCAAATCTTTCCTAGTTCTGCATGGTGGGCGAACTCTGGGCCAGAGCAGGAGGAGAAATAGAGCTGGTGCAGGAACCCTGTCCTCAGGCCCATCCAAGGAGCTCATTTTCCAAAAAAGTCCTCCACCTTTGGAGCACAAAGCAATAGCCAACGCAGTGACTTGGTGGTTTCTGACTAGGATGAAGAGCTTCAGGACCCCGAGGATTATCACTGAAATAACAACCTTTTCCTTCCCTGAGGTAAAATTTATATGACTGAGTCTTTTAAAAAATTAGATGAGATGATTCAGATGTCTGCTCTGGAATTCTCTTCTATAATGGGTCTTTGAAAGGTCACTTCTCCTATTGAAAATTCCTTGAAAATTTCTGACGCAAACCAATAAAACTCTTAGAAGAGGGTTACTCTCTAAATTCCCAGTATTAGAGAGGAATAGCAGAGGGAAGAGAAACCATAAATTGCTTTGCATGACATAGTGAGCCACAGGAGCACTCAGAAATGGAGCTTCTGAGCCCAGAGGCAGTGTCCTCTGTATTAGCCAGAACAACTCCATATTTGGCCCTTCCGTCTGTTGCAGGTCCTCAACCAGGGTCCTGACTTGGCTCATGACAGGGAGACATGCCTACCTGTGTGAATGAGGGTACAGATACGCTCACTCTCTTCCCTGCCCCGCACGCTGTTGAGACTGATTTCATATTCAGTAGCTGGATATAGCTTGGTGATGGTGAATTCCGTCACCGTATTGGGCACCACTGAGCTGTCCAACCGTCCCACTAAGGAAGAGAAGAAGACACTGTTAAAGTTCAGGGATGCTTCACCAACATAGCTAATGGTATAATCTATGTAGAAGCTTCTGGCAGCACTTCATCATAAAGCACATTTGGGTTCAAGGCCCAGCACTCACTGGGGAGGATGGAGAAATGGTTCATAGATTGAGAATGTTGGAGCTTGAAGAGGCCTGGCATGCTAGTCCCAACCCCTCATTTTATAGGTTCCTTGGAACAAAGAAAAAAGGTGGTTAGGTGGTTTTCTAACAAGCTGGTCTTCTTAAGGCAGTTGAGAGCTCATGGCTGCAAAGAGTGGTCCATGCATCCCAGAGAGAGTCTGGAAAACAATCCCACTGCCTGCTGGAAGTGGGCATGCCCTCTACTTTATTAACAATGTGGCATGCTCTAGCAGGAACTGGCAGAAAGCAGGGGAGGTCTGGACCAACTTTTTCTGACTCAAAACTTGGCTGGAGTGGTAGAAATAGAACCACCATCACTGTGGTTCCCTTTAAGGCTCCATCTAGTTCAGCCAAGTCTTTAGGCATCCCCGAGGATTCTAGTCTTAGACTTCACTCTCTCAGGAGCATAAATGTGACCCTGGCTCTTGGCAGAATCCTTTAGGGTTCTTTGTCATTTACTACACTTCTTAGATACCATGGTTCACTCTGCTGGTAGAGAGCCTGCTTTCTGGGTGAATACAGTCAAGACTTTTGTGAGAGGAGTTGGTGAGTTCAGGGTTTCTTGGCTGCTCCTCCTCAGCCCACTCTCATGCTGGAACATGCCACAGAGAGGAGGAGAATGCAGGCGAAGGGGACTGATATCCTCTGGGATATGTAGTTGTCCCATCACAACCTTCACTTAGCTCCAAATCCCATTCACTTGTGAGAAATCAAATAACTTTATTACCTTGTGTTGGCCGATAGGAAACTCGGTAGTAATCAAAAGATGCAACGGGAGGGCTCCAGGAGACCATAACTGAGTCCTTGGTCACGTTGCTAATTGTGATGTCTTTGGGGGGATCAATTCCTACAAGGAACAGGGTAGTTATGGGGAAAAGACAGAAAGCACAGTGTGAAAAAACGATTCCTATCGTTGGTTTCATGGGGACCAAAAGCTAATAGGGCTTCAGAGGCAGACAAGATCTTTATACCAGAGCCCCCTTAAAGCCATGGTCAGGCCAAAGTTTCACATGAAACCTTAGTTATTGGCTAAAACCATGTTCATGGGGAATATTTTAACAACATGAAGTCAAGTTGGCAAACTGTGCTAGGCAGCAACTATCACCTGTGTGAACGCCAACTGGGAACCTTCTTTTAAGTTCACATCTTTTGTTTTGAACTGGGAGTATCATGGTCGTTTTCTCTGGAGCAACTTCTCTTGGACAAACCCAGCTGTGTCTTATTTTTTACCAGCCACCTACGGTTCAATTTGGAAAAACCGCCTGTCGAGTCTAGAGGGATTTCAGAGCACAAGTCCAGAACAAATCCACTTTCCTAAATTGTATTTCATCTGTACTGGATACTTTATTTTTTTGACTCCTGGAGGATCCCAGGGTCGAAATCAGCCAGTGCTTAATCCACTTGTCCAGTTTGTGAGTTCTTGTTATTATGTAGGAAACCAGTGAAATACATGTGTCCTCACCCACATGCACACTCCTATCTGGGATTGTATTTGAGAATTATGAGGCAAGCATGATCCAGTTCATCTCAGAGTGCCTGTGTTTTCCAGGCAACATGCAAATCAACCCCATTTTCTGAGTCTCAGGTTCCCACATGGTTGCCTTCCAGTCCCATAAAATTTTGAGGAAGCATCATTTGTATGAGTGACGTTACTGAGCAATCAGAGATGGGGTTTCCTCTTGAAGGCTAATTCTCTTCAGACTGGTCGTGTGGACCAGTTGGTCCTCTGGACCAACACATTCAGGCCCTGGCTTCCTTAAGACATTGAGTCCACCCTACCTTCCTAAAGGAAGGTTCCCATCTTATATATTCTGAGAGATCCTGGAAGAGGTGGCTTTTTCAGAACAGCTCACTGGCCCTCTCTAGCCAAATGGCGCAGTCCTCTACTACTTGGGTGTTTCTCTTTGTAAAGTTCATTGACTTGTTAAAAACCTCTGGAGGCACTCCTTTCACCACCTGCTGCCAAGTCCTCCAGCCTCACCTGTGGTGATGGAGCCCACAATGGGCTCAGAGGTCACAGTGCCGTGGACTGCTACCAGGTTCACAATGTACTCAGTGGCTGGCTGCAGCCCCATCAGGACAGTATGCCTCTTGGTGGCATCCAGGGAGACCTCTGTCATCTCTTCCTCTTCATCCCGAGGGCTGTAGTTCAGAATGAGTCTGTCTGCTGGAGGGGATGGGTCACTCCAGGTTATGTTTACACTGGAGGAGGTCACGTGAGAGAAGTGTAAATGGGAGATAGGGCGGAAGCCTGTAAAGCAGAGGAGATCATGGTTCTGAAACATGGGAAGTGGTGGTGGCTTCGAAGAGCCAACTGACCGAAGCAATCTCTTTTCCTTGTAAACCAGGACCCCCCTTCACGTGCCAACTCAGAGCTTGCACCTTCTCACTCTCCAGGCCTGTCCACGCTCCTTTCTCCAACCCATATATGGAAAAATGAATGCCCTTAGCAGGGTAAAACCTGTATGAGTTATTTGTAATACTCACCCAGGATTTAACATCCTTCTCCTAGGAGAAATTTCACCTGATTGCAAGGATCCTCTGAATGGGATTCTCAGTGGGATTTAGTGCAGGCAGGGGAAGATGAACAGAATCAACCCCTTTGTCCAGGCTGTAGAAAGCCAGATACACATTTTCTGGCATTGTAGGCAACCTGGCTCATCTCTCCCCCTTATTTCCAACCATTCCATCTTGATATAATTATTCATTTCTCCTCTACCTCTTCTTTCTCTACCCACATTCCTCCTTCTCTAAACAAAATGGGGCATTCAAAGAGTGGGTTGCCTAGATGACCTTCATGTACTAAGATCCATTAACTCCCGAACCCAGTTGGGGTTTCTGCTACCCTCGTACCTGTGAAGGCGTCCACCGTGGACTCGAAGCTCTGCTGCCGACCCCTCTCAGCAGTGATTGAAATGATGTACTCTGCTCCGGGCTCTAGATCTGTCAGGGTGTACGAGGTCCTGTCTTTGGGCACAGTGACTTCTGAGGCAATGCCGGAGGATGGGGTGAAGGTAATTCGGTAGTGATCAATGGGGCCACTGGCCTTGGTCCAGATGAGGGAGATGGAAGTTTCCGAGGAGGCTGTCACCATGAGGTCTCGGGGACTGTCAAGTTCTGTGGATCAACACAAGTGGCCTAATTTATACAAGTTCCAGAGATCGGGCAGTATTTATTGGAATTGGACCTCCCTGTGGATTTCTAAGCTATCAGCAGGCCTGCTGACCACAATGATTAGCTTGTCATTGCTGACAATTAACTCACATTTTGTTAAACACCTTCCCTTTGAAAGATGGCCAAGGGCTTGGAATATAGACAGACAATCTGGGTAAAGGCATCGGGGGCTCCCACACTACCACACATCCACATCTGGGACTAAGCTGGATGCTAGGTGTCAAGTTCTCTATATTCACTTTCTCCCAGCCTTTCTCAGCAAGCCAACCAGGGTAAAATAGGAGCCACTGTCAAGTAGGGATATGACCTTCCTGGCAACAGCAGTTACCCCTGTTTCTGAGGCCATTTTGATTGACCTGGCCATGTGTGTGCAAATCTGAGAACTTCTGGGAACCCATGTCCTCGTGGTTCTCTAGAGAGGTTGTTTCCACTAGAATGAGCCTTGGGACAGGGATTGGTTCAAAATCCCCAACTCAGTCCAGGCAGCCTGTTACCAAAGGCACTAGAGCAACTTTGAAATTTACCCAGAATTAGGAAGCAAACCTGCTGGAGCCAGAATAGCAGGGGTGGACTTTCCCTTTGTCCTTAGATTTAATGGGTTGTTTCCAGATCTAAACCTTTATCCCTGTGGCCTTTCTGAGGGCTTCTGTCATGCATGATGAGGGACATCACATTCTGCCTGTTCCGGGGTGGTCTAGAAAGAAATATGACCTGCTATGACACCAACTGATTTGGAATTTTCCACCTCTGTGGGCAGCCCTTCAGACCATGGGAGATGTGGGGAAGAGAGGGAGACTATCCTGCATGCTGATGTCAGAGGTTAGGCACGGAGGTCACTGCAGGGAGATGTTGTTTCTAGGCTGGTAACTGTCATCCAGGGACCTTTTCATGAAGGGACATTGTCTTCTGACCAAGCCTTGCCAGGACAAGCCTCCACGGCTTTTCAGGCCTACAGAGATTATCCTGGTTTTCTTTGGCACCAATCCTCTTACTCACCAGTCCTGGCATTCATGGTGGCTGGTACACTTTGCTGTGAGTCCATGACAGCGGAAATTCCAACTCCGTACTCAGTGCCGGGCACCAGATCTGTTGGCAGATGCAGAAACAACCATTATTCCATGTGAGTGTCTGTGGTGGGAAAGGCAGAAAGGAGGGAAGCCAATGAGCTCAGATTCCTGTTCAGATCTTACATTTAGTCCTTCCTGAATCTCCTAATTTTACCGAGGACAAAATCCCAATTTTACACTGTAGAAAGTCCATACCAAGTCAACAGGATGAAGCGTTCAATGCAGAGCTCCCTTCTTGCTGCTGATCTCGGGAAGGCAGCCAGGCTGCCCTTGCTGGTGACCTTCAGAAATGTGCTCTGCTGTGGAAGGTCTCCCCGTGGTACTTAGAGTCTCGGATTGGTTACCATGGGTGAAGGGAGTCCTTGTATAAGCTGAGAATTGGCGGAGTGTGTCATCGAGAGGGATTGTGTGGACTTGGGCCTTTAAAGCATTTTTTGAACATTGTGTGTGAACATCAACTGCACCTTTTATAGGCAGGGACTGAAGCCATATGGAGACTCCAGGATCCCTTCTAGGGAGCAACACTGGATGGACTTTCTGAGCACAGGAGGTCAGGCCTTTCACGTAGGCACAGGCAGAAGCCCCATTGCTGTGGGCTCCTACCAAGGTCAGCAATTCAGACCCCAGGGTATTTGAAGTTATGGATCCAATCTCAGGATGACTTCTGGGGGAACTCTGGAGATGGAAAAGGCGCAAAAACTCTCCAACTAAAGGATGTAAGCTTCTTTGGGGGAAATTCTTTGGGGGTTTAATTCAAAGAATTGTTGGGAGCCTCCTAGGATATCTACAATTATCTGGGGGTGTTTCCTTATCCTCTCCCACATTCATTTTCAGACTAACTGGCTTGACTGGTATATTAATTTCCTATTGCTGCTGCTGTAACAAATTACTACAGTTTAGTGGCTCGGAACAACATAAATCTATT
The DNA here is from genome assembly GCF_002288905.1 of Enhydra lutris kenyoni. Classification (NCBI taxonomy): domain Eukaryota; kingdom Metazoa; phylum Chordata; class Mammalia; order Carnivora; family Mustelidae; genus Enhydra; species Enhydra lutris. The sequence goes on along the minus strand of NW_019154108.1, from coordinate 26,990,461 downwards.
ATTGTACAATTCAGCGTTCAGCAGGTCTGAAGTCTAAATGGTTCAACAGGGTTGCAGCCTCTAGAGGCTCTGGCGGAGAAATCATTTCTTTGCCTTTCCCGGCTTCTAGAGGCTGCCTGCATCCCTTGGTTTGTGGCTCCTTAATCCATCTTCAAAGCTGACAGAACAGCATTTTTTTTAAATTTTATTTATTTGACAGACAGATCACAAGTAGGCAGAGAGGCAGGCAGAGAGAGAGAGGAGGAGGAGGCAGGCTCCCTGCTGAGCAGAGAGCCCGATGCGGGACTTGATCCCAGGACCCTGAGATCATGACCTGAGCCGAAGGCAGAGGCTTTAACCACTGAGCCACCCAGGCACCCCCAGAACAGCATTTTTTTTTTGTCAATTTTTAAATACAATTTTATTTAAGACATTGCATTTTCCACTTAACAATATAGTGCTTATAAAGTGCAGTGTTTATTTCCTTTCCCTGTGCACATATTCCATATTCAAGTATCAAGAATGCCCAGTTTTTTTGCTATAGCAGCTTAACATTACAACTGCCATGGAATTTGCTACAAATTTGGGTCCTTTGAATATTGTGTGTGGAACAATGCTCAACCTATTTATTCTCAGGTTGGTTTAGTCAACCTCTTCAATGGTGGGCCCAGAGGAGGCTCCACCAGAGGGAGGAGCTCCACCACCAGGGAAGCCTCCAGGCATTCCTCCTGGCATGCCCCCTGCACTCTGGTACAGCTTGGTGATGATGGGGTTGCAGACTTTCTCCAACTCTTTCTGCTGGTGTTCAAATTCTTCCTTCTCTGCAGTCTGGTTCTTATCAAGCCAGTTGATGATTTCATTGCACTTGTCAAGAATCTTCTGTTTGTCTTCATCATTTATCTTGTCCTGAAGTTTTTCATCTTCAAGAGTTGCTTTCATGTTGAATGCGTAAGACTCAAGTGAATTCTTGGAAGACACCTTGTCTCGCTGTTTCTCATCTTCAGCTTTGTACTTCTCAGCTTCCTGGACCATGCGCTCAATATCTTCCTTGCTCAAGCGGCCCTTGTCATTAGTGATGGTAATCTTGTTCTCTTTTCCTGTGCTCTTATCCACGGCAGAGACATTGAGGATACCATTAGCATCAATATCGAAAGTGACCTCAATCTGAGGGACACCACGAGGAGCAGGAGGTATGCCTGTGAGTTCAAACTTTCCAAGTAGGTTGTTGTCCTTGGTCATGGCACGCTCACCTTCATACACCTGAATAAGCACACCAGGCTGGTTGTCAGAGTAGGTAGTGAAGGTCTGTGTCTGTTTGGTAGGAATGGTAGTATTACGCTTGATGAGAACAGTCATGACTCCTCCAGCAGTTTCAATGCCAAGAGAAAGTGGAGTGACATCCAACAGCAGCAAATCTTGAACATTTTCAGATTTGTCTCCAGAAAGGATAGCTGCTTGGACAGCTGCACCATAAGCAACAGCCTCGTCAGGGTTGATGCCCTTATTCAGTTCTCTTCCATTGAAGAAATCTTGGAGAAGTTTCTGAATTTTGGGGATACGGGTAGAACCACCCACCAGGACAATATTGTGGATCTGAGACTTGTCTAACTTGGCATCTCGAAGGGCTTTCTCTACAGGGTCCAGGGTGCCACGGAACAGGTCAGCATTTAATTCTTCAAACCGGGCACGAGTGATAGAGGTATAGAAGTCGATTCCTTCATACAGAGAATCAATCTCGATACTGGCCTGGGTGCTGGAGGAAAGTGTACGCTTAGCATGTTCACAAGCAGTATGGAGGCGACGAACTGCCCTCTTGTTTTCACTGATATCTTTCTTATGTTTGCGCTTGAACTCTGCAATAAAATGGTTGACCATTCGGTTGTCAAAATCTTCTCCACCTAAGTGGGTGTCTCCAGCTGTGGACTTAACCTCAAAGATCCCATCTTCAATAGTAAGGATGGACACATCGAAAGTGCCGCCTCCCAAGTCAAAGATCAGCACATTCCTTTCAGCTCCGACTTTCTTGTCTAGGTCATAAGCAATAGCAGCAGCAGTTGGCTCATTGATGATGCGAAGCACATTGAGACCAGCAATAGTTCCAGCATCTTTGGTAGCATGACGCTGAGAATCATTGAAGTACGCAGGTACTGTGACAACTGCATTGGTAATGGTCTTCCCAAGATAAGCCTCTGCGATTTCCTTCATTTTCGTCAAAACCATAGAAGACACCTCCTCTGGATAAAAGCTTTTTGTCTCTCCCTTGTATTCTACTTGGACCTTGGGCCTGCCAGCATCATTCACCACCATGAAAGGCCAATGCTTCATATCAGACTGGACAACAGCATCATAAAATCTCCGTCCAATCAGGCGTTTGGCATCAAAAACTGTGTTGGTGGGGTTCATCGCAACTTGGTTCTTCGCAGCATCACCGATCAATCGTTCGGTGTCTGTGAAGGTGACATAACTTGGGGTGGTCCGGTTTCCCTGATCATTGGCAATTATTTCCACTTTCCCGTGCTGGAAGACACCCACGCAGGAGTAGGTGGTGCCAAGATCAATGCCAACTGCAGGTCCCTTAGACATGGTTGCTTATGTGTGGGCCTGGCTCAGGCTGAGAAAACAGCAATCCAAAGATGTAGCCCCGCGTTCAATGAGCCAGAACAGCATTTTTAAGCCTGTTTCTGTCGCTGACCTCTGTGTCCACTGCCTCATCTTCTACTCTGAGTGATCTCCCTGTATCCTTCTTTTTTTTTTTTTTTTTTTTTGTTTTTTTTTTTTTTTTTGAAAAAAAGGGGGAGAGAGAGAGAGAGAGAGAGTGAGCAAGAGCAAGCACAAGCTGGGGGAGCAGCAGGCGGAGGGAGAAGTAGGATCTCCACTGAGCAAGGAGCTGGATGAGGGACTCAATCCCAGGACTCAATCAAGACCTGAGCCGAAGGCAGACACTTAACTGACTGAGCCACCCAGGTGTCCTCCCTGCGTCCTTCTTCTAAGAACACTTGTTCTTACATTGGCCCCACTTGGATAACTTAATCACATCTACAAATTCCTTTTCGCCCATGTACGGTGATAGAGTCACATGTTCCTGGGATTAGAATGTGGACATCTTTAGGGGCCATTATTCTAGCATCAAACCAGCATCAAATTTGCCCTAGAAGTGGGATTGTAGAAAAATACGAGATCAAATCATCACCTGTGGGGACCCCGTGATGAGTCTGAGTCCTTCTGGTAGGCATTTGTGTGTGGGGGGTGGGGCTCTGTATGGGCCCACAAGACCCCCAGTTTGATGATCATGCTATTCTGCATTTATGTACATTTGTTCTTTTCAAAGTACCTGAATGTGCTTTGACCCTCACCACCACCTGTGAGAGGTAGGATGGGGAGTCTTTTCTCCATCTGCATTAGTTTCTTGCGGCTGCCATGACAAATGAGGACAACAGGGTGGCTTACAACAACAGAAATTTATTCTCCCACAGTTCTGGAGTCTAGAGGGCCCAAATCAATGTGTTGGTGGGCCAGGTTCCTTCCAAAGGCTCTAAGGGGGAGCGTCTTTCCTTGCCTCTTCCAGCTTCTGGTGGTTGCCGGCCATCCTGGGCTTTCCTTACTTGTAACTGCATCACTCCAGGCTCTGCCTCTGTTGTCTCATGGTGTCTCAGCTCACGCTGCTACCACAAATGGCCATAGACTGGGTGGCTTAAACCACATTTATTTCCCACAGTTCTGGAGACCGAGAAGTCCAAGATCAAGGCATCAACAGATTTGACATTGGGTGGACCTCACTTCCTGGTTCATAGATGGCGATCTTCTTGCTGTATTCCCACTCAGTGGAAAGAACAAGAGAACCCTCTGGGGTCTCTTTTATAAGGGTGTCAATCCCATTCATGAGGGTTCCTTGCTCATGGCCTAATCACCTCCCAGAGGCCTTATCACCTAACATCACAATGGGAATGATGGTTGCACCATATGAATTTTGGGGCAACACAAACATCAGTCTGTAACAGGGCATTCTCCCTGTGTGTCCTTGTCTTCTCCCTTCTTATGAAGACACTGGTCACATCACATTTGGGGCCCACCTAATCTGTTTTGACCTCATTATAATTTGATTTCATCTATAAAGACCCTATCTCCAAATAAGGTCACATTCACAGGTTCCAGCCGGACATGAATTTTGGGGAGGGCACTACTCAAACCAATACACCATCATATTATAAAAAGAAACTAAGGCAAAGGTTCAGGGCTTTTAGGAGTGGAATGTTCCATCATGTCCTCAATGTCATCCACTCCCCTGAGCAGCTGTGACTTCCCCCGGATCCCTAAAGTAATAGGAATGATTTTGACAGGAAATGCATTGAGCAACCTTTCCTTAACAAATGGCTTCTTTTAAAAAAAAAAAAAACTTATCTATTTATTTTAGAGAGAGAGATAGTGTGTGTGTGGTGGGGGTGGGGCAGAGGGAGAGGGAGAGAGAGCATCCCCTGCACACTCCCCGCCAAGGGCGGAGCCTGACGTGGGGCTCAGTCTCAGGACCCTGAGCTCATGACCGTGAGATCACAACCTGAGCCAAAACCAAGAGTTGGATGCTTGACCGACAGCACCCCCCAATGCACCCCACAAAGGGCTCAGTTTAACGAAGGGGAATGCTGCATAGTACCCAGAGGGTTCCACACCCTCTCCTCAGAACAGCTTTAGTTCAGTGATGCAATAACGCCCTCCCCCCATGCTTGAGTATGGCAGAACCACCAGGTCAACTGACCAGGCTCCCTTGGAGGAATGCATTCGAACCAGCCCTCTTTTCCCTTTTGGACCAGCTCCATCCACTTCTCAATCCTTCATTCTTCCTTTCTCTAAGGTGTTAACACCAGTGGAGGTCAAGGTTGAAGTCTGGCAGACTTTGAGGTCTGCCGTGCTTACACTGACATTTGGGCTCTGCCACTTTCTACCAGGCGTTCACTTTGGTACTTGGCATGTTTGAGCTTCAGTTTCTGTAGACTGGGAAGAGCAATGGTGTGTATCTCGGAAGGTCATCTTGAGGAAGAAATGAACTACGGTGCCTGTCCCACCCCGATAGTAGCCAATAGCGTTATTATCTGGCTCAGAGGACTACTCCAGGATCTTGAGTCCTTTTTTGTGTGCCCCAGGCACGTTCAGGCTGGTCCTTGCCACACCTGTCATCAGTTGGCTGAGGCTTATGCCTGTTGGCTCCACTGAAACCAGTGATTCAGGGAGTCCCCATCAGTGAGGAGTCCGCCCCCCGGCTGGGGGGAAGTACCTGTCACTAGATTGAGTCCGTGACAGCAACATCCCCAGAGCTGTTCCAAGCACACATTTATCTCCGTCAATATGTTCAGCGAGCCCCAGGTACATCCTCGGTTGGAGAAATTAGATTACCTTTGGGACATGAACTACTTTTCTTAGGCATCTGATTGAAACCTTCAATTGCCTGGAACGAAGTAGAAATTCTCTGACGTAGACGAAGGGTGACAGATCGAGGGAGTAAGACAGAAATTATATGTTGCCAAACGGATCTAACATGTAACGTTTTCATCTGAGTTTCTTATTTATGAAGCTTAAATGAAATGTTCAATAATTTACAACGGAATCATCTTTTCCCAGAAAACGGCAGAGCAGAATTTAAAGTGCTCTCGTCTCAGGCTTTCTGTCGGGGGGATGGGAAAGTGGGACTCACTTATAGGTTCCTGCCTGCTGCTTCCCTTTAATTTCCTGTAGCTTTCTTCCTGTGCTACAAGTGAATTGTTGCTCTTTGCCAGCAGGTAAAATACAGTTCTGCTGGAAAAGAAAATGTGTGTCGGAGGCACACCCAGCAGTCTTCTACATCAGCCCTCTGTGGACTCCCAGGGATTTCTCACTTTCTAAAGACCCCATCGCTCTCCATCAATGCTCCCTTTATCTCTCCATCCACCTCCCGAAAGTGGTGGCCTATGAATGGCTCCATTGCTTTGCTGCACAATAGCTCAGAACATCCATCCCAGAGGAAACCACCACTCTCCATGCCTTATAGAACTTCCTTTGTTCATCTTGGAGGCTGATGCTTTTCTCAACTCTTTCATGGCACGCCCATTCTTCTCTGAACTCCCAAAAGCACGCAGTTCATTCACTCACCAAACATTATTGAGGGCTTCCTTTGTGCCTGGCCCACGCGATGCCAGGATGAGCTGAATGGACATCACCCTTGCCCTTCCCTGACGGACATGAGAAGAAATCTGTACTGAAGGAGGAAATTATTTATTGAACACCCACAATATACCAAGCACCGAGCTGTGTGCATTAGGTAATCTAGAAGAATAATGAAGAAGAAAGGAGGGCTAGAAATTGAAGGCAATTTTTGTTTGAGTGTCTGATGGTCAAGAGTCCTACTACTACTATAGTTCCTTAGAGGTTGTACCTTGTATCTCATTTAATTCCCCTGCAGCTCTGCTGGGAGGGCATTACTGATGAGCAAATAGAGGCTTAGAGAAGTCCATTCCTTGACTGAGGTCATGAGGTTAATGGACAGTAAAACTGGCTTTGGAACTCAAGTCCTTTGTTTTTTTCTGATCTGTTACAGCATGGTCTCTGTCCCTAAGAATCTTATAGGCTAGTGGAAGGGAGTGGAGTAGCAGATTGGAATTTGAGGAATTTGGCACTACACCATGGCTTGCTAACTAAAGAAACCATTTCAGAGGGGGGATGGGACCAGCATGGGCAGCAGTGGCCAGGGGAAGATTTCTGGAGAAGGGACTCGAGTTGAACGTTGAAAGCTAGCCAAGGTTAGGAAAGGTAGAGGGCAGGAGATACAGAATTCTCTGGTGGGCATAGGAGCAGGAAGAGATTAGTTAGGGCTGAAGATCAGCGGGAACGAGCAAATTCATCCCTGCACTGCAAGGACCGTGGGCGATGAAAGTAGAATGACTCACTTCCCCCTGTTGAGGAGACTTGTTCTTCCAGCTTCCTGCTGCTAGCAGGAAAGTGGTGGGGGCAAGCAGACCCAAGAAGCTGCGATTGCTCCTTCTTGCCAGGAAAAAACATGAAAAAGACCCCCCAGGATCTGCAGGCTTGGTTGGGTTCAAGTGGACCCATAGAAATAGGGACCGTTTCCATCTCTAAATCCCTGGGCTTGTCTCCTGAGAACTTTGAACCTTCAGGTTTCCAAACTAGGGTGAGGGTTTTGTTGGCCCTAGTGCATTTACAGGACACCTGCTCTCAAAGGGAAGAGCAACCCGAAGACCCTGTACCCAAGGGGTTTGTAGTCCATCTCTCAGTTTTTACAGCAATAATGTTACTATACTGTTACTTTAGTTTTCATGTTGGTCTCCTCACTAGACTCGGGTCTTGGGTCAGGGTTTTGATTTTTTATATAATTCAGTCCATAGCATAGTGAAAGGAACATATGACGCATGGAAGCAGCATAGCCAGAGTGATGGGAGTGTTGGGAAGACTTATAAGGGGATGTCTGAACTGGGTTTGAAGGATCAGAGGTATTTAGGTAGAGAAAGGGCATTACAGGCAGAAGATGTAAATAATAATAATAATAATAATAATAATAGATGTAAAGGGAGATCTGATAAAATAATTCGTGAAAACCAGGCACCTAATATAGGGCCCCTCATAGTGGAAGTTCCAGAATTTGGGTACTAGGGATTTCAAAGATGGGAAATATTTGGAGACAGACAGAGGATTTTCTGAGAACCCCTGAAATCACACCATATGGGCAATAATCTCCTTTTTAGTATAATGGGGGCTTAAGCTCCCAGGATCCCCCTGGATCATGGTAGATGTTTCTCCAAGGTTCCCTGAATGAATCGGGCTTTGGAGGACATCTACCTGCTTTTGGAGTGTACCAACTTTAAGGACAGGCACCACAAACCTATATTAAGATAATAATAATAGTACTAAGGAATATTCTTCAATACAACTCTCTTGTTGCCAATGAGATTAATGAGAAACATGGCTCATCACGTTCTGTCCTATAGGAACATCCCCTCTCTGGGTCTTCTCTGTAAACAAGCCCTTCCCGCTGAAGAAGCCAAAGCAGGAGATGAAAACTTCCCCCCTGGCTTTTCTCCTGGTTCCCTGGTCCCAGTCCTTTAACACGAAAAAGAAACAGATGCCCTTATGCGCTGGCTCTGTGAGGAGGAGGGGTGCGGAGGCTTCTGCCCTTTCTCTCCTCTCTTCTTCTTGGGTCTCTGCAGCCCACTCCCCACTTTCTGGCCCCTGGAAGGTGGTGCCTTGTTCAGAGGGCACCTTCCCAAAGTGGCCACTTGGAGTCGCTGTGACTTCACCTGAAGGAGGCTGAGCACAGCCTGGCCCCGGCCACAGGCCCATTGCCCGACTCCTCCTCGTCCTCAGAAGAGCCTGCAGGGAGTTGGAGGTCTGGCGCCTGGCCTGGTGTTTGTGCCCGGGCACATTAGGGAGTGCAGACAGGGTGAAGTGAACATCAAGTGCCCTGGTCGGCCCCGCTTCGCCAGCTGGCCTTCCCTGGGAGGCTCAGATTTCTTTGTGGAAAATCCTCCTGTGGACAAGCTCATCTACCTTTGCACCTTGAGGAACCCACCTTCTCACCACTAGACCCCCCCCCCCCCCCCCCCCTGGGTCCCCCGGAGGGAATGCGGGCTTGGGGGGGGGCCTCTGTTCCAAGGCCCCCGCAAAACCCGCGGCCTTGAAGGTGGTGGCTCACACGCCCGACCTGCAGGGTCAGCCTTGTGTGTGTGAGTGTGTGTGAATGCGTGCCTGTGGGCGTGAGTGTGTCTTGTGGGGCTGGCTGTGGGCCTTTGTTTTCTTGTAATCCTGTGTTGTGCCGTGATGCCTGTGGGAATCAATGGTTCCTAAGCCAACTGGCAGCCTGTGGTCTGGGGATGGTGTAAGTCATGAGGCAGAGAGCGGCAGGTGGGTGGGAAGTGCCACCAGGAGGCTCGCAGAGGGACCCCCCACCCCAAGGGGTTGCTCAGGCATGTGATGCACTGGCTGTGGGGGCTGGGTTAGAGCCCACACTCACGTGGCCGCAGGGGCCAGCTCCTTTGACCTTTCCCTTGGCCTCAGGGCTCCTCAAGTGTGGGCGCCCGTTCATGGGGGAGCGCCAGGCAAGAATGTATAGATGGCTGAGGACAAACCCCTTTTCCCTCTTGGCCAAGCACCACAGCCACAGGCCTTTCTGGGTACAGATAGGGAGGGGTCCCCTCAGACACAGAGCAGGGTTTCTCATTTGCATGGGTCCGAGGCAGGGTTTCTGACCAAATTCCAGTCAAGGGGTGAGAATCTCCTTCTTTCCTCACTGTCCCCCACATCTTCCCCCCTCCCCTCTGCCTTCCACTCGGAGTTTTCTACAGGGTTTATTGTTTTCCATTGTCACTCAGAAAGCAGTGGTGGTGCCTGTCTCTGGTAAGTGCTGCTCGTTCTAACCTCGAGGTACCTCGATGCACCCGTAAAATAGCTAACACTCAGCATCCCTCTGGGACTCCGGGTCCGGCACACAGGCCAAGCACACATCATCCCAGAGGAGAGGCTGAGCCTCAAAAAGTGATCATTAAGGACACAGAAGCCACTAGAACAGAGGGGGAAAAAAAAATCATTGCAGACTCTGAGTCTGTTGTTCAGAAACAAATTCATACTCCCGAGGGAATTTGCTGGGCATGGACTGGAGAGAATAATAGAAAAGAAATGCTTGGCATTTTGTGCCTGAGCCTGGCCTCTGTGCTGCTGAGGAGGAGGGACTGGGGCGCGGGGAGGCTTTGCTGGGGGGCCGTGTGCTGCGAGCCCTCTGCCTGACTCAGAGGCGCGGACAGTCAGCGAGGGCCGGTGGCCCACAGCAGAGGGTAAAGGGCGACTGAGAAGTTGGGGGCTACTGCAGGGAGTGTCAGTACAGACGCCACTGGACAGCCGGACTTCGAGTCGGCTGAGAGAGGATCGGGGAGTGTGAGCGTGTCCCCGGCACAGGCCAGGCTGCCGCACAGGGCACCACTCTGAGCTTTGTGGGGATTTGAAACTGGAGAGGGTCTCCTTGCTGTTGGATGTTCTCTAGGAACTGGTCTCCATGCAGCGTTGGTGTGTGTAGATATGCATGACTTCATCTCTTCCTCCCAACAACGCAGAGGAAAGACGCAATGTCCTTGGGGCCAGGCAACGGGAGCATGGGGCATTGAAGAAATTTGCCCCAAGGGCACATCTCTGAAGGTGGTCTCAAACCTGAGTGGGCAACTTGTGGGCAACTTCAGAAACCACACTCTCAGAATGAGCACTTCTCACCCACTCAATGGACACCCAAATCCCCTGGGAATCTTCTAGGATGCAGGCTCTGATTTGCTGGGTCTGGGATTGGCGGGGGAGAGGGTTGTAAACCCTCTCCCCCTAGCACCCTCCCATGCCTTGCTGTTGGTGCCCGCACCCCACTGTGAAGGTCATGTTCTCCACTCTGTGCCACACCCATTACAAGAAGTCTGAAATTAGCCATTAGCTCACAGACCTCCTCTATCTCCTTCCTCCTCCTCCTCATCCGATCAGCCACAAACCAAGCTTGCTCTGTGAGAAGGACTACTTCACACTCATCAAACACGTGACCTCATTAAAGCCTCATCAGCTTCATTGTGACATGACGCGCTAAGGGTTATTATACCCATTTTACAGAAGACAAAACAGAGGCTTAGAAAGGTTAAGTCATTAGTCCCAAATCACACAGGAAGCGGCTGTGGCCAGACGCAGGGTCCAAAGTCCTGGCTCTTAACAAGTCCCACAAAACAAAGCATTCAAATAAAACTGGGGCAAGACACAAAGGGACTTGATGCTAGGAGTCTCAATTATTATTATTTCTCTTTCTCCTTTTAAAACATTGAGATAAAACTGACATACAACTCTAGTTCCAGGTGTACAACGTAATAATTCAACATTAGGCTATGAAATGGTCACCACAATAAGGCTAGTTAACATCCATCGCCACAGAGAGTTCTAATTTTTTTTCTTGTGATGAGAATTTTTAAGATCTACTTTCTTAGCAGCTTCCATATATACAGTTGAATATTATTAACGGCGGCCCCACACTGTACCCTACATCCCCATGACTTATTTAATAACTGGAATTTTGTGCCTCTGACTGCCCTCACCCATTTTTCCCACTTCACCTCCCAACCCCCTACCCCTGCAACCCCCAATTCGTTCTCTGTATTGTGGGTTCCCTAGTTGTTCTTGACAAGGAGATAGGAAAGGTGGGGATGGCGAGAGCGGGAGGTTTCTACCTTCTCTTTCTGGCCAGGGACAAACTACCACAGGTGAGCCTGAAATGCCCTTCCCTCCCACAGCCCCGGTCTCGCTTTATACATGCAAACAGATGACTTGTTTGGAGCCAGAAAACAAAACAAAACACCACCCAGCACAGGCCTCGGATGCTGAAAACCTCTCCTTTTTCGTGTCCAAGCTGGGGAGTGAGGGAAAAGAACACAAATTATCTAGAGTGGGGATCAAACGTCTCCCTCCTTTTGCCCTCCCTCTTTCACAGCTGGTTCTTCTCTTCCCCCAGACACCACAGCAAGAGAGCCAACAACCCTTGTAATTCGCATCTCAGCAAGTAGAGACATCCTTGATTTCCTCACATGCCTATAATTCCTTCCTAAATCACATAAAGCGATTTGCCTTTATAAATCTCCCCAGCAGTGAGTTCCCCAGGATAATTATGTATAATATATATTTATAGTTTTATTTCACAAGCCTGGCCCTAACCCAATAATTGGCCAAGCTAAGCCCACTCCTCAATAAAACTTTGTCCATTCTGTATTAAGTCTACACGATTTAGGTCTTGACCGTCCCTTACATTTTAGATCTTAACAGGACCAGCCATATGATGGGAGGCTTTTGGCAAGTCTCCAAGGGGCTGGGCCCCCTGCTGGCTTTGTGAGCTTGGGCAGGTCTCCAAACTCTCTGAGCCTTGATTTCCTCATCCATAAAATGGGGATGGCAACCTCTGTCATGAGATCGTTGTAAAGATTAAAGAAGCCATGATTACGTGAGAGGGGCTGACATAAGGCAGATGATCAATGAATGTAGAATCTTCTTTGCCAGCCATGGGACATAGGAATGAGGATGTGACTGGATTCTTCTCTATATCACTCATGATTTTATGGCATAGCCTCCATCTGAACAACTAGCCATCGTTTTTGTAAACTGCTAATTGCCAAATCAGCCTGGGGCTCTAGGCAGGGATGGGCTGTGCTTAGACTCAGTTCCCTCCTGTATCATTTCTGTTTTTTTCTGTTTGGTTTAATCTTTGCGAATGTCTCCATCTCTCTGTAGAGGCCTTGACGCCAGCTGGTGTGTTCCTGCTGTGTTTAATTCACCCCCATTAACCTGCTTGGTCAGCATATCTTTCCATCTCCTTGCTGGGCTTCTAGGAGTGCGTCTGTCTGGAAAAAGCATTTATTATATTTACTTTAACTGGCCTCATTTTGCAAGGCGGTCTGGGAGGAAAACAGCTTTGCTGATTCTGCCCTTGTTTACTCTATGCACTCTGTGCTATGTATGCCTTGTCTACCAGGACGGCAAATGATTTGCAGGAAGCCAAGACACAAGTTAAACAGCATCTCCGGGAGCACGCTAGTGGTCCCTGTGTGGCTGCTTTGTACGGTCCTTGACCTGGAAACCATGGCTCACATTTTCAGTGAAGTCCAGGGGGCAGGTTTTCCTGGATGGGCATGTCTAAGGGCCCGGGAGGAGCACTGGTTGGGGCCCCCATCCCCATGGGGACAGGGAGTGCTCCCCAGCCAAGTGGCATGGTGACCTAGGGCGCTGACTTCGACTGTGCCATCACCAGCTCGCCCTCTGATTCCAGCAGGGCCACCTGACCCTTCTCTGCCCCTGACCTTGCTCCCCTCCCCCAGCTCCCCACACTGCAGCTGCATGTTTGGAGTCATTTCACACCTTCCTTAAAAATCTCTCAATGACCCCCCATTGCCCTCAAGACTAACTCAGACTCTCCATGGGGTGCATAAGCATGAGCAGGCTTTCACCCCGTTCTGTATTCTATGCCCCATAGTGAATATTTGCACTTTCCTTCACCCATCCACCCATCTATCCACTCATCACTTGTCTAGGACCTAGTGTTAGACACTTCTCTGGACACATGGGAGACAATGAACAAAATTAAATATGGTCCCATTCACAGAGCTTTAGATCTAGGGTGGAGACTGACGATGGGGCAATCACACCCACAAGCACACAGTGATAACTTGAATGGTGCTGTGAGGGCAGGGGTCACCAGTGAGATGAGACAGCAGGACAGGATGACCTGACCTCATCTGGGGACCGCACAGGCTCCCCAGGAAGTGACAAGGGAACCAGGGAAGCAGGCATAACTGGGCGAAGAGGGTGATGAGAGAGTCTGACAGGTGGCGGCAGCGGCATGTGCCAAGCCGCGTGGCAGCAGGGAAAAGGTGATTCAGGGACCATCGATGCAGACCTGTGGTCCTGGAGCAGGGGGAGTACTGGGAGGTGCAAGGAAGAGGGGAGACCAGAGGATGCGGGCCACGCGAGGGTTGGGGGTTATCCCAGGAGCAATGGGAAATCCCCACAACGTGTGTGGAATGGGACAGCATCGTTGACGAGATCACTGAGGGTGTGAAGAGCACATGGTTGGGTGAGGAGAGAATGCAGAGGCTCTTCACAGTGATTAAGAGGAGACCTGCAGTAGTTTCGGACAGGTGACAGCAGACAATGGAGAGCAGTAGATGCGACAGGTACTTGAAAGACTGGATGAGTGGGGTCTGGCAGTGGCTGGATGGGAGATGGGTGGGCTGGGGAGAGGGTGGTGAGGGTGTGGATTCAGGGGCCAACGTGCCCCTGGAGCCAGGGTGTACTCACCTGTGAGGGTGGCTCTGGTGGTTGGACCGAAGCTCTTGGGGACCAGCAGCTCGTGGTACTGCTCACCCGCCAGGGTGCTATACACAACCTTGTACTCCTGGACCTCTGCTTCGCTGTTGTCCCACTCAAGGTCAATGCTGGTTGCCGAGTGCGAGCCCACCCGCAGGTTCTTGGGGGCGTCAATCTCTAAAAAGAGTCAGTCATCACCAAAATCACATGGGATCATGTGCATTTGTCATGTATGTTGAGGTTTAGTAAGTTTGGGGGTGAGAGCCCCCATCTCCTGACCCTCTGGCTCCTATTTTGATTGAACCCCAGGGCTGCCCTTGAACTTTTGTTCCACCAGATTCCATGGGTGGTTTGGAGATTTTTACATGGGAGTTAGAGTTATGCTTGCTCCACTTCCATTCAGGGAATGTTCTAGAATATTTCCTGAATGGACGTGGGGGTATTCTAGAAATTTTAGAATGAGCCAGTTATCATAAGCTTAAAATTAAGTGAGGGAAACCTCAGCAAGAAAAAAATCAGAGACAGCTTCCAAGTGATTATGATGGAAAACGGTAACATCAAATTTGGCCACCAGGCTAAAAGAAGACAGTTGATTGCAAGATTTTGAAGAATCAGCATCTCCTCCTGGATTTACCTGCATAGACAATGCTGCAAGGTTTGTAGGAAATTAAGTAAACACATAGGGGATGTGATGTAGTGGAAAAGTTGAGCCCCAGCTCTGCCTCTCATTGTCATGGGACCATGGTCAAGTCTTTGGTCAAGTGAGGTGTCACTGGGCCTTGATGGCCGCATCTGTAAAATGGCCTACTAATACCAACATTTCAGGTTATCGTACAGATAGGACAATGCATGTGAAGTTTGTGGTGTGATGCCTGGTGCATAAACAGGGGCCCAGCCCTGGGAGGACTCCTTGTTGCCTCTGAAGCCCATCCTGAGTTCCAACAACATGGCACCCCCCAATGTTTGCTCTCTGGAGCTCTAGATTCCCATGCAAAGGAGAGACCACCAGCACACAGTCTCTCCCACAATCCTGGGGGCGGGGGGCTGATTCTCTCTCCCCAGACTGGTCATCTCCTCAGGGTTATTTGGGCAGAAACAACACAAACAACGTGCAGGGGAAGAAGGGGAGGCCATGAAAAACTGCTACTTAAAGTGTTCTCAGTAAGTCTGGTCTTTGAGATTTGAATTTAACTTTGGAGTGGACCAGCCATTTGTTCTGAGAAAACCTCCAGGAGACTTCTAATTTGCAAATGGCGGGCAAGTATGCACCCACTGTTCTTGGGGAAGAGGGGAAGGCTGTGAATCAATCTGAGGGCAGCTGCTTCAGAGTGAGAAGTGTTCTGTTTAGTGATGTAAATTAGGTGAATCTTTTAGCAGATTTATGTCTCTGCAGCTTGTTTTTCTGACAAACGTTTCCTTACTCAATGTAGATTTAACATGCTGGATTCTGTACATTCTTGACATGCTGTGGATGGAGAGAGGAGTCAGATGGAGACAGGAGCTTGGATACAGGGGCATGTGGGAAGAATGCGCATGCACGGGCCGTATGCCACTCATCTCACGCAGGGGTAGAGATAAGGTGCGGGGTGTGGGGTGTGGGGTGTGTGGCCTGAATGGAATTGGAGTAAAAAGAGGTTAGGGTTAGGGTTAGGGTTTGGTTGAGTCCTGTACCTACCTACTGGTCTTCCTAACTAAAAATTCCAGACCTTGGAGACTATGGTTTTTTGTTTTCTAGAGTTTTTTGGCCTTAGCAACTATGCACTGTGGATAGGGGGCAGTGTTGTCTCTGAAGGGACCAGGCACTTTCCAGTGATTTCCAGTGATGCCAGAAGAGGTCAATGCTGGGAATGAGGGCTTGGGAATGTTAGAGTAGGTAGTTAGGCTCTTACGGGATCCCTGGAGGCCAGCAAAGGGGGAAGTCCTGGCCCACTATGAGAAAGTCAGAGGCCTGACCTGACCTGGCAGCACTCCTGAACAAAACCACAAGAAACTGGATTGAACCAGACAGGCCAAGATGGCTGACAAAGTAGGCGAAAATTCACATTATTCCTTCATTAGACTACATTACCATACTAAAATCTCCTCCAGAAGGGTGCCCTGACAGGAAACCACCCTACTTCTAAGAAATCCCTGCCCGCAGTAATGAATATTCCACTCCCTTGTTAACAACTGTCAATAAAACATGGAGACCCAAACCCCAGTGGACCACTTCTCCCTTGAGTTTGCAGGCTCTCATGTCACTAGAGTGTTTTTCATTTTAATCAACTTTCCTGCTTCTATTGCTCATCGCTGTGTTGTGTCTGTCCTTGGATTCTTTCTCATGGTGACACCAAGAGCTTCCAGTGACAATTTTTGGGCAGACTGGGTCATGGCCTCAGGACCTGGGGTCTCCCCAGTCCACCTGGAAACAGTGGGGAGGTCTTAGGAATGGGGTGGAGTGAAATTGTTTGCTCCCCTGGATCTTTTTTTTTTTTTTTTAAAGATTTACTTATTTTAGAGAGAGAGAGCATGAGTGGGGGGGCAGAGGGAGAGGGAGAAATAACCCTCAAGCAGATTCCCCACTGAGCAGGGAGCCGGATGTGGGGCTCGATCCCAGGACCCTGAGATCATGACCTGAGCTGAAATCCGGAGTCCGATGCTTCACCAACTAAGCAGGCCCCTCCTCTGGGTCTTGAGGCCTGACCTGTAGGAGGGCTGGTTCAAGGGCAGCCCTCCCTGTAGGTAGGAGCTGGTCTGGTCTCTGCACCATGTCACTAAGCCAGGGGAAGGCAAAGACTGATGTCTGGGAGGGCGCCCGTAGAGAGGCTCGGGGCTGTGGACTCTGGTAATAGCCACATCTAGTCTTTAAAACATAGTTTAGACCAAGCATTTCTCCTGCTTAAAGACTGCCTGTTGCATCCTATTACGAACTCCTGCTTGTCCCCTGCATTGCCCTCTGCTTCTCAGACATTGTCTCTTAAGACTTCTACCCTCATTCACTGTGCTTCAGTTGTACTCCCTTTTTTCCCCACTCATGAAGCACATCAAACTTACTCCCACCCCAGGGCCTTTGCTTGGGCTGTGACTTTTGCTTGGCATGCTCTTCCCTGGAACCTCACGTGGCTTAGGTCACTTAGGTGTTGGTTAAAACTGCATTTCCTCAGTGAGGTGTTTCTGAATGACTCAGTCCCACATGGCCCTTCCTTTACAGCATCCCTTTCGCTTCTGGGCACAGCACTCAGGGTGGAAGGATCCTGTATGTTTCTTTGCTGCTTCTTCCACTGGAATGTAACTTACAGGAACGGGGCTCTCGTCTATCTTGTTTATGCTGGAGCCTCGGTGCCTAGAACAGTGCTTGGCCCCTGCTAGGTGTTCAATAGACACATGCAAAGCGCCTGGTTGAAAATGGTCAGGTTTTGGTCTTGTCTGCCACCTCAAAGCCTATTTAGAGAAGTTTCGTTCGATATTTCGGCTGGCAGGGGGCATCTGAGGATGCTCGGGGAGAGGCGCCTGAGGGCAGCCGGTCTTGGCTGGGTAGCACATGCCTGCCAGGCTGCACGTGTGAGGGAATCCGCGAGTGGGATCGCTGCTGAGCAGGTGGGGCCTCCGACCGGTGGGATGTGGGCCTTTGTCTCTGTCTCTTTCCCGGGTTGCCATAGACTGGGCAGCTTGGCCGACAGAAATGTATTGTCTGTACAGACTAGAAGTTTGAGATCAAGGGCAGGGTGGCCTCCTTCTGAGGGCTGTAGGGGAGAATCTGTTCTAGGCCTCTCTCTGGTGGTTCACTGGCCATCTTAGCCATTCCTTGGCTGACAGAAGAATCACCCCAATCTCTACTTTTTATCTTCACATGGCGTTCTCGCTGTGTACTGGCCTCTGTGTCCAAATTTCGTCTTGTTCTAAGGACACACAGTCAGACTGAATTAGGGCTCACCCTAATGACCTCCTTTAATTTGGTCATCGGCAGAGACCTTATTTCCAAATAAGGTCATATCTACAGGGACTGAGGTTTAAGACTCCAATATCCTTTCAGGGGACATAATTCAAACCATAACAGCATTATGGGGCATTCAGGTTAGAGCAGCAGCTTCTGCTCAGCCAAATGCTCTGGAGGTTGTGTTTAGTACCCTGAGGGAGGACAGAAGGCCTCCAGTGGAGAGAAAGTGTCCCTGGACTGCCTTCATGAAGGTTCCTGAAGCCAGAAGCACCGAAGGCAGGGAGGTTCTCGAGATTGGCCTCCTGGGTTGCTTGGGCTGGCGTCTCTCTCACCACTGTGCTCCCATCACGGTGCTTTCCTTTTTGGGAGCAGTTCCAGGACCCAGGCAAATATCCCGCTCACCACGCAGGAAACAAATCTCTGCTTTAATTGCCAGGGCAATTAGTGCGCTCCTAGTGCCGAAGACATCACCTGGAAAAGCACTTTGGCTAATTTGAATTTAAGCGGAGTTCTGAAATGACTGAGGGTCCTACTGCGAGGGTCTGCCCCCGCCAGCCCCCCAACCCCCCCACCCCTCCAGCCCCTCCTTCGGTTGGCAGCCCTGCCCTCCCCCGCCCCGCCCCCCCCAGAGCTCCTCTGCAAAGCTGCTGGCATCTCCCCTCCAGGGAGCAGGTTGGAGGTGCAGGCCAGGAGGCCACCTCGGAACAGCTGCCAGTCGGCCAGGCGACCGGAAAGAGAATCACGCAGCAGTGAGCGGAAACTCAGGGGGAGCTCCGAGGAGGCAGAATGTAATTGTCTTGATTGGAATTTTCCTGGGCCCCCAGCCAATGCCGCTTCCATCTTGTCGACCCAAACATCAAGAATTTGCCTTTTGTTGTGCTGCTCCAGAGCGCCCTTCTCCTTTTCTGCCTCTTCAAACTCCTTATCTGGGCAAAGCACAAAGAAACCTCTTTTCAAACAGAAACTGTCTTGAAATTCAGAACAGAATGCGGGACTCACGGGCCCTCAGGAGATCCCACAACTGGCCCGAGCGGGGCGGTGTTGTGGTGTGTGGGGGGTGGTGGGGAATGGGCTGACCTTGAACTCACCACCAAGGGACACTGTATCAGGTCGTGCTCAGCCCTGAACAATAGGGATTAAGTGGAGGAGAAGGGAAGAGAAAGGGGAAGAATTTAGTTCCTTTTTTTTTTTTTTTTTCTTTTTTGGATGCATATTCAGTCACGGGCGACCCCAAGATGTGTTGGGTGTACAGTCTGACCCGCGATCCCCTGGCCGGGGTGGAGTCTGGCCCAGGGGCCGGGAGAGAACCTCTCTCTCCAAATCGAACCTGGCAGTCAGTGTCCAAGCTTGCTGCCTTTTAGCAGGGATGCTTTCCCCACTCTCGATGTGTCTTTCTGTGCAGAGGGAGCCCTGTTATAAGACTCTGGGCTTTTCCTTACCCTGGGGAAGGTGGACTTCGCTCAGTGGTGAGTTTTGCAGCAGGACCTTGGCACTTAGGTCTGCTCTACTGCTCGCCTGTCTCATGGAAGCCAGCTCTCCCCAGGCATCCAGCTTCTGCGAGTTCCTCCATGGTATAAATCCCAACATGAGTTGCCCCCCGACTTCTGCCGCATGGTAGGCCCGGTCCAGGTCCCCAGGGACCATCACCTTGCAAGCCCATCTGTCTCTAACATTAAGCTACAGGCTCCAATCGAGGGGGTACTTCTGGCTTCCATCTATTTTATGCTTTGACTGATTTTAAACACAGGTGGAGGATGATGGTGCCGCCGACGTTAGCACCCTGAAGCCCCTTGGCTGATTTATCCCATCCTGTAAGGGCTCTAGGGCCACACTGCAAGTAGGATGCTTGAATTAGCGATTCTCCTACTCTACCACATCAGAAGATGCTGGTTCTCAGATCCTACAGAGGCTAGCAGTTTCCCTTGATCCCTGTACAACTTGGAGTTGGCAGAGACACTCCTTGATGTGTGACCTCTCCAGGGTAGAGAGACCAAGACTGAGAATCTGGGTCAGGGGGAGACTCGCTATCTGATCCCAGCCCCTGCTGACCCAGTGGGAGTGCTGGGAAGCCTGTGTTTGGATGGTGCCTATCCCATTTGCCCCCTTGCTGGTCAGCTGGATGGGCTCTGAGTGAGTCAGGGAGCAGGTCACCATGAGGTCCGGCCTTTCCTGACTGTGGGAGAAGCTCTTTATGCGTCCTGACAGCCCTGGGAAGGGGGGGGTGAGTGGTCATCACAGTGAGGCTGGTGGGTCTCATCCAACCTACCGTGTGTGGGAGCAGACCTCCCGTGAGCCTTCTTGCCGGTGTTTGCAAAGGGCAGACTGAATGTCAAAGTCTTAGGCGGAAGGCCTGCCGCCAGCCGCACAGTCTGGGCTTCGCACAACTCCTTGGGGCGCCACCATGCTGTGCAGTCATTATGAACTTACAGAATGATTACAAGTGCCCGCAAAGAGCAGGAAAGCACCTCGAGGCAGGGCACCCTTCCTGAACTCTGAGAAAATTTCCATTTGGGCTAGCAATATGGACAAACTTTTCATTTCACCGAGGAGACACCCGAGAACCATGGAGATGAGCTTTAGGTCACAGATCTGGCTGGTAGCAGAGGTAGGACGGGCACCTAGCTCTCTCGAACATGCATGTGCTTCTGTGCTGTCCGGCAACTTGGGTCTGTGGTAAGGTGGGCGCCCAAGCAACATCACCTCGCCCCCTTGGTACCCCTCTTGATGGGACGTGGCACCCGCTGGCTCAACTCTCTCGACCTCCCCGTGCTCCCGCAACACCCCAGCCTACCTGTTGTGAACTGGGTGGTCGTGGACTGGCTCTCGTTGGTCCCGCGGACGGCGCTGACCCACACCTCATAGCGGGAACCAGGCCGCAGGGCCTGCACTGAGTACTGGCTCAGGGGAGGCTGGAGCCGGAAAGTGGTCTTCCCGCCTTCCCCGCCCACCAAGCCATACTTCAAGAGAATGAAATCGACTTTGGCTCGAGGTGGGGTCCATTCCACAAAGGCCACAGTGTCCGAGACGTCTCGAACCAGGATCTGTGTGGGCCCATCAATGACTGAATGAAAAGGATCAAGCAGAAAAAAGAGTTTAGAAATGGGTGTTCGAAATCAGCTCTCTCCTCTCCTCCTTAGGTTAGCTTGGTCAGTCAAAGAAAGGTGAGTATTACTATCCCAATTTACAGATGGGGAAAATGAGACACAGTAAGACGAAATCGTTTTCCTGAGGACACACGGTTTGGCAACAGGGGTAGCAACACCGGAAGTCGGTTCCCCTGACTTGCTCTCACCAGGCTCTGCTGTTCCAGCTCTGACGCTCCCCCACTTGGGCAGGGGAAGGGCACCCACTGGCTTGCGAGCCCTGCTTCTGTCTGGAAGTAATGGGCCAGAGAACTGAGAGATGTGCTTGTGCTGTGCGTGCTCTGCCTTTCTCTCACCTTCTCTGAGCCCTGACCAAAGATCTCCAAGATTATCAGCCCCATGTAAACACCCGAGACTTCCAACTCAGTTGCCAAAGAGGGTGTCATGAGTGTCCAAAAGATGTCCCTGCTCAGCCACACCTACAGCTCCGTCAGTCCAGTTGCTAAGACAGTACCACAACCCAACAGACATTTGCATTGTGGACGGTAAACATTCCTTCTGGGGACAAAAAAAAAAGGCCTTTCCTTTAGGAAGACCATCTTGTGGGCTATTTTTTTCCCACTTGCTCTTGCATATTCCTGAGCTACAAGGGTACTGTGTTCCCTCCTGAGCCCTGGCCTCTGGCACTGAGTGGCTGAGGGGAACGTCATTGTGGTGTGACATGACCTAGAAAAGCTGCTTGGCATTCCAGGGGACCCACCACCCATGGTTCCAGCACCCACTTGGGGTCCTGGTCTTAGTGAATTAGACAGTGGTGAGATCAAGGTAGGGGAGAGAATGTCAAATGGAAATAGAAAAAGAAAGAACTTCGTGAGGAAAATAGAAAATGCTGTCCTCAACTCCTCATGGCAGGTCTGCACGGCCAATGTGTCCTTTTTGAATTACTCATTACCTTCTAAAAGAGTGGGCCCAGCTTCCCTGTCTGCATTTATAATACAACTGTGCCTCTCTGGCTGCAGCTGATTAATATCAATATTAATGTTCTTCAAGGATTTGGGATTGGAACCAGAGGCTCAGGTTCTCTGTTTAGATGGTTTGGGACATGGAGATCCAGGGCTGGTATGACCGTTCTCTACCATAGTCACACATAAATAGAAAACATCTGATCTGAAGAGAGAGAAAATAGGCGGGAAGGGAGGGAAGAAGGGAGAGAGTGATTTTCATCAACGCATATTTGGTCTTGGTCCCTTCCTGACACAAAGCTCCTAAAATCCTTGGAATTTTCTAAGCCAAGAGAGCACTAATGTCTTCTGTGATGTTAATGAGGTGAGGCTTGAAGCTGGGTACCAGGGGAGTGAGCTCTGTGATTACAGGGTTGGAGCTCTCAGTCCCACTCCTGACCTCTGGTCACAATCAACCCTGCCAGTAAGGGAGCCTCTGTAAAAACCCAAAAGGACTGGGTACAGAGAGCTTCCAGGTTGGGGAACCAGAACGCTCCCACCAGGCACCATGCTGGGCTGTGTAGGGCTTTGGCCAATGTGTCTTTTCATCTGGCTGTTGGTTAGTATCCTTCAATATCCTTTGTAGTAAACCAGTAATCTTGTGAGCAAATGGATTTCCTGAGTTTTAGGAGCAGTTCTAACAAATTAATCAAACCTGATGAGGGGGTGGTGGGAATCTCTGCTGCGTAGCCAGTTGGTCAGAAACACAGGTAGTGACCTGGGTGTGCAACTGGCATCTGATGTGGATGGCAGTCTTGTGGGACTGAGCCTTCAGCCTGTGGCATCTGTGGTTTCTGTGTCTGGGTAGATAGTTTCAGAATTGAGTGGAATTGTCGGATACCCAACTGGTGCCCAGAGAATTGCTTTGTGGGGGGACCTCCCTCTTCAACACACACACACACACACACACACACACACACACACACACACAGGAATTGGCTGCAGAATTTTAGGAACAAATATACGTGGTGAAAGAGAAATGGGTGACTCTGGGGAGCTTCTAGAAAGACAGAGAGAGTAACCTGAACTTGGCTTTCCATTCTCCAGTTTTTTCGTGACATCCAGATAAATTCTGGTCCTAGGGTGCAGGAGACACTCTATGTCCTTCCAGTAAATTCCCGTTTGCTTTAGCTAGTTAAAGAAAGTTTTTCTTCCTTGTTACCAAAGACCAGTTTTTTAAACCAATTCACTCTGGACTACCTCCTATGGTCTCCAAAATGGAGCATCTTCCACAGGATGGACTTAGTCTGACTTTGATATTCTCAATCTTTCAGAGTTGGTCCTTTTCCTGGGCACCCCATCCTTTTTCTGGGTCTAGTCCAATCTTGTTCTCTGTTAAGCAGCTTAAGATTTTTGGCTTACTACCAGTCAAAATGAAAATCACCAGGCCATTTTGGTGCCACCTGGTTTGGAGTTAAAATGAAGTTCTGTTTTTCATATTTGAGGTAATGATATGATTTAACAGAACACATCCAGATGTTTTCAGCATGCTGAATTTAATGGTTTTAGGTAACTTGGGCCTTTTAAATTTAATTTAACTTAAAATGGGAGAAGTGGTCTTCTAGCTGCTGTAGAAACATAAAGCTTGAAACAGAGATACTCAGTGCATGGGTATTGAGTAAATGAAATGAATGAATGTTCTCTGTATTCATGAGAAAGAAGGGGAAGCATTTCAGAAAACTGAAGCTTCTTGAAGGGAAAAAAAAAAAGATGTCATAGAAACGCAAAAGACATTGGAAGGTAGTTGTCCCTTAACTCTTTAAATCCCCAAGACCTTGACCATAATGGATTGTCCATATTAGAATACAATCCTCTGGCCAAGGCTCTAGTTGCAGGAGGTCTAGTAATTTGCATTCCTTAAAGGGCCTGCCTGGACGAAGCCAGTCTGAGTGCTTCTGAGGACTCAGAGCTTCGCAGGAGGGGGCTGTCAGACCTCAGCAGAAGGAAATGATTAAACAATCCTTCCCTGAAAACAGCAGACAGGGTTGGAAGACAACCTTCGTTTCTGTAGCCACCCTTGGATTCTGCCCTTCTGTTGGCTTCTCAGTAGTGGTGTCCCTATTCCAGTCAAGTTGGTGTCAGCTTGCTTTCAATTTAGGTCCTAATTTCTAAACAAACACAAGTTCTACTCGGAAAATCAACTGGAATAAATATTTTTCTCTCCATTTCTTCATGACTCCGTACACAATGCCAAAGAATTAACTAGGACATTTTTCTTGATTGAAAAAAAATCTGCCTAGCTTTACCGCAAATTTTTAAATCTGAGATTTAAATCCTAAGGAACTTTCAAACAAAAAAAAAATAATATTGCAAATTTCATAAAAATGTGCCTTGAGTAGAAGACTGAGACAGGGTTAGACTATCTTCCCCAAATTTGGAGGAAAAGCTTTCTACACCATCAGTAGTGCTCTCCTCTGCCCTCTTCTGAACCATCTTCTTTGTTTAGGCTTTTGTTTTCCAGTCAACTTTTCTTAAAATCAGTTCACAGGAGTGACCTGGAGTCACTGAAATGTTTCATCCCAGAGGAAGAGCATCTACACATCATGAAATGTCAGGTTCCAGCATAACCTTGGGGAATGAAACTGGAAAACCCTAGTCACTGGCATCTGCAGAAATTCCTACAGAGAACTTTTAAGTTTCATGGTTATAGAGTTTCTTCTAAAACATATTTGCATTAGAACAGTAGTTCTAGGGGTGCCTGGGTGGCTCAGTGGGTTAAATCACTGCCTTCGGCTCAGGTCATGATCTCAGGGTCCTGGAATCGAGCCCTGCATCAGGCTCCCTGCTCAGAGGGGAGCCTGCTTCCTCCTCTTTCTCTCTGCCTGGCTCTCTGCCTGCTTGTGATCTCTCTCTCTGTCAAATAAGTAAATAAAATCCTAAAAAAAAAGAAGAACAGTAGTTTTAAGCGTTTTTAGTGGGGAATAATACTCTTTTCCTTTAAACAACAAAATCTGAAATGCCCACACAAAATACAAAACAGGTGGAGCTGCCTTGGTCGGAGGCTGTGTTGGGGACAGGTGCAGATGTAATCAGAGGCCTGCATCTCCCCTCCCTCCTTGCCTTGAGCCACTGCCATGGAGCACAAGTGCCCTAATGGAATATAATCTAATGCCACAATAGTTTAAAACCAATGTTTCCTAGGCTGAGCATAAGCCCAGCACGTGATGTTATTTAGTTTGGTTCCAATTAGCAAAGTATGAATCACTAATCCATAAACATGGTCTCATTACATGGTGTTGTCATTCTTTTTTCCTGGCCAACTTGGCCTTTGTCCTAAACCCATAACTGGCTTTCTTAGGTGTCAATGTCAGTTTACGAAAAATAAAGCTGTACCAATATTCACCTATCTCAGTGTCTGTTAACTAAAAGGGAAAAGTGCTTAACTCTTGAGTCTCAGCTCCTACGTCAATAAAATGAGACCAAAAATGATACCAGATGCTATTTTCAACCTTTGAGAAATTCTTGGGAAGGGTGTACACATATGCATCGCAATTACTGATTTACAGCATTGAAGTTGGCCATCTTTGTTAGCTAAGAAAACAATAAGGCAAAAGATCACGCAGTTACTGTATTGAATCTAGAAACAACAGCCTTGCATAAGATTAACTGTGGGGATGAACTAATATTCAACTTAAGTCATCACTTTGAGCAGTGACCCAACTCACCCATACTTGTTTTGAGTTATTTATTTCCAGCTGCTCTCACTTCTAAGTGTGTTCTCTGTGTATATGTATATACACTGGGTCTTGAGCACTCTCTCATCAACATAGAGCTCATCACTTTGTGTGCTTTTTCTAACTTAGTCCTCACGTCAACTCAGAGAAGGAAGTATTTTTGTTCATCACTGGAAAATGATGGCAAGTTTGGGAAGGGTTGGATGACTTTCACTAAATCTTCCAATAGATAAGACTTAGTTCTTCTTGCTGGTTCTTAAGCTCAAGATACTAAGGGATGGCAAATGAAGCCTCCTGATGAAGAAGATCAGAAGAAATACGCTGGAAATCCTAACAAAGACTTTTCCCCATATGATACTCTCCCAGATTTCTGTGCTTGCAAGGATTAGCAATAGGGAAGACGTTCAGTTACGCATCTGGTAGAGTAGCTCCATCTCCAGGAATCCAAATCGTTTTCAGCTCCAGAAGAAAACCCAACACCCTTTGTCTCTCTACCTCTTGGGCAACTTGCCGTCCTTTTTCCAATGTGACCTAATGGGTAGACGTAGGAAGAAGGGTTGGGAGCACTCACCAGTGGAGATGCTGGCCGAGGTAGGGAGGCTCCGGGCTTGCTCTTTCAGAGCCACCACATTGACAATGTATTCCTCCCCAGGCTTTAGTCCTGTCTGATTGAAGGATGTGACGTCACTGGGGAGCTGAGCAATCACCCCTCCTTCATTATTCTGGAGGGTGGGAAGAAAGAAGGAGAAGAAAAGGCAAAAGAGAAAAATCACTGGGAGAGAAAAGTGTGAAACATCGATTGTGAATTGTTCATTAAAAATGGAGCCCACATCTGTTCCCGTGACACTGACAGCTGAATGTCTGGAGCCAGGAAAAACTCCCAACAGGCTCAGTAAGAATCTTACCGCTCCATGAGGATTTGGCAAATGGAGAATCAACTTTCAAGAACATTTCTTTGGCCTTCCTTGAGTCTTTTGAGTTTGCCAACAAAAATTGGTCATGAGGCGATGTGGATCGACTCTTGCCAAAGATTCCATGTTTGATGGTTACGGTTAACATCCACCAGGTTTGGGGGCCTTTATTATGATGAGCATGCTCTTGGTTATTTAGGAGAGTGGAATTGTGTCTGCCTATGCCTGTGAATGAATATCTTTATGTATACATACAACATTTTTCAGACTAAAGCATGTCCAGTTTTTGAATGAACTGGAGCTATTATTTTGCTCTATCTGGAGTTTTCCATGTTGTTACAGCTGGGTGCAAATATGTCAATGTCTTGTGTTCCCTTCAGCCAGATGAGTTAGGAGTCAGTGACAACCACCTAGGAAGTACAAAGAAGAGAAAAAGGAAGCATGGAACAAGGAATAACACAAAGGAAAAAGGAAGAGACAAACTGGTGGAAGAGGAAGTGACAGGCATTAACTTGATGATGTTGGATCCAGAATTATCTACCTACCCACCTCTCGTCTGTCATTTTATATTTTCTGTGTGTGTCCCTGGAAATGGAGAGGACAAAAAGACTCTTTTTGTGTCACTTCCCTTCTTCCCTATTCTTTGGACACTGTTTATGTCACCCAGAGTGACCTATGTGTAATTTATAGCCATACCTATAAATCAGAGGGACACATGCCCCTCCACACCCCCTGCCCCCCCACTCCACCTCCCAGACAGGGTCTGCAACCTACAGATCACACAGTATTTTGTGTGGCCATGTGTTTGACCTTGGCATGCCCTTTTACATACTAGATGTAAAATAGGCAAACCTAGCATAGTTTCCTTCTGCCTCAGCATCAGGATGATAGGATTCTCTCTGCCCCATTATACACCCAGCTGTCTACCGTACTGGAGTGGCCATTTTAATGCAGATAATACCTGAAAAAAGTATTTGTACAGAACGCCTGTTCGGATGTGTTTAGCTTGTTGTGACATGACTCTATCCACATAGAGAAAAAGTCTTGCTTTAGTGGACAGAACCCTGGAGCCCTGGATTCCTGTGTTAAGCCTGCCACCAACTAGCTTTCCAATGTTATTTAAGTTTGCTGAGTCTTAGTCTTTTTAAAGTAAACAAACTCGATGTAAAATGAAGGGTCATACTCTGTGAACTTGAAGGTCCTTGGTAGCTCCAACAGTCCATGCCTCGAAGAATTTAGAAGTAAAATAATGGTAAGATCACTGTCTGGTTAGCCAAATATGTGTTCTCTGTCATTAAGTCTGATGAATGGAAAAATGCTATTTGATATTGAAAGATGAAGATGGGGTAAGGCCTATGATTAAACATTATACTCCCATGAGTGGTAGAATTGGGGAGAGTATCAGGAGTGTCAACAAATTCTGGGAAACCAGAACTCGGCTGGTGCCTCTGACAACTTGGAAAAGTCAGTTCTAGATGAATACAATAAAATGCTACTTTAAAGACTAGAACGGAATAAGGCTACTTTTTAACTCAAAAAACTAAGAACATAATTTGAGTAAGGATGAATTTTCTCAATTAATAGTTTACAAAAGGTATTTTTGTGTTATGCCTCAGACCGTTAGAGCCTGGCTATGCAAGCTGACTTTTGGTGCATCTTCTGCACGGAACGAAGCCATGTGACTGATTCAGTCTGGCTTTCCTTATGTCCTAAAGAGAAACCCCAACATTTTGAAGGTTTGGTTTTTAGACTTGCTAAAATCATAGCTTGCCAAACCATAGAGCTTTCTGAGCAGAGAGCTGGGCCCAGTGGCTGCTTCCCACATCCTGTCTTCCAAAGCCAGGGTGTGAGGCTTGGGGCCACTCTTGCTAGTCAATCCACCACACCTTTGTGGAAGAGATGTTCTAAAGCCCAGACACCACCAGTGGTCCCTTTGTGTCCTTAGCTGCATGGAGAGAGACATTGGGTGGCACTGTCCTTGCAGCTCCTGATTCCAAGTTGAGAAGGGTATGAATACTCCAGAAGAGACTGTTGGCAGTGTCACATGTGGACATTACCTTTGGAATGAAGCTGATCTCCCACCCATCGAAGGAGAATGTGAAGGGCTCCCACTGCACCTCCACGGTGGTCTCTGTGATGGTCTTGAAGTGTAGCCCTTGAGGAGTGGAGAGATCTGGAACACAGCAATGTGGGTGACCATGTCATGGCTATCCCTGGCAGGGACATAGAGCATCACCTAGGGCTTTGCCTGGGTGTCCTCCTTCCACACCTTGGGTGCGGTGGGCAATCCCGATCTTGTTGGAAACATGGCGGGTCCCAGGTGCAGGACTGGCCCACTTTGTCATGACCCTGGTGCTGCTCTGTACTGGTGATACCCAAGTGAACATAGCAAACATAATCAAATAAATGCTTTTCTAATGCTTTCTCTCCCATCAGAGGTTTATATTAAAATACAAAAGAGACAACCTTTCCTTTCCTTACTAATGTGGCAAATCTTGGTATTTAGTACAATGCCTTCTCAAAGGATTGAACACTATCTTTGGAGACTCTAAGGATTCCTGAGAGGCAATAAAATGTTCCCATTTCACACCCAGGAAGAGGGAGGCACAGAGAGAGTTGGCTAAGGATGGTTGCCAACTTCAGAATAAAGACTAGAACGCCTTTCTTGATCATCTGAGGTGCAGTCGGAGTATTTTGTTTAGCTCAAATCGCCTATGTCTAGGATGGTCTAAGATATCCATTTCATGTACATGAGGCAACTGAAGGCACACACAAAGGACAACGACAGATCCTGGGATGTTTGCTCTCACTCCACAGTCTTCCTCCAGTTCTTCATTATTTGTCTCCTCTCTCTTTGCCTCACTTACCCTGTTTTTCATTTCTTAATCTCCCCTTTCTCGGACCCCATCCCCCAACCCCCAACACAAACACACATACATACACATGGACAGAAGCATGCACGGGTTCAGTGAGGTGGAGGTATGCTGGTCCTAATGGAGTTCCAATTACCAGCCCTGAGATATGACAGCATGACTTATTCTCAGTTCTCCAGGGAGCCCACTCCCATTTTAGCTTCGCCTCTCGTGGGATATTCCATCGGAAACCCAACAGATTCTCATCCGTCCTGTTTGGAAGCTTCCTTATGATTCTTGGTTGAAAGGCAGGTCTGATTCTGAACCCACTTGAAGACACATCAGGTGAGTTTACATCATTTTGTCCTTGTCACCTGGGAGCTTGCCTGAGGGGATGCCCTGAATTGGCATGACGCATGCCACGGGAGGAGGGGGCGGGAGATGGAAACCTCATCACTGTGTGCGCACGTGGATGGGAGAGGAGACGCCTGGGAGTCGTGCCAGGCGCTTGCTGTGGTGACTCATCTTGGAGCAAGGTGGGAAAAGCGGCAGATGGTGACCTGCCTCTCCACACAATCACTGAAGATATTTAAAACTGGTTCTCAGGCACCAGAGGAATTTAGAAAAAAAGGTCAAATATAAACAGAGATAATTATAGGCATATTTACAGAGTCAGCATTCAGAGGGGGAATCCAGTATCATAACAGGATCTCTGTGACGGGATGATTTAAATCCTTTCCTCTCTGTGGGGTCCCTATCCTTCCAAGTGCAGTTCAAGTCCAAGAAACCTTCAAGGCCAGCTCTTCCACTTTGACCTCCCCCTTCTCTGAACTTTCATGGCATTTGTTCACCAAATACCATCTTGTCCTTTGAGACCTACACAGAATGGACTGAAATTTCTTATCCCTTATTTGGTGAGAAGTCCCATTTCCTGACCAAGGGGCTTCTGTTTCACGGTTACCACTACTGCTCGAATCTCTCCGTGATATAGTAACAAGTATTTGGTTTTTGTCCCTGGGCTCCTGGCATACAACTCCTAAAACTTTCGGAATCTCTGGAGTGATAAGAATATCTGCTGTATGATTGCGAGATAACTAGATAGCCAGTTTCCAGAAAAACCACGGCATGATGGTGAGTGCTGTGAAGTGTGTAAACCCGGCGATTCACAGACCTGTACCCCTGGGGATAAAAATATATTATATGTTTATAAAAAAAGATTGGAACTTG
Source organism: Enhydra lutris kenyoni (assembly GCF_002288905.1). Taxonomy (NCBI): domain Eukaryota; kingdom Metazoa; phylum Chordata; class Mammalia; order Carnivora; family Mustelidae; genus Enhydra; species Enhydra lutris. The sequence goes on along the minus strand of NW_019154108.1, from coordinate 26,959,976 downwards.
CCGCCTCTCTTCCAGCCTCCAGGGAGGGGAGACGGGCTGGAGACTGAGTATTTACCAAGAGCCAGTAACCTATTCAATCGGGGCTACATAGTGAAACTCCACAAAATTCTCCAAGCAACAGGGTTTGGAGAGTTTCCAGGCTGGTGAAGGGAGGTGCTGTGAGCTGTGGTATATCTGGAGAGGACATGGAAACTCCACACCCTGTCCACCATCCCTTGCCCTGAGCATCTCTCCTGTTTGGCTGTCCTCGAGTTGTATCCTTGGTAATAAGGCAGTACTAGTGAGTAAAGCACTTTCTTGAGTTCTGTGAGTTGTTCTAAGGAATTATCAAACCTAAGGAAGGGTTGTGGGAGTTTACACCTGGTCAGTCATTAGTGCCTGTGACAGCTTTGGACCTGTGATGGGCGCCAGAGGTGCAGACAGTCCTGTGAGACTCAGGCCCTAACCTGTGGGAACTGACACTCACTCCAGGTGCACAGTGTCCGAGTTGAATTGTAAGTCACCTTCCTAGCATCTGAGAGGTGGAGGAGCTGTATTGGAAAAGATGGTCTAAGAAACCAGAGGTGTATAAAGAGAAAAAAAAATAATAGTCCCTTTCTATGTGCTTCTTACTCTACTCTTTGAGGTAGCCAATGTTAATACTTGGTAGGCAATCTTTTAAAATTTTTCTTTGCTTAAATAAAATATATGTAAAATGCAGATATGCACCTATAGGAATTCTTCCCTGTCGTAAATTAAAGAAAAAACCCCCACAACAACCTATTTCTTATGGTGAGCAGTTTAGCTGGCCTCTGTCTATGTCTTAACCTCTCTTTCTCTCCACTGAATCTTTCTTAAACTATCCTCTCGAGCCTCAACTTTTATAATCAAAATAGACTATATTTTGCTAAACAAAAGACCATGAAGAAATTATGCCACCTCTCTCTGAGGAGAAGTGGGTGTCGTCAGTGTGGTTTTAAATAAGATTTTTTTTTCCCACTCTGCTATACACTTACCATCTGTAACATACCATTTAGCACTTGCTTATTATACATCCTATTTCATATCTTCTGGTTTTGAATCCCTAACTAGATGCAAAGTCTGTAGAAGTCTCATACTTTCTTTGACTTCTAATCAGACTCGAGCTTACGCCAAGTCAGAACTCAATAATTGCTTTTTTGTCCTTTTGGTTCTATAATTGATGGGAGCTGCCTGGATTTGGAAATTCTCTTAATCGGAAGTGCCTTTTTAACGATTTACCCTTTTCCAAGTGGGGTCGCATCAGAAGCCCTTCCCCTCCCGGGCTGTGACTATTGCAGGCATCCCTGAAGAATTAAGAAAAGACACTACTATCATGAATGCCCATGATCTCATGTAGGAGGAAAGAAAAATGAAGTAGGATGGGGAAATGTTACGTACGGGTGGCCACCTTGGCAGTGATGGGAAGGCTGAGGATGTTGCTAATGACAGCGTAGACGCTGATGTTGTAGGTGAGACCTGGCTCCAGCTCCGTGATGGTGACGCCACTCCAATCTCCAGGTACCCGTCGCTGGAGCTGGAGGCCCCCCAGGGCCGTCGGCTGGTAAGAGACCACATATTCCGTCACTGCCATCGGCCCGTCCCATTCCAGCTCAATGGACCTGTCGCTGATACCAGCCACTCGCAAGTCCTCTGGAGGGGCAACTACCGGGAGGCAATACACAGACAGCGTGAGCTCAGAGGACTGCCTTTCCCCATCCTGGACTCAACCCTCTTCCTTACATCTCACCCCATGCACCCTGTCTGTGTGTCCTGCTCCGCTCACTGGCTTGGAGTGATTTGTCACTCCTTCTGCGGGCAGGTTCCTGTCTTTTCGGTGCTTAGCAATCCTCTCTCCCTAGGGCTGCGAGCCAGTGGTGTGCCCGAGCCAGCTCTTGCTAGCTGGTGAAAGCTGGACGTCAAATGTTCAGGAATTTTTCAAGAGCGTTGTTAAATGCAGTCATCATTAAAGATTAAATTGTAAAAGCGTACAGTCAAGCAAATTGTATGGAAAACAAAGGGAAAAAATACTCAAAACTCATCACTTTCAGATTATTTCACAACATTTTACTATGATCCATGCCCTCGAGGTAATTCACGTGGGTCGTATCTCTCTGGTTGAAATACTGTCGAACTGGATTCTACCGCACAGTTGTTCCCAACCCTGTGTTGAGTGCCATATGGCGTGTTGGTAGTCTGAAGTTGGCCATGGAAGGAGTGTTTCCACCATGGAAACTGGCAAATGCTATAAGGCAGGGTTTTTAATTTTTTTGCTCGGAGGGCTAGTTGTTACATATTTAATAGCACACCACTGGCCAACATTTTTAGTAGTTAAATAAGTGAAATGTCATCAGATTACCTTAGGGACCCATATTTGACTTGGTAAGTGGGAATAAAGGCTTATTCTTGGTTATCTTGCAAAATATAAGAAGCCAAAACAGTAAGCTCTGGATGTCATGGCCCAATGAAGACACTCAGTAACCCTTTATTGTATTATTCTCCCTTTTAAAAAGAGACCGTTTAGGTTTTGAAAGAAATGTGACTTCTGTTAGACTAGTTCTTCTTAGCCTTGATCTTGGGGATGATGATAAAGAAGTATTCTTGAGGGCTTACTTTTCCCTCTTGTTTCACATCTCCAATGTCACCCCAAGTATCACCCAAGAATAAGTCTCACTCAAAGAGGCTTTCATGTATGGTTTCCTTAGGAAGTGACGATTCACCAGGAGTGTGAGTATTAAATAACTGAACCTTTAAGACCCACTAGGAGACTCAGTCCAGGGTGCTTGTCATTGCAACTGCCTAGAGATTAAATAAAAAATTGGGACAATATTGAAATAATTGTATAACTTATAAATTTACGTGTGGTGAAGATGTTAATTTAAGAGCCATCACTGGCTTTGAATGTCTCTTCTGAATGTCCTCACTCTTCCACCTTCACAAGAGCACAGGACTGAGTCAGCTGCTGTTCAAAGACTGTGTGAGTGGAGAGCGCCTGTCCCCTCTGTTCTGCTCACACTTGTGCCCTCAGATCCTCAGCAGAGGCAGAAATGACAAGCCCTCTAACTCAGACTCATGGGATGGAAATTAGGACCGTATATTTGCAGTGCTGGGCATTTGCTTTGACTGCCATTGCCCCAAAACATTCATTGTACAAAACAGTCTAGAAAGCAGAACTCCCTGTGATTAGAGACGGCAAATGCTGACTGAAACAAAAAATTAAACATTCATTTAAAATTTTTTTTTCATTTATGAAACTAAATGTATGTAAATGAGATTTAAATAATTGAACCTCAAATGATCATTTATAAGCTTATATCCTTTCTAATTCTGACATTATTAATGCTCTGAACTGCACTAAGATCTTTGGGATAGCCTGGCCCCTGGACCAAGGGGGGATAAGTTTATATATAGAATCTGTTAGTACTTTGCACGATTCTATTGAGCATTTATTGTACACCCGGCACAATGCTGAGTACTCTTGTGTGGACTATCTCGTTTTGTCCTCTCACCAACACCGTGAGATAGGTATTATTATTACGCCTGTTTTACAGATGAGGAAACTGGCTACCACCGTCAGCAAACACAGAAGCAAAGATTTCAACCAGGCAGAATGGCTCTAGAACCTTTTAGCCAGTAAACAATACCACTTTATATTTGCTCGGCATTTCACAACCTATAAATCATGTTCACACACACCATATAAATGAAATGTGAAGAAGTCCTTTCATGGCAGCCCTATGAGGTAGGCTGGGTAGATAAAATTATCCCAATTTTATTTATGGAGACACTGAGATCAGGTTAAGGGACTTGCTAAAAGTCGGGGAGTTGGGGGACAATCTGCTCCCAAAACCAGATCTTCTACACCTAGTGTTCTTTCCCCTACAATTTGTAGGATGGGTTATGGATTGAGCCCGATGCTATTTTTCATTTATACATAGCCACCTAATGTAACTACAGCGAAGGAGAGTTCAGACTGTTCTTTAAGATACGAATTCCAGACTGGGGCTTAGCCTAGAGGTAAGAAACTTGTTTTAAAAAGGATTCTCTACTGCCTGCCTTTTGTGATTCAACACAACCGATTCCAAGTTTCCTAAGTGGGACTTCTCCTGTCATAGTCACAGAAATGGCCATTCCAAATTTCAAGTCGAAAACAACTCTTAGGGCACTTGGGACAAGTCGGCATATTTCTTTTTGGTTCCTTCTTCCAGAAAATAAAGTTAATAATGATCCAAGTGGAGAACTTTGGGATTTTAAAAGAAGAAGGGAGTGTAGAAGGATTTTTTTATCTTGACAGCTTAACTTGGCAAATTTTTTATCTTGAGACCTGAGCCCAGTGGTTAACACAGCCTTCACTTTTTTTTTTTTTTTTTAAAGATTTTATTTATTTGTCAGAGAGAGAGAGTACACACAAGCAGGCAGAGAGGCAGGCAGAGAGAGAGGAGGAAGGAGGCTCCCTGCCGAGCAAGGAGCCCGATGCGGGACTTGATCCCAGGACCCCAGGATCATGACCTGAGCCAAAGGCAGTGGCTTAACCCACTGAGCCACCCAGGCATCCCCACAGCCTTCACTTTCGATGATAGAGCAGCAATGGCGTTCTTTGTGGTGGGAGTACTCTTGGGGGCCATGGGCTCAGTGGAAGAGGCCACGTCCACTGGCACTCGCCCTTTAACTTAGCAGCAGCTGTGTACATCGAGGACCATCACATCAGATGAAGTGATACTGAACTATTAAAAGAATCTGTAGAAGAGCCCTATGCCTTGATTCAATGAATTGAGGATGGAAGCGAAGTACTCATAGTCTTTCTTTGGGGTTCCAACTTTGAACTTTGGGGAAGAGCAGGCAGTTAAAAAGGAATAAACGGTGGCTTGAAGAATTGGAGTTGCTTTATCTGCAAAGATTCCACGCAGTTTACTTTCTAGATCCTGCCTCAGTTGTGCACGCAGGAGCTGAGAGCAGTTGGAACCAACTGCGTAAAGCGTCTTGCTCCAAGGAGCAAGTAATTTCAGGTGCCAGAGGTCGGGCTGGCTGCAGTGTGGGCAGAGACAAAGGCTGATGTTGATGGATCTCCGCAGGTCTGACTGAAGTCCAGGGAACAGTAATCTGGATCGTTTCAAGTCCTGCTCTGGTGGTTCTTTCCTCCTGCTGACTCATGGGGAGTTTCGGCCAGTTCACCGGACAGATGCTGTGCTAACCTCCTTCACTGGGGACAGATGTGGACAAACAGTTTAACGTGCTTCTCTCCACCACCTCCAATGCCTTAAAAAAAAATCATTTGATAGGGTACAGCTTTCCTATCAAAAGACCATTTCTTTGTGTATGTGGCTTTTATAATTTTCGTTTTTCAATTCTGCTCTACTTAGCATCCCAGAGAGGATTAAAGAGTGCTAGAAGTTGGTAGGAGACCAAGGTTCTCATTCTTGCTCCGCCATTAATTAGCGGTCTGGCTCGGGAAAATCTTTCTGTCTCTCTGGACTGCTGCTTTTTGAATTTGTAAAATGAGAAGCCCAGTGTAACTTCTTTCTATGGCCTGTTTTGAGCGTTCATATTCATGACTTTTTCATTCTATTATCTTTACATGGCCAGAGAACAGAGGCAGGAAGGCTGAGATTTTGTCCTGGGGCAGGCTATGGGCAAAGATCAAGGCTTGGAGTCAAATTTAGTGGCCTCGTCAAGGCTAGACAGTTGTATCCAAGTTCTGGTGGTCTAGGGGGCTCAGAAGGAAGCCCACACGATGGGGAGCTTTGTGCCGTGGCCTTGCCAAAGAGAAAAGAAGGACCCGTGCAGAGATATATCTATGGATCTCCATGATTTCAACTTCCTTCTTCTTCTCTCTCCTGTCCTCACTCCTGCTGGCAAGGGAAGCAGTGACGCCGTGGTGTGCGCATCTGGCCAGAAATGTCAAACAGTGGGTAAATAGTCCCTTCTCCCACAGCCTTCTCTCAAAGAGCAAGCAAAGTAGCACTTTAGATAATGACCCGGATACTTCTCTGGAAGAGACCTGTGGTGCTCAGTTTAAAAGGCAGGTGCTGAGAGCAGCACCTCCTGCAATGAGCGGTGGCTGTGGGGTTGCTATAGAAACAGGTAGAGGTGATGCACCTGTCCTTCCTCACATGCTTCTAGAACCTGTAAAGTCATTCATCTGGGGCTCCCAAAGTCTTCTTCAAACAGCACAGAGGTAAAGTGTCGGAGGTAACACGGGTTCATGGTTTGGACTCCATCCAGCTGCTGGGTCTTCCCTGAGTGACAAGGTGGGTTTATCTCCACTTCCATCTGGATCCAGGATTGGGTTAAGATTTTGTCTGCAAATGGACCCACTCTTGTAGAAAAGCAGGGTTAGGAATATGGCAGGAAATGGCAGGGTTGTACAGCCCAACAAAGATCTATTCTGTTAAGAAGCAGGTGGGTTACAGAATAGCCATCCAGAGCAATGGCTCAGGCTGACCCTTAGCATCCTCTGCGGGGGCCTCCTGGAGCCTCGTCCTGTGGCTGGAACCTAGGGCCATCCCTCAGCCTCCCCTTGCCAGCAGCTCCCTCGTGACTTTGGATTCAAACAAGGCTTCACGTAGCGACGAGGCTTAACTTCTGCTTGAATTTTCCTTTGGAACAATTGCTATAACAACTACATGTGTTTTTAGAAAGACATTTCAGTTCAGTAACAAAATGGGGAGGCTAAATGAAATAAAAATGTGGAAAAAAATGAAGGAACATAAAAAGATTTTTTTCCCTAAGAGTGCATTACTGTTTTGTTTTTCCATTATTGCCATAGATCTTGTGAAAGAAATTAAGTTGAAGTCGCAGGTGCAGGGACCTTGTCGGACTGGTCCCCTTAACCAGGTGGGGAACTACTGGTGATGCTGAAGACCAGAAAATCAATGAAGCTGAACTCCCAGCAGACAACCCATCAGAAGGTTTAAAGATATTTGATTGCTGTTATTTTTTTTTAAAGACTTTATTTATTTATTTGACAGAGAGAAATCACAAGTAGGCAGAGAGGCAGGCAGAGAGAGAGGAGGAAGCAGGCTCCCTACTGAGCAGAAAGCCCGATGTGGGGCTTGAACCCAGGACCTGGGATCATGACCTGAGCTGAAGGCAGCGGCTTAACCCACTGAGCCACCCAGGCGTCCCTGATTGCTGTTATTTTTTATTTTAAATCCTCCCAGTGGGCCCTCTGAACCCACTGTTACAGATTCACTCATAAATGGAAAGGATCAAGGTCAATCACGTAACCTGATACACAAACAAAATGTATCAGCAAGAGCCATTGATTCAATCAGAAAAGGATGAGCAATAACAGTGAAATGATGAAAATCATCTAATTTTAGATAAAAAAAATCTCCAGTGAGATATGAATATTTTCCCCTCTGCTGGATTTAGATCTTCATTTCAGGATATCACCTTTGTATCAGCTTCCACAGCATTAGACTACGTGTGGGGTTGGTTCGAATTTGCTCAGTGTCCTCTGGAACAAAGTGAGTCACAGCCTTTTGATATTCTTTTTTTTTTTTTTAATTTTTAAAAAAATTTTAAAATTAAAAAAATTTTTATTTTTTTATTGCCTTTTGATATTCTGTACTAATTGTTAGAATGTGAGTTGTTGTTTGATGCCTTTAGGACTTTATTCCTGTTTACATTTAATTCCTTGCCTATAAATACTTTTTTTCTGTGTGGACACTAGATCATCTCATCAATTAGGAAGCTCTGGCAATATGTAAGTTATGAAATAACCAGTGTGCCTGGCTAGTCTTGTTTGTTGAGGACTAACCGCCCTTTTGTGCAGTAGCGTGGAAAAGGACATGTCCCTGGAATATGGCAAGCGGCAAGGCAGACCCCTGGGGGCAGGTGGAGCTCTCAGCAGCCCCTTGAGCTATAGAGTGGCCTTGCCTAAGGGGATCCCGTGGCGTGACTCTCTGTTTTCCTCCACTGCGAGGAGAGCGGAATGCTGTCACCGTTGGTAGCATTGCTTTTGCTCTAGTCTCGGTCAGAACTTTCAGCCTGAATGTGACCATTTCTGGTGTCTGCCTTTCCATCTCATCCATTGTGACCGATGCAAGAAACCGGCTCTCTTGGAAGGCAAAGGAGCACAACCCAATTGGGAATTCCTTTGCACGAAATACACCTTCCCTCCCATCTCTCTTTCCACCCCCGGTTCGTTTGCCCAACGCCCTCTGCAGGCCCCCTTCCTACCTCCCATCCTACCTGCCGAGCAGTCAGGGCCCTGGTAGCCATCTTCGCAGAAGCAGAGCCCCTCCTGGCAGTGTCCTCGCCCACTGCAGGCGTTCAGACACCGCTGCTGACTGCAGTCGTCCCCCACGTAGCCCTCCTGGCAGAAGCAGGTGCCATTGGCACATCTCCCCTTCCCCGAACAGTCCCCGGGGCATCTCAGCTCGCTACAGTCCTCGCCTGTGTAGGGCTCTTCACAGACACACTCTCCATCCACGCAGAGCCCCCGGGAGCTGCAGTCTGTCGGGCACCGGAGCTCGGAGCAGTCGCCCCCGCTGTACTCGCTGTCACAGACGCACTGGCCATCCACACACACACCCCGGCTGGAGCAGCCCAGCGGGCAGTAGGGCTCGGAGCAGTTCTTGCCGAACCAGCCTTCATTGCAGATGCAGCCGCAGGACTGGAGGCTAAAGTTGCCGTGGCCGCTGCAGTGAGGGGTGTAGTCCAGTTGTCCTGGAAGGGTCAAGGAGGAGGTCAAAGGGAAGCAGTGGCTCCTCCTGTAAGTGGCGCAGGGGGAGGGGTGGGCACACACCTCTTTCCTCACTCTCTGCTTAGATTTGGGCTGCTGACAGTTAAGCTTAACCTAGTTTGGTACATACCCAATTTCATAAACAATTCTCACCAAATCTGGGTTGCCTGTGCCTAGCTTGGTGCTAGGGGCAAGGATAAATGAGATCTGGTGACTTGTCCTCCAGGAGTTAACCTTCAGTGTATCTTAGCTTGGGTCCCCTGGAAGTGGACCTTGGATGAGGGCTCAGGTCAAGGGACTTAGTAGGAAGTGCTCCCAGGAGAAACTGATCAGGGAGAGGGAGAGATAGGGGAGGGAGGAGCTTAAGCCGGGGTGCGTTAACAGGCAGAGTCCCAGAGAGGATAACCCGGGTTTAATCCTGCGGGATGCTCTGGCCACAGTGCAGGTCCCTGACAAAGACACCCAGGAGCGGGCTGTGGGGACTGACGGCGACCCAAGGGGAGGTAGGCTGAGCACTGAGGCTGCTGTGTAGGGCAAGGTCATTTGTGCTGCAGACACATCTTGCTCCCTCTCCTTCCTGCCATCTAACTAACTTGGCTCATTTATCACAACTCAGCACCAGGGTCACTTCTAAGGCTTCCCATAACTTCAGTCTCATTTTGTTACTGTTTGATCTTTTTGGATTCTGTGCATATCTCTGTCCCGGCCCTTTCCCCACCATAACTACAGGGGTTAATTTATCTGTCTAGCATGAGTCAAATAAACTAATTAAGCAAACACGAGCCCAGTACCTGCTTGGCATCCTTCTCTGCGCTTGGCTCTACAGCCTTTTTAAATTCTGCCACTTTACCTAGCCCCGTGGTCTGAAAGGATGCCGCAGACATTGCTTTAACATAGTTCTTCCTTGTGGATTTTTCCACATCTGCCACGGAGCCCAGTAGGAAGCTGGGAGAAAACCCACTCAGAGGCTGCCCAGCTGGGCACTGAAGAGTTCATGTCCACGGACACCTATGACTTCCCTGTATTCCTCAACTCCACGGAAAAGGCAAAATGGCCTGAAAGTTCTCACCAAAGAACGGGAAGAACGGGAGACTGAATGACGACTTTGTCTTCTTCACGTTGTTTATTTATAGTTTTGGTTATGAGGCCGAGAAAGAGGTGAGAAAACTTGGGAAATATTTCACCACACAGAAACTGCCCCAAATTTTGGTGTGTTATCCTGGCCTTGTTCCGTGTCATCCCTGCCACCTCCTTCTTCTCTGGAAAGCCTCCAGATACCAGAACCTACAGAGCTGAAAACCGGAACCCAGGATAATTAGATGAATCCCTTTCTCATTAAAGAATGAATGGCATGGCTCTAAGGTGCCTTGTGGGTAAGAGGACTGGACGTAAAAGGGGACTAACACAATCTTTATTTGTTAAGGATCAGCTGATCACTGTTGCTGCCATGGGGCTTACCAGAAGCCAGCCTTTCATCTGTATAGCCCTAATTCTGTATGTAGTAATCCCTGTCATTGTCGTTTATCAGCATTTGTAGGTGGGGAAAGAAGGCACGGGTTATGTAACCTGCTTAAATACCGGCTGGTAAGTAGCAGAGCCAGGATTTGAACTCAGGGAGTCTGGCTCTGAAAGTGTAATGACCCCTCCCAGAGAGGTCAAGATAGTAATTTCTAAGTGTTCCTAGTCAGGGGGTGGGTGAGGTGAGAGGTAAATCTAGACCCTCAGCCTTTGGGGGCGTGGAATCAGCTCTTCGAGTGCGCGTGAGTCCGTGCGCGTGCGAGCAGGTGCATGTGTGTGCACGCGCACCCACGTGCGCATCTGCGGAGGGAGCTGAAGCCTGCATCCTGCGGGAGATGAGGCCAGGTCCTCAGAGACCTTAATGACTATCATTTACTCAGATGGGAGAGAGGCTGTGGCTGAGCGAGCAGAGCACCCGCGTTCTCTAGTCCCCGAGGTTAACATGGAGAGATATCAATTCAACAGCCTGTGAAAACCAAAGATGAATGAAGACAGACACCAAATTCCCTGCTCGCCACAGAAGTTGCTGCGCTGAACCGGTGTACCATTACCTGACTCATCCCCCCCAAATCAGGTTAATGTATTTCAGACTGACTGAGCAGCATAGAGAATGCCACCCCGATTCCCCCGGGGAATCGACCGCAAGTAGATGTGAGACGCAGTGGCAGAGAGCTGCAGACGCGAGCAGAGCCGCGCACTGTTCCCTCCGTGTGTGCGTGCCCAGAGGTGCTGATTTCGTGGGAGAGGCTGCCCCGCGGGCGCACTGTCCCCCCCTCCCCCGCGCCTTGGCTGCCCTTGCGGGGACCCGTGCGCCCCCAGTCCCTACCTGTGGCCGCGCTTTCTGGGCAGCAGTTGCTGGTGCACTGGTCCCGGAGCAGCGACACCTCCCTCTCCAGCATCTCGATGCGGCTCAGCAGCTCTTGTAGGACCCGGGCCGAGCCGGCGCAGGGGCAGGCCTTTTTGGGGAGGTTGATCCTGTGGGTGAAGGTGACCTGGCTCTCGTGGTCCGAGGTCTGACCCGTGTACTCCGCCAGCGCCTCGTCTTCGGCACTCACCTCCTGCTCCGCCGAGGCCTCCAGCCCGGAGGAGCAGAGGCTGTCCAGGGGCACGTTAATGTTGTACACGTGGTTGAAGACCATTGGCTGCTCTTTGCCAGAAGCGCTGTAGTTGGCCACACCTCCGTCCTCCTCCGCCGCCTGTCTCTGGACCCCTTCCGTGGTGACCTCCAGCTGACATTCGGAGGGCTTGAGCAGGGAGCCCAGGAGGATCAGGTTGACGCCAAGGAGCATGTTCTTCAGGACCACCGTTTCCCCGTCCACCCCCATTCTCTCAGCCAGAGCTCCGGGTTCAAGACCAGCCTGCAGCGCACAGCCCGGAGTTGTGGGAATCTGCAAGAGAGACCGAGGAACGAGATGACCCCTGAGACCTGTGCCGAGCACCAGGGCTGGGCGAAATCCTACAAAGCTGTAGAGCAGGTACTTAAGATTTTCCACGGGTAGGTTGGGAAGGGACAGTAGCTATCAGGGTCACAGAAGCCCAGAGCTTTGTCCCCGAGAGGGATGGATTCCTGAAAATGGACACTGCTTCTGCAGAAGGACATTTTGATTTCCCAAAAGTCTTATCTAGAATGCTCGCATCTGAGCCCCATGGTGGGCAAGTAAGGCCCAGCCCAGAGGACCCGTGAGGACTGACACCTGGGGGTTGGTGGTTAAGCGATTCCTCCAAGGAGAGCTCAGAGCTTACTTTCACGTCTGGGTGAGAAGTACGATGAAGGGTACCACGGAGCCTCAGTCATACCCTCATATTTTCCCACATATTTGTTAGCGAGGGGCCCTGCCAGCCACTTCAAAATAACTTATGAACTCCTCTAAGCCCGTGTATTCAATACGAGTTGACTTTGGAATAACCAACCAGGCAGATAATGTAGTTCCAGGTAATTGCGGTTGTTAATAATCCTTGGGTACGTTTGTGATTATCGGAGACTGTGTGAGCCTTAACTTTCTTTTAATCTTCTCATTAGTTTAGTCCCGGTGCTTTGTGACCACGGGGTGCCTTTCTTCTGAGGTCCTGTTTAAATTGCTAAAATAATGAATTAGCTCCTCTGCTGATTACCTAGTCACCAAAACCCACAGAGGAAGAGAAATTTACTGTAATGCAAAACAGTTTTGCAGAAATTATATTTCTTTTTTATCTCCTATGTAAAAGAGGAAAGAGGCTTACAAATTTTGGTTCTAAAGGTAGTGTTAGAGCTTCTAAGAAGATTAAAGGCGGAGGGATGGGGTAAGGCTAGCTGGGACTGAGAGAAGACACACATGATGCCTGATGCCTAGTGATGGGGCTTGGCGGCCAGACTGGGCTGTGTACCTTGCACGTGACCTGCCTGGCCCTGGGGATAGCCCTAGGGGGGCTGATATCCCCATCTCATGATGGAAGATATCCCCATCATGATCGAGGCAATTCTGCCTGGAGAGGTTAAGATTTGAATGCCGGCCTGATGGACTTTCACAGACCGAAAGCCTGTCTTCCTAACTGCTGTGCTCTAGCTCATTCCTTGAAAGCATGTTCAATTTTCTGTTGTCTCTGATGGCAGTTGTGTAATTCTAGGATCTTCCTGGGAATATTGAGGTTAGAAACTTTTGCTAGGGTCAGATCCAATGTTCCTTCCTCCGTGAAGCCTCCTCCTTTCACCCTTTCCCTCCTGTCCCTTCATCTGCTCTCCCCAGTGAGGCGAAGTTAAGCCCCTCTGACAGCATGTCTCACGCTAGACCTGCGTCTCCTTTGCCTGGTTCTCCCCACCTGGACTGCAAAATCGATTCTGGTCAGACCACGTCTTATCTGCAGCATTCGATGTGTGCCTAGGGCAGCTAAAGTGCTCAGTGCGTAGCTGTTGGATGAATGAGTGGGCGTCTGGAAGGACGAACAAACAGATAAATTAACGAGTGACTGCCCAGTGAGCAAAGGACTGAATCATTCTCCAACTTATTTGCTCTCCTTCCATTATCCTCAAGTTATTCATCATTCTTGTCCCTTTCAGTTCAACCGGACAGTGTCTGAGGGTTGGTTTTGGTAAAAATGATCTGCATTAGTGACTAGTATAAAAACCACATCTCATTACTCAGCCTTTATGTTGTATATTGAACCATAGTCTGTCCCTGTTTCCAGTATGAAGAGGAAACAGAGCAGAGCTGTTAAGATCATGGACACTGGAGCCAGACTGTCTGGGTTCAGACCCAGCTCCTTCACTTTTCTAGCTGTAGGCCTCCATTTCTCCATCTACACAATGGGGATTATAACGGTACCTACCTTCCAGAATTGTAGGGATGTTTATTATCTGTACAGTACTTACCTAGTACCTGGCATTAATTAAAATAAATAAATATTGTTTACAGATATGTAGAATAATTGTTCTGCTTCTTCCCCTATCCAAGGACTGCCCTGAAATTGCTGGAACACACGGGAAGTCTCATCCATCAGTGGACACCAAGAAAGCGCAAACTTAGCATACCCATGTTTGAACAAGGGAGAGGTTCTTGGAGCTAATCTGGGACGAGGTGATCCACTGGCCACATCAAGATAAGGTAAATCAACCTCGGGGATAGATAGAGTGATGTGACTGAACCAAATTACCCTCATGGCTGTCAACTCTTTCCAAGGCCCTCAATCTAGGGTGCTGTTGGCTTTCTGTTTCCGGGTCCCCAGCCATTGCCTCCTTGGAGGGTTGCTTCTGCCCCTTCTATCACTGAAGCTCCCCAGAATGGCTCTGCTATCAGTCACTGACACTCGCTCTCACACCGAAGGCCAAGGAGCCTTAGCTATTTCTTTTACTAAACTAACATTGGTTTGTCTGATCCATGTTGCTATTGCTGAATAGTGCTTTTTTTTTTTTAACCCAGGAACTGTAAAATTATCCCATAAAACCCATAGCATGTAATGCAGATTTGTTTGCACATAGTTGACAATAAATAAGTGAAAGAATAAATGATGTTATAACTGGAAAGGAAGACAAGTGACAGGCAAATTAAGAGGGAGAATGTCAGGTCCTACACTTAAATCCAAAGCGACAACTACAGAAGTATCTATGGAGAGGAAGTTTTAGCTTTATGTGTGAACAGCACTTATGATCCTGGTCAATTACAAACTTAACTATGAGTCCGTCAACAGCGTGATATTGTAACTTCCAAAATCTTATTTAAGTTTAGGCTTTATGAATTAAAACACAGAACAAAGGAGAAGGAAGGGGCTGTTTCGCTCTGTACCGCACGAATCATTGACCACTTCTGGGGGACCAGGTTGTTGAAGAGACTCAGTTTTGTCCTATGAGAGGGAGGAATTTGGCATTGGACCAGAGAAGTGAAGACTCACGAGGTACGTTGGTTCCTTTTTCATTCATTTGACAGATATTTATTGAGTACCTACTATACGCGGGTTCCTTCATTCATAGAAGTCGCTTTCAGGTGTGTTTGCACATGTGTGTGTGCATGGGTGTGTATGTGTGTGTCGGAGGGCAAACAATAAATAGTAAAAATAATCATGTGCAAGTATCTCTTGCTCTTTGAGAGTTGGCATTATGCCACCTTCACTTGGGAGAGACCTATATTAGTTCTGAAAAGGGTTTTTACATTTAGGAAATTAGGAGAAAAGCAAAAATAGCATTCAGCATTGATTCTGCTGTGCACCGTGGTAGAAGCAGTGCGTACCCCAAGCAGTGAGAGGGATGGATGCTGTCCCACTTCCCCTAGGGACGACACTCCGCATCTCAGCTTTGAGCCACAGGAGCTTTGAACTGTGTCTGTGAGCATCTGTACTTTATCTCAATTTATTTTGTGTGTCCATTAGCAAAATGTGATCTAAGGTGTTAGAAAAGCCCAAGAGAGGTAATTTTTTGGGTTTGGCAAGGCTCAAAAACTATTCCATATGAATTAATGGTACGTGTTTCTTCTCTTTATGCCATTTCAACTTATGAAAGCTTTCATAGGAAACTCTACTTTCAGATAGCAGAGAAACCTGTGTACCATGTATAATGTATCCTATAAGGCATAGCATATGGTATTCAGTGTATGATGATACAACATTCATTTGTGTGTGTTTGTATCAGCACATGTAAGTGGAGAAGACTAAACGATGAGGGGCCGGGACACTAACAGGGCAGGAAAAGTCATGCTAATATTACAAGGCATGGTCAGGGAAGGCTTCTCTGATAAGGTGACAGCCTAGCAGACACCTCAAAGAAGTGGAGTGGTGAGCCAAGCAGATGGCCGTGGAACAGCATTTCAGACATAGGGAAAAGCAAGTGTGAGGGCTCAGAGGCAGGATCCGGACTAGTGAGTTTGAGGGACAGTGAGACTGTGGCCAAGCGAATTAAGGAGCAGATGTGGGGAGATGTAAGAGAGGTAGAGAGGGCCAGTTCGGATACAGCCTTATAAACCACTATAAGGACTCTGCCTTTTACTCTAGCTATATGGTCACTCTTCTAAAATGCATCCCTGACCAAACACTTCCTATGACCTAGTCCCTATTCTTTTTTAAGATTTTATTTATTTATTTGAGAGAGATAGAGCATGAGCAGAGGGGAGGGGCAGAGGCAGAGAGAGAAGCAGACTCCCAGCTGAGGAAGGAGCCTGATGCAGGACTCCATCCCAGGACCCTGGGATCATGACCTGAGTCAAAAACAGATGCTTAACCGATTGAGCCACCCAGGTGCCCTCCCTCCCCCACCCAGTCCCTGTTCTTGAGAAACTCTCAGTTTTGTGGAGACGATGAAGACACAATAAATAGAATAACAATGCGATGTGATCATTACGATGACCAACACATGCCCAGAATGCCCAGAGAGGGCTGCAGGTAATACGACTCAGGGACAGCTACACTGATGGGATAGCATAATTGTCGGTGCCCTTCGCCACGTACTTCTGGCCTGGCTTTCTAGACACATGGTAGGATTATGTTTTCTGGCCTCCTTTTGGTTCTGTGCGGCCATGCCACTGGGACTGGCTGATCAGTTCTGAGGAAGTGATGTGTGTCCTTTCCAGGCTGGTGCCTTCGTTGCTGTTGAGAGACCCTTCAGAGCTCTCCCTCCCGTAGTGGCTGGCAGAAGTGCGTCATACCCAAGAAGACATCACGTTTGCTAAAACTCTGACATGTACAAGCACGTGCTTGCTCTATCAATGTCAGTATTTGAAAGGCCGTGGAAAGCTGAAGGATTGGACTTCTATTTGCCAAAAAGTCCAAGGGAAGTATTTTCCACCAAGTGGGGTCATCTACAAGGAAATCAGTTTTGGCTCCATTTAGAGAATAGCTTTTCTAACAATCAGAACTACTGAATTGTCATGGTGGGTAGTGAGCTCTCTGTCACCGGAAGTATTCAAGCACAAGTGGAAAGCCTGCTTAATGAGAACACTGAAGATGGGCTTCCAAGCATTACATGAGAGGATGAGCTAGAATGGACCTTATGGTCTTCTGTTTCCTGATACTCTCAGTGGCTTTGAGGAGTCTACTCACTATAAAACCATATTGGCTTCCTAGGGCTGCTGTCACAAATCTCAACTGAGTAACTATGAACTCTAGAACTTTTTGTCTCACAGTTCTGGAGACTACAAATCCAAAATCAAGGAACCAACCAATAAGGTTGGTTCCTTCTGAGTGCTCTGAGGGAAGATCTATACCTGTCTCCTAGCTGGCAGTCCTGGCAGTCCCTGGTTTGTAAATGGGACATGCCAAACCCCACCTCCATTGTCATATTGTCTTCTCTGTGTCTTCACATGGTCATCAGTCACATTGGATTGGGGCCCATCATTCCTGTATAACCTCATCTTAACTACATCCGCAATGACCCTCTTTCCAAATGATGTCACGTTCTGAGATACTGGGGATGAGAACTTCACTACATTTTCTTTGTAGGACACAACTCAACCCATAACAAAACCAACAGCTTTACCAGGCACCAAACTCAGTGTTTTTCTTATATTATTATATTCACTCCTGACAATAATTCTATAAACTAGGGAGGGAGTGATATTTAGGAGTCAAGATATTTAGCAACTGGCTTGGCTTGGGCCACAGCCAATCAGAAGGAGGCATCAGTCAGTCAGCCCCTCTGTAAACAGGGAGGGCTCTGCGGGGAGGGCTCTGCGGTGATTTTGCTAACATGCTAGGTCCTCTTTCTTTCCATTATTCGAGACGAGGAAAATGAACTTTGGGAAAGGCCAAGGAATTTGACCAAGATTGCACAGCTAATGAACAGAGGAGCCAAGACTGAACCCGGATCTTGCTGACCATAGTCTGTACTCCCAACAGCTGTTTGCAGCCAGCTTTAATTAGTGGCCACATACCAGTCTCATGAAAAGACTCAGAGCTCTTAAAAATCAACACTCTCCTCTCCCGGGATCAGATTTAGGACATCTTGACAGCCATGACTTTTAGCTTAATGTTTTCTCCACCAGTGCAGGCAGCTACCCTAGAAACCGCATTAGTCTCTCCCGCTGGGAGAGAAGGCTTGTCTGGTGGGTTCTTTGCTTAAAAGTGCCCGGTCTCCACTGGGTCCCAAAGAATCAAGAACAATTGTAAACTAGTAAACCTTGATCTTGGAGGAGTTGGGGGACACTTTAAAAACTTGTCCTTTCCAAGTAGTTAAGGAGACCAGGACACGCGGAGGTTCGTGCTGGTGTGCGCCCACCCAGCTCAGCCACAAGCCACCCCAGACCACACCACAGGCCCCTCTGCTTCTCTCTCATGTCTATACTGCCGTGTGGCTTAGGTGGCTGCTCTGGGGACAGGTAGAGACAGAAGGCAGAATGAACACGTGGAGGGTTTCATGTTTCTCACTTCGTCTGACGTTGCTGAAGGGAAGGGGAATGAAATGGACATTTATTTAATGCTGACTGAATAAATACGTCCTTCACTGTGCTAAGCTCATGTCACTTCATTATTTCCAAGTGGCTTTTCTTTCTCACATCCCTGAAACCTCCCTTTCTGCCTTCATTCTCTACCTCCACCTCCCATTCCAACAAAGAATGTTGACTGGTCCGCACGTGGTCTCTCTCTGTGGCGCTCTTCAGCGAAGCTGGTGGACAGAACTCCGCAGCTTCCTCTGGGGCCTGGCCTCCTCTGGTGACATACCCCTGAGGGCTGCATTCCATATGCTTGTCACCTGTAGAGGGGCCCCACCTGCTCTCAGCCCCACCACCAGGCTTTGGTTCGAGGTGATGGCATCACCTGTAAGCTAGGTGCCAATTCTGTTATGAGAGGTGACCTAGGCTGGAGGGGACCAGCAGAGCCTCGCCATCCCCTCATGGTCTTCCTACCTCTCAGATGGCTCATCCAGCTACAGTTAATAAGACTCCAGAACCAGGGCCACAATGGGCCAGTCAGAGCAGCGATGTGTGTGTGTGTGTGTGTGTGTGTGTGGTGTGTCAGGGGGGACAAGAGGGGAAAGCCGAGGAGGTGGAGGAGGGAATGCGGGAAGCATGCCAAGCTGGAGAGAGACTCTGACAAGACTTCTAGAGGCAGAGAGAGCAAATGCGAACCTGAGGGACAGTGATACACCCGGGCCTCAGCGCTACATCAGCACTTGTGAGCAAGACAGATAGCTAATGACCCTCGGAAAGAGAGTGCAATAGAGTCGCAGTAATTCGATAGATAGATAATCAGGAAACCTGTGTGGGGCCATTGATTCATTTCCTCCCCCCCGCTTCCTTATCAGTGCAATTATCGGGGCCGGCACCAGAGGAGTCTCTGGGTAATTTGTATGGGTGGAGAGCAGGCCAGTCCTCCAGGCGAGCTGGTGCCCAGCGGCTGAAGTGCTCGCTCCTCTCCCAAGGCCTGTGGGCAGAGCCTGGATCACCGAGCCCTGCTGGAGCACCTGCCCCAGCCGAAGCCGGTCTTCCAGGCCTCTTCCTGCCTTTGGCCGCCTCCATGGGCCCTCGCCTGGCTTGTTTTCTTCACCTTGAGGAGCTTTGCAGTGGTTATGGAAAAACATGCACAGAGAAGGGAGAGGAGAGCTGGTCTCCAGAAGGTGGGGGTGTGAGGCGGGTAAGGATGGGGAGGTGACCAAGAGGAAAGGCCACTGGTCACTCACACTGAAGCTATGCCTTTGGGGTTTCTCTTTTTCCTTCCCTGCCTCCCACTCCCACGACTCAGAGAGGAGATGCAAGAGATGAAGACAGACAGAAATACCTCAGGAAAAAACAACAGGAGAGAAAAAAATGAGCATGCAGGTTGTTGGACTGGTGAGCAGAGGTGATCTCCAGGGGTGGGCGGCCAGAGCTCTGTTTGGATTTCCTAGCTTCTGCCAACCTTAGTCCCCACTCTGTCCCTGGGGTGATTTATAAACCAGAACTGTATCTGTGGAAAAATGACACTCTTTTTTGTGATTTTTTTTTTTTTGTAAGAATTAGTTTAAAAATAGTTCCCTCCCTGCCGTTGGGATGCTCTGTCACTTGGAGAAAGAGGGTAATTATGAAAGACGCGGGTGTAATGTGATTACAGCCGGCCCCATTGTGTCAGTGGAGGCACAGTTGGGGCTGCCGGGAGGGCTCGGAGCCTGCTGTCTCCCTCAGCACTGGGCCTTTATTGGGCCTGTCAGATTTCTGAAAAGAACCCGAGGGCAGAAAATTCCCTGCAGTCAGGGCCTGTGGCTGGCCCTGAGCCGTCAGCAAGGACACAGAGTGGTATGGGAGGAGACATGGGGCCAGGCCAGGGCATCACCTCCCACCGGGCCTGCCCATCCCCGACTCCTGAGCGGCATTCGCCTTGCCCTGCCCCAGTGTGAGCATCAGCACAGAGGGTCTGTGGTTCCCAGTCTCATGGACCCACATTTGCTTCTCAGCACAAATGGTCATAGGATGTGGGTAGCTATGTGTCAGTGTGGATTAGAGAAACCACAGTGGTTGGGACAGGCAGTCTGGCTTCTGGTCCCCCTCCTGCCTCCATCTGGCTCTGAGACTTCTATCTGGCCTGACCTCCCAGAGCCATGCCTTCGTCGTCTGAAGTATAAGGTCTTGATATCAGTCATGGGAACTTTACCAAATGAGTAATAAAATCTCAGGATCGGAAGGGGAGGCGTGAGGTCATCCCAGGTTGAATTCCCACTTTACAGTACAGCTGGCAAGGCTGGGCAGGTCTTACCCCTCGAGGGCACTAATTCCCTTTTGGGGGCAGGTAGGACTGATAGTCTGTCTTCCAGGTTGGCCCAGGATTTTTGGTAAATGGAGATTCCATTTAGC
This sequence comes from Enhydra lutris kenyoni, assembly GCF_002288905.1. Lineage (NCBI taxonomy): Eukaryota > Metazoa > Chordata > Mammalia > Carnivora > Mustelidae > Enhydra > Enhydra lutris. The sequence goes on along the minus strand of NW_019154108.1, from coordinate 26,939,552 downwards.
TGAGAATGTATCCAATTTTTGTAGACCCTAGATAATTCTACAAGGTTTTGAATATATATATATAAAATATAATATATTAATAATAATATATATAATGTGTTAATAGATTTAAATGTAATATATTATGTTAATACAGTAATAACACATCATAACATCTGTAGAATATTTGAAAATACATAATCTAAAATATTAATAATGACCTAAGAGGTTATGTGTTAATATATACCATGATTAACATACACTAATTACTGTGATATATTAACAATATTAATATAAGGTAATAATACATAATACTATAATATAGTATAGTAAAATATATATTTATATTTATTTTTGGATATAGTCCTACTCAATTCTCACAATGGTCCATGCGATTATTCCCATTTTATAGATGAAGCTTAAAGTATGGAAATGATTTGCACAATTACACATAACAAGTTAGAGATGAGCTAAATCCTGAGTCATATTTCTAGACTCTCAGTTCAGCCATAGATGCCACAGCCTCTGTATATCACTCGCCTCTATCCTTTGGAAATAGGTCGGATATAAGTAATAAATTCCTCATAAATTTCCACCCTTTGGGTCACAGATTCTTCTAAGAGTCTGACCTTTGTGCTATCATTAATGTCTATTTTTCACTGGTGTTTCCTGAGCTGAGAGAACACCATGTCACCATTTGTTGTTTACGTATTCTTCTTGAAGAGTCATCATATTACTTTTATCTTCCTCTTCTTTACATTTAATAAAAACACAGTGAAGGGGCGCCTGGGTGGCTCAGTCACTTAAGCATCCGACTCCTGAGTCTGGCTCAGGTCGTGGTCTCAGGGTTGTGGGATCGAGCCCCTCGTCGGGCTTCACACTCAGCCCAGAGCCTGCTGGAGATTCTCTCTCCTTCTCCCTCTGCCCCTCCCTCCCGCTCACACTCTCTCTCCCCTAAAATAAATAAATCTTGTAAATAAATAAATTTTTAAAAATGGAAAGAAGATTGCCTTATAAGAGGAACCACCCACCTAAAAGCATCCCCAAATCAATGGTTTTTATTTCCCACCTAAGATACCCCTGAGAAGAGAGAGAGAGAGAGAGAGAGTGGTCTCTGCCCTCATGGGACTTACAACCTGGTTGAGAAGACTAGACTCACACTCATGACACCAAAAGACAAAGCAAGGCGGTCTGTTTTTCTTATTACACTGGAGATCCTCAAGCCAAGTTCAATAAGTATCTCTCACACAGTGAACAAAGCTAACTGTGGGAGCAGCAGCCAGAGAAGCCTTCCGCACATGGTGGTCCCAGTCCAGATGGAGGCGAGCGGTTGGAAAGGTAGACAGAGTTGTGGAGGGCAGGTAGGGAGAGGGTAGAGGGGTCAAAGGGTGCAGCATAAACAGAGTTTATTGGAACCCCAAGGCCAAAGACTAGGTAGTTCTGCCTCTGGAGGGACCATCTTCAGTCTTTCAAAAACTTAAAATTAATTAAAACTGGATTATTAAAAGAAAACTTAGATGCCCTCTGTGTGCTCTGAGATCGGGGAGCTGGCCATGTCTTTGCACTGATTCTAGGGCTTGATGTCCATATGCCTGTGGGTCTTGGAGGCCAACTCAGGGCCATGCCAATTTATAAATGTGAGCTCTGAACTTTGAAGTAATTATAACTGTAAATGTAGGAATTGTTTGCTTAGCCTAGGGCACTGAAACCTTTTAGAAACAGGCAAATCTTAGGGGTAGTCACCTGCAAAAATCACATTCACCCACATCCAGAATACAAGATAATTCATCCACTCTAAAAATGCCTAATGACAGATTCAAATATCAAATTCATGCTGTTTCCAATTATATGACCTAACTATGTTGGAGTTGATCCTTCCAGCAGGAAACGAATAATTGCTTTCATATCGGATGTCCATTAATTTCTTCAGATGACTCGTATATTGGAGGTGGCAACTTATAAAAGTTCAGCTCTAGAGGTCTAAAGGAGTTATTTTCTTCATTGTGTAAATTATGTCTTTTAGAGCATGAAATAGTACCACCCTGACCCAGAGATGAGACACAGGTGAGTTATATATTCTAGAGCATGAAATAACATCACTATCTGCTCACCAACGTTTGAAGGAGTTCTGAGAGTACCGGTACGTGAAGCATGACTGGCTTAATTAAATTCAGTTACACACTGATTGCACGCCAGCGACGGGGCTAGGTTCCATTCGAGATGTCAGGGGTGAGCTAGAGAAATCTCAGGTCACTCCCCGGGTAGCTGGCAGGGAGGGACTCGCACACCAAGAAGAAACAGGAGACCATGAGGAGGGCAGCATCAGGAGTCTGTGGGAAATGCTTCGGAGAGCCCAGCAGAAGGAAGCATTTCAACCACAAGACTCTCTAGAGAAAACCCAGTGGGGAAGAAGGGGGCCTTTGAGCTGGGTCTTGAAGAATTGGGAAGCTGTAGAAGGGAAGAGGCAGAGGAAAAGGCAGCTGTGGGGGGGTGAGGAGTAGAGACCTAGGAGAATCGTGCTGGAGGTGGGGCCATCCCCACCGTGGTCGTGGCACAGTGGGATGTGTGCGTGGTGTTCAGGGATGAGGGCAGCACGTTGTCCAAGAGCCTTGACATCTGCAGAAACTTGCTGTGTCCTCCGTGGCCCGTCGGTCCCTCCGCGTGTTGTAAGCAGGGCATGACATTCGGAGACGCTTTGACATCTGCCGCTGTGGTTGGTGCCAAAGATGAGTACTAATCTGCCAGACTCAAAAGACTGTTTGCTTGTCATTTATCTTATTTTGCAGTTATGTAGTCAGTAAGGCTCAGATTAGCTTTCCTCATTACTTTCGAGAGTGGTTTTTCAGGGTACATAATTTCTTAAATTCCTCTACTCGCACTCGGTCTTGACAAAATGCATTTTGTTCTCCATTAAGTTATACGGCATCATCTTTGTTCATTATTGCTAAGAGGAGGCTCCCGTGGAATGCCGATGTTGTTTGATTAACTGCTCGATTCAGGATATGTATTGTAAAATATGGGACTTTTCCATGTTTTTGATCTGAATAAAGGAAAGAATTGACCATTTAGCTACAAGCAGCTGCTTTTTGGAGTTGGCACCAAGCGTGGCTGGGCTGCTGAGGCTTTGGTGAGCGAAGCGCGTTTTGAGGGCTCCCAGAGTTGGTGCGTGATCCCTACAGGGTACAGAGAAGTACAACAGAGCCCATGGAGGGTGCAGAATGTCTCTGGTGGGCTTGGGTTTATCCCTGCAAGAACTGGAGCTCGGTGTCCTGTTCCCTTCGGCGGATGTCTCCTTCCTCCCTAGACAGGGGAAGGAGCCTCAGCGCACAGTTCCAAGGGACTGAGTCCCTCTCCAGGCACACACAGCAGCCCCTGAACTCTTCCATGGGCTCTTCCAGACCCTCTCTCCACCTTTCTCCTCCCTCATCTCTCTCACTGGAGGCTCCCTCGTCCTTGGCTTGGGTTGTCACTTCCAGCGGAAGGGGGAGGCCCAGCAGGATAGCTACAGCTGGAGTCGGGAGGAGAGCAGGGTCCTGGCTTCCTCCTGGGATGTCGCTCAGGCCAGCAGTGTCCCTTTCAAGGTGACCTCCTCTACGCCACTGACTCTCTTTCTAGGTTCTGGTAACCTCTCTGCAAACTCCCGTCACCTCCACTGGGCCTTAAGGATAGTTAACAGCTCCGCTTCTACTCACCCTAGTGGGCAGAGGCAGTGTCCTCGCTGACTGAGCATGGCTGTCCAGGGCTCATGCCTGTGAGAACCCACAGAGACCTGGCTTCCTGGGGAGAGTGGTTTACCCCAGGCATTTCCTCCCTTCCCCAGTTCTGCTTAAAATTTACCTGTCCTCTGTGCCTCATTCCTTTAGTAGTCAAATGCCAAAGTAATACAAGATACAGTATTAGCAATAAATTAACACCTTCTGAAAACCTATTTGGAGACAGGTAGGCCTTAGACCATAAATAACAGTGACATTTTCATTTGAACAACAGCCTCATCTAACCTAACAGTGGACATGGTTTCATGTAGTCACAGGGAATAAGATTCATCGCCTGTGAAAGGTTTCAGCATCTTTTCTCACATTGATCTTTCTACCTTTCTCCTGTTGAAAAGCACTAAAAGGAGCCAGAGGACCAGAACCCCTGGCATTTGCAGAGCTCAGTATAGATTACAAAATGCTTTCATAAACATAATCTTGGTTCATCCTTTTGTGAGTTTTGTAAAGTATGTAAGGTAGGTATATTGCCCCATTTTACAGAGGAGTAAACTGAGGCTTATTCCTGGGAGTGACATGCTGTGAAGCTGATATCAAAGAAATCGAGTGTTCTGAGGGTAACCTCTGCTCCCTTTATGGGGTTGAATGGAACTTGGTTCACACCTCCCTGAGTTTGTTTTCCTTATAGGGAAACTGGGGAAATATAATGAAATTAGAAATAATAATAATGAAGGCACAGGTTTTTTTCTCAGCAAAAAGTATGTTCTACAGGTTAAACAGAAATTTCAGAGAAATTTCAACCTTCTACTTTATCTACACTTTGGCCACTTATAGGGGCTTTAATATGCAGTTGGCTGGGCAGGTAGGGGCAGGGGACTCACGGACACTGAAGGTCAGCTGCAGTGCTAGACATGGGGAGGGAGTCTGGCACCCGAGGCCCAGAGGGAGTGGAGAAGCCCAAGCGATAGTCAGTGCATAGGGAACTTTCTATGTTTCTCTCTGTTTACACAACAGCTCTCTTCTCTAGGGCTGGAGGACTATACCCCCAAGAAACTCTCAGATTTCCCTAAGAACAAATCAAAACTGGATCCTTTCTTTGGAGTTTGTATTAGGAAAACTATCCCTTTGATCCTAGTTTCATTATCAAACAGGATTCCTGGGGGGGGGAGGAATCATGATGAGGGTTCCCCCTGCTGAGCAAGACACCAGCTAATTCATTGAAATGGAAGCCTAAGCAGGTGACCTCTTTCCTGAGCCAGCGCTGAGAATTTTCCATGCCTTATCCATCAGCGGCAATGTCGGAAGATAATTACGAGGTAGGCCATGACATGCCCTCATTCCTGGTCTAAGATATTATACCTTCATTAGTCTAGACACACAAATATGTGTCTAGAATGGCCCGAACTTTTCATCTGCAAAATGAGTCCACAGTAATAAATTAACAATGGTATTTATTGTCTTTCTCTAAAATAGCAGGGTTTCTGGGCTTTGCATAGAAGGTTGAAGACGTGGCTGGGTTTGTCTGAATCAGCCGCATTTGATTAGGAAGGGAACTCCCACCAGCTTCAACAAAGCTGGTCACATGTAGCTATGCTACCCAGGGTCTGCACATGGTGCCCCACTGGGATACGTATGTGGGACTGCATTCTGGGGGGGAAAGGGAGAGCTTTCTCTGACCAACGCATACATATGCCAGGCACCTGCCAGGCACTTGTCAAAGGCTTTTGCATATTAACTCATTTAATCCTCAAAGCAACCATACAAGCAACTACAATTGTCCCCATTTTATAGATGAGGAAATTGAGTGACAGAGAGGTTAAGTGACTTGTCTAAAATCACAAAGCCTTAAAGTGAGGGTGCCAAGATTCAAAGTTTTTGAATGCCAAAGGATATAACTAACCAGTAGACTAGGAAGCCTTCACACCACGAAGAATTTGTGACAATGACCTTTCTCTCTGAGCTCACGTAGAACTTGTTACTACACTTAACAGGATAGTTATCTGCAGAGTTGTTTCCTCCCTGTGTCCGTCCCTAGTCAGAGAGTCCCTAGAGGGCATGTCTGTCATCTAGCTATCTTTTGTCCCAGCTTATAATACAGATCCTGAAGTCTTGGGGACCCTTTATCTAAATACATATGTACATGTACACATGATGTAGCTCCAGCCAGCCTTACCTACTTAGGTGTCCACGTTTTCCTCCACACATTGGTTTCTCCTGTTTCCAAAGTTTCTGAAACTGCCCTCTGTGCCATGTTATTCCCGAGAACCACTGCTGGGAGTGTGTGAGGTGACGCTGGGGGCTGGGGACAGGCTGTCCTGCTAGCTAACAGCACAGTTTATTGTTAGGCTAGTAAACATCCTGCCTGTCCCTTTCCAGACTCTGTCACTGATGGTTTCAGGATTGTGGGTCTTCCCCCCTCTCTTCCCTTTGATCACTGCTGCCTGTCACATTGTTTCTTATTATTGACCTTGGTACCTGTCAGACCACTCACACCCCCTAATTGTCTTTACCTGCTGCTTGTCCATCTTTGCTGAAACCTGGTTTCTCTGATTACACAGACCCTGTTATCTCATGGATTTATTTGATTCCTCTCAGAAATGAAGGAGTGATTTGGGGCCTTCTTTGCCCTTGGATTTGACAGAGGTTGTTGGCAGTGAGCTGGGTCATCGATGGTCCCCTGTGGGGGCCTCCTCAGGGATAGGGATCATTGCCTGGTGGGCAGAGCACCTGCCTCGAAGAACACATCTCTCTGTGTCTCCTGCCACTTCCAGTCACTGGCTTTACGAAAACGAGCAAGTCATGGGATGACTCTGGGTCTCATTTTCCTTACCTGTGAAGTGGGAATTATTGATAGTGAGAATCAAGTCTCTGTGAAAATACTGTATAAACTATGGCACGTCACGTCATCGATGGGACAGCATCGGTATCACTAACGTGTGGTTCCATTTCTGTATGGGCTGGAGGTTTGTTGTGGGACATCCACTATGGCGGCATTTTTCCTCCCCCATCTTGTGTCAGCCCCAGCAGTTAGAGGGCGCACAAGCTGGACGGTCAGTCATCATTGGGAGATAAGTTAGTCATTGTGGAAATGAGAGAAACACAATGGAGGATGTACAGGTGGTAGCGAGTGACAGATGCTATGGTGACTTTGTGGTGCATCGTCTCGAGCCACCACACTGAGGGGGACTGTCATTTCATGCGGACGCCAGTAACTGAAGGAAGGGTCTACTTTTCTGGGTGTAAAAGAGCAGCATGTAGCTCCCTGGGAATCACAAGGATTCCTAAATTATTCCTGGGATGTTCCTGGCCTGTGTTGCATCCTTGAAACTGGACCCTAAAAAGCGGGAGGGACACTAGAGTCAAAGCTATCCAGTTGGCTATAGAAGCTGCGCATGAGGCATAGGAGGCCAGTGTCAGGTCCAAGGCCAAGGGCGGGGGTGCTATCCTGAGCTGGTCTGGAGCATGATTCTGGGCAAGATTGAGGTGGGTCATGTGACATATCCAGGGCACAGCCAGGGTCTGCTGAAATTCACAGAGCTTGTTTAAAACCACTAGGGTCAAAATCAAAAGGAGAGGAGACCCATCAAGAGAACGGAGATACAAATGTCACCTGTCCCAGGGATAAAGGTGGGTGTACGTGCTAGCCAAACACTATATGCCTTGGGAGTTGGAATACCTACACCAGTGGCCTAAAGCTAAACCAACAAGTCTATATTTTAAAAATATTCTTTTTTTCTCATTAGAAAAATAATACATATTCATTACAAATGAGCCAGAAGGTGCTATTATTAATACCCTGACCCAGTGAAAGTCAGTAGTGATTTTGGTGCATTAAATTTTTTTTTTTCTCTGTGTTTATTTACATAATTGAGACTGTACCCTTTAAAGTCTAGTGAAATAGGCACTTTGGACCAACAAAATTCCTTTGTTTGCTACCTTAGGGGAAGCGCCGCCCAGGGAAAGCCTGGAGGGCAGGTCTAGGGCCAGCCCGGGTCCACATCAGCTGTCGGGCTGCACCGTCCTGCTAGTGAGGCAGATGCCAGGCCTGGTAAGGCCGTGGAGGGGAGTGGGGCCCATCCCCACGAGGGAGCAGCTTCTCTGTTTTTCCCTCTCCCCCTGGCACCACACACACTTCTCTGCCGGCGGGGAGCCCAGGCAAGTGTTGACAGGATGACTGGCTTCCTCTGCGCGCTTCTCCTCATTAACGTGTGTGCAGAATCATGTCTGAACATGTCGCTGTGGCGGGAACATTGTGTCTTGATCCTGATCAGAATCACGGACCAGGTCCGCTAGAGAGAGCCCAGGGGAGAGAAGGGTCTGCCCTTCTCCGGACCCTGTGATTTCTGACCAGTCTGAACAGCTGACCCTCAAGCAGGGGTGAGGGGAAACTCTGGAGAAGAGAAGTTTCAGTAGGGTTGGGAATGCCTGGAGCAGGAGACAGACAGACAGGACCGGTGGGGGATGGAAGCCCCTGGGTTTCCATGTGCCATGCTGCACCAGCCCCGTTCCATCAGAGGGAGCTGGGAAGTGGCCATGTTTGAGTGGAAGGAGGAAGCTGCTGGCTGAGATGGAAGGCTCAGGAAGAGCTTTGGGGACCAAGACCGTGCAAGGAAGACCCATTCAAAGACCCTGGAGGGTGATTCATGCCAGAGTGCTCTGAGCGTGCTGCAAGTGCCAACATCCCTGTGGGTCTGGGGAGGATGGAGTCTCACTCCCTTGGAGAGACTGACAGCAATTCTAGCCCAAGTGTTGTAAGCACACCTCCGGGCTCAGGTCTGAGGATGTTACTTATCAAGTCGTTTCCTAGGATCTTGAGTTAAGGATACTTGAAGCGCGAGGTAAGAGGGTGTCATAGGTGTGGGGCTTGGGAATCCAAGGGCCCGAAGTCGGTCTGACACATCCTAGTCATGCGATCGTGGGCGAGTTCCAGCTTCAGCTTCCTCCTCTGTAAAATGGAAGTAACGATGCTCTCTGTCTCACAGGTTATTTGAAGTATTTCATACTTAGTAGGTATGAAGTGTTTGACACGGGGTCTGGCATGAAGAAGCTCTCGAAAAAATGTTAGTCTGCCGACTGTGCTTCCTGAGGTGCTGGGTGGGACTCAAGCTGGGGCGTTTGAGTGAGTTCTTACCATCCAAGGCATTTTGCTATAAGGACCCTGAGTAATTCATGGGCAGCCACCAGAACTGGTTTTTATCAAAACCTGTGACATCACCTCCTGAAGCGGTACGCTGATTGGTCATGAAAACGACTTCGGGGACACAACTGGGCAGTGCGGAAAGGCAGCCAGCAGCCGTGTTTGCATCCTTCCTCCATATACATTTCCACAACCACCGTACTTGGATTTGCAGAGGCTAGTGTTTCTAGCCTCTGGGATCCTGGGAACGTAGAACCCCTGTGGCCCTCCCTCCCAGGGCTAGGACTCCCAGGGGGCACTGGCGTTAGGCAGCTGCGGGGAGCCCAGCGGCCGTGGCTCCGCTCCCTTGTGCCCTGGGGAACGAGCAGAACCGCCCCCTGGCTGGTCCTTAGCCTCTGCCACCTGTAAGGCAAGGCCTATTCCAGGGGCCGCTCACCACGATGCTTTTGTGGGGTCTTAAATCAACCTGGAGCCAGCCTTTGGCTCCCCAGGAAACACTGCCTCGGGAGCCTGCTGAGATCACTGAGGCTCAGCCTCCAGAAAGTGCAGCGGTTGCATTTTCTAATTTAATGATCTTGAGGGAAGACATCTTTGGAGCCGTGGATTCCCTGACTAGTCTGGAGAAGAAACTTTCCCAGGGATGTGCAGAAGGAAGAAGCAGATCTCAGCATAAAATTAGTAACACGGGGTCTAATTTGCCTGTTAGGGGGCATCGCTTCAGGCTTCTCTCGCCACTAGGTTGCTGTTTGCTCCCTGTCTTCATCCACCAGGGCCCCAGAGGCTCCTGGGGAGGTCAGGAGTGGTTGGTGCCTGGCTGCCTTCCGCTCCGGCCTCCATCCTTGTGTGACTCACAGATGGAATAAGTAGGCAGGACTATCGCCCTTCTCTCCTACTTCAGCCCGACATTAGGGGAGGCCACGAAGCTTCCCTGGGCAGAGCTTAAAAGTTACAGCATTGACCTGACTCAACTCTGAATCTCCCCAGTCAGGCACAAATCCTACAGTCTTTGTTGCTTATGCCCAAACATTCTGACTCAAGGAAGTACTGTCTCATCATGGATAATTTAGAAAAGGGTGTTCAAACACTTTATACTCTATTGACAGTAAACACATTTTTTACTCGGAAACCCAGTATGTGATATATAAATCCTATATAAATGTAAAATGGAAACCAAGACTCCACAGAACAGCACTTGCTGTTTCGAATGTGCTCTAATCCGTTCTACTATAGTGCGTTCTCTTCTCCTTCATTAAGAAACCACGCAGGTTGTAACCCATTAAACTGGTTTCATGCTCCACTAATATGTCACAGGCTACAATTTGAAAATCACTGCCTTAGAGCAGCACTGTCTAATAAAAGTACAATGAAAGCCACCATTGGGAGCCTCATATGTAATTTAAAATTTTCTAGTAGATGCACTAAAAAGGTAAAAATAAACAGGTGGAATTAATTTTAATAATATCTTTTATGTAGCTTTAATAGTATCATTTCAACATGCCATCAATATCAAAAACTGTTAATGAGTTTTGTTTTTTTTTTTAACCCTAAGTCTTTGAAATGTACACTCGCAGTGCATCTCAGCTTGGACTAGCCACATATCAAGTCTCGGAAGTCACGGTAGTCATGCGGGGCTGTTAACTCCCCCTTTGGCCAGGATAACTTTAGAGGCTAATTCAGGGAAGCAGAATTTACAAGGATGTGAGGTACTGATAACATTGTTTCTGTTTGTTTGCTTGTTTGTTTGAAGCTGCATTTCCCAGATGCCTCTGCTCTAGCACCAAGAAACACAGTACAGCAGAATTAACCTGGGGTTGGGATCTAGGTTTATTATTAGAAGTCTTACCATTTTTGTAACTTCGGGGAATGGTTGAGGGGAAGGTTAATGGCAACACCATTCTACCTCCTAAATGAACTTTCAGAGACTCAAGCTGAATTCAGCAAACACTAAGCAGCTACAGTTCAGCAGTATATACAGTTCAGTGTATCAATGGTGAAGGAATGTTCCAGAATTTGGTGGTGGTGGTGGGGAATCTTTATTCAGAGTTAGAGGCTAGGTGGGTTAGGGGTCATCCCTACTTTGTCCCTAAGGGGCTTTCTTATGACTCTTTCTGTGTGAGGGTCTTGCTTCTCCCTGGGTACTGACCGCTGACCAGCGCCCCATTCAGGTTGTAACTTTGGTAGAACCATGGCTAAAACAACTGATGTGAATGAAAATGGCTGTGTTTCCAATCCAACTAAGTTTATTACTGTTGATGATAATAGCCCCCGCAGCAGATATTTAAATCAGGCTTTAAAATGTAAACTTGCTCTCAAATACATCATCTGATTTAATATTCCTAGCAACCCTGGAAATAGAAATCCCTATTATTGTCTTCATTTTATATACAAGAAACTAAGACCCAGGGAGGGGAAGCAAATTCTTCTGGATCAAACATTCATTTAGACCAACATTTTTCTCTGAGCATCTACCAGGCACAATGTAATATATGCATTATAATATATGTATATTCATTTAGACCAACATTTTTCTCTGAGCATCTACCAGGCACAATGTAATATATGCATTATAATATATGTGTATACATATACATATGTGTATACATATACATATATTATAATGCATATATTACATTGTGCCTGATAGATGCTCAGAGAAAAATGTTGGTCTAAATGAATGTTTGATCCAGATATATACATATACACATATATATACAGTATAATAAGGAATAAATTTCCAACTATTGGTTGAATTTGGGTTCCCATGCAAAAATCTTTAGTCCAGATTTCAAGATTCTCATGCCATTCTGCATTTTTCTCATTTTTTGCAAGTGAAAGTGCTCACCATCTACGATTGGTTTATTCTTGGCTTGACTTGACTCCTCTGTCTCTCACCAATCTATCACCGGTTACTTAAACAATTAATCAAATATTCAAGGATAGAGTCCATTCTATTTTCTACATTTGCCAATTCCCTTTAAACTCACTTAGGACCCGAAGATCTGGATAACTCTCACGTGGATCTCAAGTCATCTGGTTATACTAATATTGGTCTAAATAAAGCAGAAAGCTGAATCTGGGATTCAAGATTTTCATTCTTCCTTCAGAAAATCCTCAAAAGCATATTTTCATGGTGCCCTAGAACATTCTATGGCATGAATTGTTAGGGGAAGCTAAGCAAAGAGGAGAAAAAATGTCTGTAGAGGGTTTCTTGTGTCAAATAAATTTAGAAATAACCTAATTAAACAGAGTTAAATAGATTTCTTTACAGAAGAAATTTTCAGAGACTTTAACATGCTAATGTGATTTTTGAACCATCAAGATAGATCTAGACACAGATGTAAGTACAGATTTAGTGTAGATATGAAGGTGAAGACACAGATTACAACGCTAACTAGATTTAGATAGATAAGAATAGATGATATAGAAATGAAAGGCAGCATCAGCTAGTGTTTGGTATATGTGCTACCAAAGCAAGCACCATCAGCTAGTAGTTAAAAGAACAGATTTTAAATTTGGATTTCCAGATTGAACCAATAGCCGCTAGTTGCTCAATCTCTCTTGCCTTAGTTTCTTCCTCTGTAAAATGGACATTACGTTAAGGCTATTATGAGGATTAACCTAACTAATATATATAAAGCATATATTAGAACCTGCAGTGTGATAAATTCTCAATAACTAGTAGATGAAATTGTTAGCTACATTTAGCATGTAGGATTTCCCAGATGTAGGACCCAAAGACTTTTAATAGCATCTTATGGGATTCATATTACAATGGGATACTCTTTCTAAGATGCTTCTCAGGGACTTAAAGCACAGGTTAGAACAGGGTAGGATCTAGAAGGCATCTTCCAGAAGATGGGAGGAGAGTGCTGCAGGATGTCACTGAGGAAAGATGCGTCACTGGAGGAATTGGGTCCTCACTGTTGTTGTCAGCACAGGTTGATAGCCCAAGAGCATGCGCCAAGGAATAGAAAGTAAATGGTTTGACTGTCATCACTTCTGCTTTCTTCCCTTATGACGGATACTATTAACTGGTCATGATGCTCTCTCCCACTGACCTTCTCAACACAGCATGTCATGCAACCCTGCCTGAAGGATAGAATCTACCTGTGAGGTAAAACTACTTCATAACCCTGAGTGGGTCATCACTAGGTGGTGAAGAAAGCAGCAGCCCTCCACCCCAGCTGGTTGCTGAAACCCCAGAGTGAGACTTGGAGAGCTCATCTACCAAATCACCACATTTCAACTAGCATTGTTTAGCCTCTGAGGAAGTTAAACAACAACAAAAATCCGTGGCAATTAGTAATAGTCAATGGGGGAAAGACATTGGTGGGGAGATGGCTGAATGGCAGCTCAGATGACTTTTAGGAGGAAGTCATTTCTGAGGAAGGAGTTAAGAGTTCTTGAGGAAGGGTTCTTGAAGTGAGAATTCAACAGAAGTCTTAGTGAGAACGCGTGTTCCTTCATATCTCAGGCTCAGAGGATGATTTTTGTAGGTGAGGTCACGTCATGTCCGAGGATAGTTTCTGGTCTTCCCTCTCATCTCTGAGTACTTCCAGGGGGTACACATGCCAGATGATGTACGCACAGATTTAAGGCTCACCTTAAGCTTTGGTGTCTGGCTGGGGCGGAAGCAGCCCCAGTTCTCAGTGGTAGACCTGAGATTAGAGCACGGGTCTCCCAACTCCTAGCTCCCTGCTCTACGCACTGTACTGCCCTACTCTTTGATGGTGACTCAGCGTTTTCCTCTCTCCTCACACTGGGCCGTGTTTGTGCTTGGCATCCTTCAGGTTTCTTCTCTACTTTCCTTTCACTGTCTTCAAGTAAAAACTCTTTCTACTTACCATATGGGGAAGAGGGCCCAGTCAACATCATTATTTAAAGGGAAATTATTACTGCAATGATGTATTCTTTCATATTTTGGAGTGAAAAAAATGTGGTTTTCCTCAAAAAGGAGGAAAATTTTGTTTCGGCACCACTCCCGGTGTTGTGGATTTTCTCTGGGGCCCAGTTAGGATACCCTTATTTTGCAGCTGTAGATAAATGGATCAGGGAAGCTGTTTGACTCCATCATCTGCTTTTTCTCAGAAAAGTACTGATTCCAGGAACTGAGTTGTTCACAGCTCTCCACGGAGCCCAGGGAGCAGCCTGCCTTTCGCATAATCATGTGCCTGACATTCAGCATCGGACATCCTCGAGACTGCCTTTTCGTTTGGGGACTGTACCAAATGGACGTTTAGGGAGAAATGAATCAATTGGGAGAGAAAGCAGAACATGAACTTTTTTCTTGGACGTTTTTCATATTACTCTGTTATTTAAGGCTTTTGTCTCTGCTGTGTGAAGCTGAAACCAATAGATGTCTTCTCATGTATTTATCTAACAAGTATTATCAAATTTCTACCAAATGGAAAGCCCCATATTGGGTATTGAAGGTCATATAGAATAGTTGTAAGATGACACTCTCTGTTCTACAGAAACTTGAACTCTAACGGAGGTATACCATTGGCGACCCCCTCCCTAATAACCCTTTCCCTCCCTTCCATTGGGGGGTGAACCAGCATCCACCCAATGCTTTAGTTCCTAGGAAGGTCTAGAATAAAAATAATTTAATCAATGTGGGCAACTTTCCTCCTAGGTGGCCAGGAGATCTTCTGCTGACAGTGACATTTCTCTTGGGTTGGGGGCGGGCCTAAGCAGAGCAGAAAGAACCAATGCCTCTCATACAATCATAGAGAGGGGGTGAGGACCATGGTGGTGGTCTTCTGGTTCCTACAGAGCAGGTCAAAAGCTGGGAAAAGCCAAAGCTTGCTTCTGTGAATGGTGATTACTTCATAGGTAACTGAGGAAGGAGAATAAGCAGTCTTCAGCTCTCACTGGGAACCCCCCACTTTCCCTTGTTTCTGGACCACAGTCTCTCTCTATCTCTGCAGGCTACTGATGGAGGTGAGAGTTCCTGCCTTCTGCCAAGGCTTGAGATATTGTTGCCCCAACTGGCTAGATACTAGGAGGAATGAGGTTTCTCCTCTGGGGGAGGGGGTCTTGGAAAGGCCATGACTAACCATGGGTCTTGACACAGGGACTGCCTGTCTTAGTTGGAGAAGGCAATCACAGTGAATGCCATGTTGCAGGGACAGGTCTGGAAGGGGTCATCTCAGTTAGCAGCAGCTTCTACATTTAAGGTGTGCCTGATCCTACAGTAAAGGATTCTAAGTATGTACATTATTTTCTGGAGTGCTTAGTCTGGTGAAAACTCACGGTCAAGGGCAGCCCAGAGGTAGAGGGACATGGCTTGTTCCATTTTCCAGACATTGCAGGAGAGGGGCTGGAACAACTGTGGTTACAAGCAGAGGCAGGGAGCCCTGCTCCTAGGAAGGCACAGAAGAAGACCCCAGGATAGAGATTGGAAGCCCAAACTTCTCCAGATAGCAAACGTCTTGAAACACCCCAGTTGCATTCTCCTTTCCTTCCTATCTTTAGCCTACTCTTGATTTCTCCTTTTTCCTTATTGCCTGCTCTTTTCAGTTCTCCTTTCTTCTCTCCATCCTTTCATTTTTTTTTTCCTTCCTCCCTCAGGGAAAGGAAGGCTGGCCCTTTTCTGTCTCTCCTCTCAGTCCTTCCATCCTTTCAGGATTTGTTCCTTCTGCTGAATATTTGCTGTTATTTAAGTTCCATGGTATCAAATCAAAAGGGAAACAGGGTCTTCTGCTCCTCATGTGATTACAACCTCACCATAGCTGAGACTGCTAAGCTCCACCCAATACTCCTTTTCTTCTTCTTCTCTGTTGGTGGCAAACACATAAATATTATTTGGGGCCATATTGCATCCAATTAAAAAAAAAAACTACATTTCTCAGTCTTTCTTGCTTGATGTGGCTCAACAATCAAGGTAGGTCCAGGGAGATGTAAGCAGAATATTGTGTGGGACTCTAGGAAAGACACATATAGGAAGCTGACTGGCTGATAATTGCAGACTTCTTCCTTTTCTACCTTCTTCTTTCCTGCTGGCCAGAGCATGGACATAGGAGCTGGAGCTCTGGAAGGCATCTTGGACCATGCAGTGAACTTAAAAATGGCAACTGCCTGACCAGAAGGTTAGGTAGGAAGAGGCTGGGTTTGTGGTGTCACTGTGCATCTGTCCTACCAGCCTTTGGATGGGATGTCTCTGGACTTCCTATATATGAGAGAAAAATAAATTTCTACATTGTCTAAGCCCGTGCTAATTCCATTCTCTGCTCCTATAGCCGAACTCAGTCCTAAGAAATTGACTAACTTCATCAAAATGGTTTCCCATGCTCCATTATTCCCTCTCAGGTCATTGACTCTTCTACCTTCACTATTAGGCAGAACTCCATGCCGCAGCAAGTAACCTAGGCACTCTCTTGATACATGGTTGGTCCAGACACAAGGGAGAAACCCTGACTTGGTTCTCCATCCAGTAAATCCTTCACAGGCACAACACGGGACTTTGGGGGGAGTTTGGAGCTGTAGCTTTTGTAGGTTTGAGAACTCACAGCAGAGTCTCCTACCGAATGTCAGATGGGGAAGCAAAGGCAATCTGTCTGAGGCTGTCAGCTGTCCAGGAACCTGGACAAAGCAACAATTTACGAGGCGCCTTCAGAGACCAAGTGTAAGAGAGGGCTTCATCAAGCGGATTTCGCTGGCTGTGTTGTATGTACATTCACAAAGTAATTTACAGTTCCCTTGGAAACATGAAATAGTTAGGGTCTAAATTTAGAGTGTGCATTCTGAGCTGTTGTAATAAACCCAAAGAATATTCAGAGTGAAGGAACAGAGGGAAGAGAAGTGGGACAATTCAATCTAACCACCAAACCCATCTACCAGGTCACGGAGACCATAGTTGCTCCTGCAGGAGGTCAAAACTCCTTCCCAGTCCTCCCAGTCAAGGAGCAGATGGGAGGTGGCCACTTCTCTGCCTATTCTAAGAACTCTGGTCTTAGCACTTTGCTTTTGGTTTACTCCTCTGCCTTCTCAGTTATGTGAGGCCCCATGACATTCGCCATCTGTTTTCTGTTCAATTTTCTTGCAAAGTGTCTCAGTGTGTGGTCCCAGAGAACCAGCATGTGAAACTCTCAGGATGCAGCCAGATTGAATTTTCAAGATGCATCCACATGCTGATTTCCCAGGAAGGTTCTGGCAGCCTGTGAGGGAACACACATTCGTTTCCAGAGAGCAGGTGTGAGGTGGAGGCCTGGAAGAAGAGTGGAGAATCCAGATAAGCTCTACCTTTTATGATGACAACACATGGTGTGTTGACTATCTCCAGGAACACTGTTCCTTCCCTGGGCTTGATAATTTATCATCTTTTGCCTGAATTGAAATATAAGTCCTCCAACTGATCTTTCACTGCTTCCTGTGTGTCTCCTTCCCTGCTATCCTCTGCACTGCCAGGGAGGTGAGCTGGCTCAAACCAGAATCCGTTCCTCCCTGAGCTAGGCCTATCACTGACATCCCCTGCTGAATTGTAACTCTATGACCTCAGTGCCATTTACCCAATAGTTGGCATATTGCCTACATTAATTCAGAAGAAGTTTATTGAGTTTCTGAGTAACACCCTCAAGTCCCTGCTTATACTCTTGCAATGTCTCCCTGCCATCTATCTTCTAAGTTTATTAACTTGGCATTGCAGCTGCTTCATGACATGATTCTGTTTAGGTCTCCAACTTCACCTCTCACCACTGCTCACCTCTTGCTTTGTGCCTGGGAACATGGGTCTACCTATGCAACTCCCACCATGTTCAGCATGCAACGTGGGGCTTTTTGAACTCACTGGATTTGCTTCTACTGTCCCTATGCTGAATATGCTCCTGGTAGTTCTTTTCTATTCCTTCCTTCTTTGCCTCTCCCTCCCCACCGATGCACTGTGCCTCGCTAATGCCTCCTCAACTTTCATACTGACTCTCACCACTTCTGGTAAGCTTTCTGTGATCCTCCCCACGTTGGACTAATAATTGTGTCTCTTCTTCACTCCCACAGCTTTCTGCATTGAACTTTCTACATTGCCTTGTGACTATATTTTTCTATTTCTGTTTTCCCTTGTAGATTATGAGTTCTTTAAAGGCAAGGACTGAGCTTTTAATTCCATTCACAATCATATTTTTTTAGTATGTTTTAGGCATGTGGACACTTCAATGAACAAAATAACTCCTAGGGAATTTATACCCAAGTGGTGAAAGAGAGAAAAGAGACATAAAGACATCAAGTAATGATAAGTGCTATAAAGAAAGTTCGAATAGAAAACAGGGAAGCAGAGCAGTGCTAGGAGCTCTAAGGACACCTTTGATGAGAAAACATTTAAGCAGCTACTTAAAGGAAGTGAGGGAATAAGCCATGCAGATAACTAGAAAGCATTTTAGTCAGAGAGATCAGTAAGTGCCAAGTCCTGAGGTCGGGTTATGTTTGAGATATTCCAAGAAGAAGGCAAATGAGCTAGAGGAAGAGTGACATAAAGAAAAGTCAGAGGGGTGTCTGAGAGCAGAGCCTTAGAAGCCACAGCAAGAAATAAGAGTTTTTCTTTAAGTAAGATGGGGAACCATTGCAGGGTTGTGAGCAGAGGAGTGTGACTTCCATAATGTCTTAGAGGAGAAACTAATGGGGTTTGCTGGTGGACTGAATATGATAGATCAGAGAAGAAAAGAAAAGAAGAGAAGAGAAGAGAAAAAAGAAAAGAAAAGAAAAGAAAAGAAAAGAAAAGAATGGATGGATAGCCTCGAGATTTTTGGTCTGTGAAAATCTGGTTTAGAGCATGGAGTACCAGAGCCTCCACTAGGGGTGTATAAAGTCTGAGATAGCTCTTAGAACCCCGAAAAATCATACTGAGGAGGATGTTGGATTATGAGTCTGGAATTCAAGGAAGAAGTTGGGCTAGAGATATAACTTTCAATGGCAAGTCTGTGGAAGTAAGTGGAGTGAGTGCAGAAACATAGAAGGATTCTGAGGGCTGGTCCCTCTGGTGTCCTAACATGTAGAGACTCCATGACGATGAGGAACAAGCTCAGATGAATGAGAAAGTGCACCTACTGAGGCTCGAGGAGAACCAGGAGACAGCAGATTTATGACAAGTGAAGACAGTATTTCACAGAGTAGGGAGGATTCAACTGTGTTAAGAGTTATGAATCAATCCAGTACAATGAGGACTGAGAATTGATCATGGGATTTGGCAGTGGAAGTAATAACTGACTGAAAGCAGAAGAAAACAGATGATACAGAATAAAGAAGATGTTTGGTGAAATGATGTCCTTGAGTAGGCAAGAGTGGGTAGGATCCGATAATCAAATGGAAAGAGTTGGCTTCAGAGAAGAGTCTCATCCTTGGAAGGAAGACAGTGTAAAAACAAGTGGGTTGTCAGATGGGCAAGTGGGAGTAGATATATTTCTCTTCTGATTATTTCCATTTCTCAAAGTAAGGAGCCAGATCATCAGCTGAAATGAAGGGGAGGGCACAGGTCTTATGAATCTCTGGCTCCCCAGCAATGAACATGGTGCCTGGGACATGGTTGGCATTAACACATGGTGGATGAGTTGAAGCTCTCCCTAATGACTGGGCATTTTCTGGTTGTCTGGGAAATGTAACGCTATGCTAGTTTGTGCTCCTTATCTGTTTGGAACACTTGGAATTGTACAAGAAGAGAAGATGGGATGCCATGGTAGAAACACAATGCTGATTTGATAAAAAAAAAACGTGTGTACATATTTATAAATGGCATATATAAAATATATATACATAGATGTGTATCTATTACATATATATACTTAAAAATTAAACTAGTTTATAAACATTAACAAATGCTCTGTACTAGATTAACCCGTCTTTGATTATTGTTCTTCCTTATTATTGACATGGGCAATACTTGGCCAACTATAGAAATACATACACTTCCAAAAGATTGTGTGGAGTCGGGTCCATGCGAGGCCAGAGAAAGAGCTATGGTGGAAGGAGGGCATCTCTAGGACAGTCCCTTCAGCTGCCTTAGAGAAATCACTTTACTCCATGTACCTAGTCTTGATATTGGGGGTCACCAAGAGAAAAAGGTAAAAATGGGCTCTAAACAACAATAAAATTAGGTAAGCAAGGAAAGGGAGTGTGAGCTACCAAAAGCTAGGACTTAAAAGTCACATGTGTGCGTGACATGGCTTGCATTTGGAAACCTTCCCAGCCCGGAGAATGGCTGTAGTGGGAACCAAGGGGGCAGAGCCTGACATCTGTTGGGGAGTGACGTGCTCTCAGGGAGTGCTGTGGCTTCAGCCTGCAGAGGAATGGCACGTTTCTCCAAGATGGGTGCTCTGGAGGAATCTATGAGGTAAACAGTACAGTAAATTTTAGTTTGTCTCACTGACCTACCTTTTTTTTTTTTTAACCTCTTATTTTTCTCTTGGCTTCCCCCCTCTGCCCCTTCTCCTTCAACCAGTTCATAGAATTCACTGTGACTAGCAGGCAGCAGGACAGGTAAACCAGCCTCCCTAAATTAGGACAAGACGACTCCCATCCGTTTGATCTGGAAGCATGAAAGTGGTGAGAGAATGAATCAGAAACCAAATGAGAATGAATGAAGACAGAGCAGCCTGGGGTCCCGCCTGAGGGGAGTCTGTAGGGCTGGTGGAGAGCTGGGTTGAGACACTGATGTCAAATCTCAGGGCTCTGAAGTTAACACTGGCTGGATTACTGGAACGTGGAGAGGGAGAGGGTGGTCTCAGAGCCGCCAGGAGAGATGAAGAGCAAATGCGTCTAGAATCTCTGAACCATAACCACAAGCTTTGTCTGTTGAGATCGATGCACACACAGAGGGAAGAGGTGGAAGCCTTCACCCGCAGCTGTCCTGGTGTACCTCAGTCTCTAGTTCTTCTGTTTCCAAGCAGGATACCACAGTCAATATGCAAAGTCCCGTCCACTGCCCAAGCCTGTTCTTATTCAAATCAGCCAGAACAGGTTTCTCAAAGTGAATGCCAACATACCAGAAAGATGCAAAGCATCTAGGGAAAAGGAGCCTTGAAATAACTCCCACACGGGGTATCACACTCTCAGACAACTGGTCTATTTCCAGGCTCTGCAAATTTATCCACGCTGTATACTGTGTCGTAAAATTAGCCATACCTTTCCAAGTACTCTGTTCTAGTCTGGTTTCAGGAGGCTGTAAAAGGTGCGAAATTCATTGTAAAGATAGTAACATACTCGCCATGTATATTTACAATGCGTTCCTGCAGGCAACTTGTAGCTCAATGGAACATTTACTCCATGGCATAATTTTTCAATAATATTACATGCATTAATAAAGGTAATTTAGAAAAAGCCCCATAAAGTCATTTGACTTTTTTGCCGATTGCCAGAGTAATAAAATGCCTTTACATTATGCGGCAATAGAAAAGCTGTGCCCTTTTGCTTAAGTTAAGTCCTTTCAGCGTTTACAACTAGATATTTGTGTGTCACTTTATTGCCATTTTATTTTAATTTGAACTATGGATTTCCTGTCTCTGGATGGCACTGCCCTTACCGTTTTGGAGAAAGGAACGCTTATGCCTTACACCAGAAGGATCAGGGACATGAACGTTGGCTTAGGACGTGCTGTCACTGCCAAGTGTTTGTGACTCTCAGGTCTACTAGCTTCTTCAGTCAACATAAGTGAGTAGGTGTTCGCTGATCACCTGCTATGTGCTTGGCCCTGTGGTAGGGACTGTGGGGGATATTGGAGCAAGACTGTAATCTGGGGTAAGAAGTTTAAAACAAGCGTTGCTCTAGTGAGCCTGGAGGGAAGAATGAGATGTTGTGAATGCATGCTTCAGCTTCCATGGATGATAACCACATTTGAGGCAAGGAGCACTGTTTTGTCCCCAAGAAAGAGGGGGAACAGGAGAGATGGAAACTGATGGAAGAGAGGGTCATGGGAAAGGACAATGGAGTCTGGATGGGGTTGCTGGGAGGGACTTGAGAAGGAAGAATGCAAAACGATGGATTCTGAGATTGATTGTTCCATGACGTCAGGTGTGTGATATCTTTCTCTGCAGCTCTCAAAACCTTCAGGAAACTTTACTGTCCCTACAGATGATCTATTTGAGAGTTGATTTTGTGTGTGTGTGTATGTGTGGGAGGAGGGCCTGTTCAGATGAACCTAATAGAGGACTAAATTTCTTGTTGCTATGAACTTGAGGCAAAGTGTAAGCCCATAGGGGAGCTTTGGTCTTCCTCTGGCCATGGACTTGGACATCTGAGTCCATGTAGTCTAGATCTTTCAACATAGGGAGGAACCAGAAACAGAGACTCTAATCAAAATACAGTCTGTTAGGAAAATCAAAGCCAGCATACAAAGCCAAGTTGTCTGATATAGTAAAGTAGTAAACTGAAAGCTAAGACTGTGGTTGTCAGAGGGCGAGGAAGGAACCCTGTAATATGAAGAAGGGTTTTAAGGAGCCTCTTCATTTTCTGACCAAGGACTCTAAGACCTTTTTAATGGGGGAAGTGAGACCTGATGGGGGCTTCAGAAGATCTAAGGATTTGAATGGGCTGAGGGGAATGTGGGTGCATGGTATAAGAGAAGCCCCCATGAACAGGTGCGATGTAGGTGATGTGATTTGCAGCTAACCCATCTCTGAATGTCTTACCCATTGGTCTATGGGCAGAACTTCCTGGAGCCCAATCCTGTGAATGTGTCATAGGTTCTGACTCAAATCGGTCCTTCACATGTCACATCCAAGAAGTAATGAATAGCATAACGTATTCATTCATCCATTCAACAAGGAGATGGCAGGTAGCATTCTTATTGCTAGAATTACAGTGGTAAGTAATACAGACACAGTCTCTGCTGTTCTGTCCTCTGGGAGGGGCGAGGCCTAGCATGTAAATCCACACCCCAACAACCCTAAATTACAATTGGTAACCAGCAGGATGCTGAGACAGAGAACATGGCCAGGCAGGCAGAAGCTACGTAAGAAAAGGTATTCGGGGAAGACCTCACCAAAGAGGTGATATTTACATTGGGGCCCGAAGAATGGGAAAGAGAAAGTCAGGCAGAGAGGGTGGAGGTGGAGAGGGGAAGTCATGTGCAAAGGTCCTGTGTTGGGAAAGAACTTGACACCCCTGAAGACTCCTGAAGACCAAGACTGCTGATGCATAGTTAGTAAGGAGACAAGAGGCATGATGCAGAATTGGGGGGTGAGTTGGGTCAGATCACATAAGGCCTCATACACCAAATGAAGGAGTTTAAGTTTGATTCTCATGGCCATGAGCATCTATCAAGAGATTTTGAGTTGAAGCCTTAAAAGTGTTCAAGGATTTTTTTCATTTCTTGATCTCTAGAAAAATTTTCAATAAACAAATTCTAAATATATATAGGTGTGTACATGGCCCAGCCACTATGCTACAGAAAACGGTATGAAGCTGCTAAGGTTTACTCATTACAGGTCCCTGAACAGCCAACAGATGGATAATAACATTTAGTCATTGCCGACTGGTAATTACAGTATATATTTAAAGGAGAAATAACTACATTTCCTGCTTCAAGTTCTCTTTTATGAAACAGAGAACCAATACCCCCCAAATTATATACCAGAGACACGATCCATAGTTCCCAGAACTGATAGAAAACTCCCCAAGGTTAATAATTCATGCATGACCTGCAATTGCGTTTGTACGTTTTATCTGTTTTCATTAGATGTGCTCCTTTATTGAGTTTCCACTGTGCACATCAGTAGCCTGTGTGTGCGCCCCAGTTTGAAATAAGCTGCTTGCTTTTAAAATGTTCTGGACAATATAATTTCATCTGAATCATTATGGGGAACACATGGTTCCTGAGAGTTTGGCTTTTTAAAATCTTTTCATGCTGATCTCTAAGACTGTGGTCAGAGGTGCGTCTCAACCTGGTCTAGGTCTGAGGAGTTGTGGCTCTCACTTTCTTATGGGTCAGCTGGGCCCTCTGCTCCGGAGCACAGCCTCTCTGATCCCGAGAGGAGGCCTTCTCACTCAGGCCATGGTGCAGGAAGGCACCGCGTGTACTCTAAATGAGCATAGCCCCATGACCAGCAGGGGGAGAGTGACATCTCGGGCCGTCTGACCCCAACAGCAGCACACAGGGAACCCCTGCACTAGGACTGGAGCTCAGACTCTGCCCCAGTCTGCCCCAAATCTTGAGTCAGGAGCTCGGCTCTGTCCCTTCTTTCCCTCAAGGTACATTCTTCCAGCCACACACGGCAACGATTTTTTTCCTTTATCTTAAATTTTTCTGGGCCTAGATAGAGATTCCTGAACTAAGAGCTGCTTTGTAATTATCGGAGACATAGTCTAAGTTATGGCTCTAGTCCTTCTCTAACTGATTGTAAAACCAATTAGAAACTATGCTGCTATAAAGATACATAATATGTGATCTATAGATATGCACAGATATACAAATTATTAATCATGGCCAGCTCTGGATGGTGGGATTTTAATTATTTCTCCTTTTATTTATCTGTATTTTCTATTTTTTTTTTAATCTTGGAAAGGTTATTTGGTTTGTGTTAACTTGAATTATTTATATAATAAAAAAACAAAGCAAAGAAAAAAAAATTCACTCTTGGTGCCCAGAGGAAGGGAACTGGCAGTCACAATGAGCTGGGATGGGGAGGAGAGGAGTGATAGCCCTTAAGATGGTCTTCAGGACCAGCCAGCCCCTGTGGAACTCGGGGGGTGTGGGTGCCCCAGACATTTGCTGTGTGTCTGTGCCTCTCTGAGTGTGTGTACATGTGTGTGTGTGTGTGTGTGTGTGTGTTCCAGGGGCTCCAAACCTCTGTGTCTGTCTTGCTGCCTGTGACACAAACACAGGAAACAATTCCCTTGAGTTTCTATCATCTTCTGAAAGTAGTGGTGGCGTGGAAGGAGTGAGGGGTGGTCGCTGAGGGGGTGGGGAGTTTCCTTGTTGGAGACCGACACCAGCAGTGAATTTGCCTCCTCTTCTTTCCTGGTCTTCCACTGCTTTTCTATAGGTTGTTCACTTCTTCCCCATCCTCCATCCCACTCCCACCTCCTGGTCCTCCTCCTTGTCCTCCCTCCCTTTCTCTTCCCCCTCGTCCCTTCTCTTTTTATTTTATTCCGACTCCTTTTGCTTTTTTGAAGGGGAGGGCACAGTTCTTGAACCATCTATCATGCTGCCTTCTTCCCTGTCCCTATTTATGGCAGACACTTTCAACACTCAGTCCCTCCCACTTCTGACTCTTAATAATCAAAGTCAAACTTCTGGGACATAGAAAATATTTTCTCTATAAAATATCAAATCCAAAAGTTCCAGTGTTTTCGCCAATCAAAACCACTGGGACTTCACAACAGTCATCTCTGCTGAGACTTTTTCAATGCCTATTTGGGGACACAATCGATTTCTGTGTTTTTCTGTTTTTCTGTCAGTTGGTGGCTTTTTGTTCTTGATTTTGTATTCTCCTCACTTGGGGGCAAGGAGTGGCTTCTAAGGCAATGAGGGCCTTGGTTCCATGTGGGGAGGGAGGTGTGTGGCAGTTGACAAGGGAACATTCCTCAGTTAATATCATCAGAGTTTATTCCAGCACATGTAAGATGGGACCAGTTAAGCTCCTGTCTTTTAAGGTTGTTATAAGGATTTAATGAGCTAATCCATGAGGACTTTTAACACACTGCCTGGTGCCTAGTGAGGGCTCAGTAAGTATTATCTGTTATTATTACTATTATTATCTTGCCAACCATTACTTTCTACTGAGAGAGGACAACAGAGAACTGGATTCATCTTCCCCAGGTGTGAACAGAAGTGGTTTGAAGCCACATCAGAGCTCCAGTGACCTGCCCAGGTGCTCTTCTCCCCATACCTGGTTTCCTTACCCTGGTAGGCTTCTGAACCCTGGCGTGGTCATTCAAGCTTTGCCTCCCCAGCACATCTTACTCCCAGGAACGTTCAGGGGTTCTGCTGGCTCCCCAGTCTGATGATCAGTGGCCCATGGTGCTTCCCCGTCCACCTCTGACCTGGTTAAGGTGTGTATGGTCACACGGGACACACAGAGACCCAGCTGAGCTGCTTAGCTTGGGAACAGCAGAGGCAATTAAAAGCCACTAGAAGAGACTGACCAATCATACATTCTCCCTGGTGGGAAGCAAGTACTACCAGGTTCAAGATTCCTGTTCTCACTGGTGACCCCTTGAAGTCCACCGGCAAGCCTGTAGTCTAGGACTGGGCCTGGAGCTGTTGCTACCCCTAAGGCAGGTGGGGGAGCCCAGAGAGGGAGTGGGCTGTGGCTTTGAGCTGTCCTGCTCCCTTCCATGTCAAGAGGGTCACTGCACACTACACAAAGAATGGTCCAGGAAATGTTGAAGCTGCTTGGGCATGCATTAGTCCTTCCTTGGGGCTGGCCCCAAACTAAGAGGATTACTTTTCTGTAGAGTCCTAGCATCTGACCCCGTGATCCACCTGCTGGTGTTGCCACATCCTGACATAGTTAAGTGGTAGCAAATCATGGGAAGTTCTGCAAAGACATTGAGCTATTTTCTCATCTCAAATAGCAGAGACCACTTGGAGTTGTAGAAACACCGTGTGGAAAGAGCTGCTTATCTAACAGCCCCATAGCGTGGCATCTACAGACCTTCTGCGAAATGGGTGGCAAAACCTCCATTTTCCCAGGGACTTCTGCTGCTCCTTCACTCCGCACACAAGCACACATACATATGTGGGCACACACACATGCACAGGCATGTGGACACACATAGGCACATGAATATACGTGCATGTGCACGCACGCACACACACACACACACACACGGGCGCGCGCCCACAGCAATGTTCAGGTCACCCGCACACCCTGCATACTTCAGGGGTGCACTGATCCTGCAGTGGGACTTAAGGGCCTCCTAGCCTCTCCCCTCTTCTTTCCCTTGCTCTAGCAAATGTAGCAAATGCTAGATTCTTGAGAACACTGAGCTGTGCAGGCCAGGTAGGAGATATTCGCATTTGTGCTGGGTCACTTGCTAAATGAGTAGCCCTGGAGACTAGATACTTGGGGCTGCCATCTGTCCTGAGAAGGCGTTTGTGAAGGTTAAAGTGAGGGGGTGACAGAGAAGATGGTGCTATAAGGAATGCTAAGTCATCACTAAAAGTGGCAGAAGAAGGAGGGCATCTCTATGGCTGACATGGGCTGAATTTTGGGGGTGATCCTCTCTCACCTGCTCATGTAGGACATAGGAGAGGCCTCCAAGTCCAGAGGGCCAGAAGAATCCTTGCACTTGAGATCTGGGGGGCAGAGCCTCCCTCACTGAAGCTTCCTTCTCTGTAACCCAGAGAGTCTCCATGTTTCTACAGGACAGGGTCAGCTTCCTCTGCAAACTTATCAATGACCTTCAGCATATTTTGTTTTGCTTTTGCAACACTTGCTCGCCCACCAACACTGGCTCACTGGTCCCTCCATGTTTCCATTTTCCCCTGGGCCCACTCCCTCCTGGTTACCCTTCCTTCTCCCCACCTGGCTTAGACCCATATGTGTCCTGTAAACCACTCTCCTCTCAGGAGGGCCAACTCTCTCCCTCTCATGTTCATCCCCTGTCTGTCCCAGGACAGTCTGCCACACTCCATTCAGGTATATTTCCACCTTCTGGGGTGCTAGGGGGAAAAGCCTATTCCCAGCCTTTTCATCTCTACTATTAAAGATTCATGGCCTCCAAAAAAAAAAAAAAAAAAAAAAAAAAAAAAGATTCATGGCCTCCAGTAGAAGGTGGCACAAGTAGGGCTTCATAACCCTTCTCTCTGTCCCTCCATCAGACCTTCCCTCCTCTCTCCAAGCCCTGGTGCCACTATGTCTCCATACACCCTTGCAGCTGTGAGCTGATCTTCACCTTTACCAATGACAAAAATAGAAGTATTTAGGTAGAATCCTCTAAGACATAGCTTAGTTGTCACCTGCAGAGTACCCCTCCCAACTCTAGGTTAAGTTCTCTGCTCCCACAGCAGCACATGCTTCTTTCTACCTTGGCCCTTATCCTGTGAGCCTATGACTCAGTCCGGGTGGGGAGTGCCTAGAGACCAATGACTATGTCTTATCTCAGAATCTAGAGTGACCAACGCAGATTAAGTACTCATCACATTTTTGTTTGATGAACGAATGAATGAAGCCTATTCTTCATGGACACGGGAACCCTGACCAGGTGCCCCGTATGGCACACAGTGGTCAGGGCCGGGAGGCGGAGGAGGATCTCTCTAAAGGGACACAGGAGAATCCATCTGGAGCATGGTGGTCCAGACTCACAGCCAGTTACATCCTTATAACAAGGAGAAAGCTGTTCACATCAACCAGCATTCCACAGATTTTTAACTGCTCATTTTGGAAGGAGGGGAAGCCATTTCCTCTCCTGTTCTTCCCTTCCACAAAGACCAATTCATTGTTGGCTTGGAGTCCTGACACATACAGCCAATGATAAGCTGATGCAAGGGAGAGCATGAAGGAATTTAAGCGTGTTTGGTTCCCCTCTCCCCCTCTTAGTCTCCTTTTGCTGAGACAAAGAATTTTCATGCTTGAAGAGATCTTATAGACCATCTGGCCCAATTCCTTGCTTTTGCACTGGGGGAAAACTGAGGCTCAATGAGTTGAAAGACTTCTTGTTGCCGTGTAGTTAGCAAAAGGCATGCATCTGGACACCTGGCCTCAGGGACGGGAATCCGCTCCCCTGTCCACCAGGCTGCATTACTTCAAGCAGGAGAAGTCTTGGTTGTGTCTCTCCAGTGGGGGATTTCATCCCTGTGGCACTAAGATAGGCCATCTTGTCACGTCCCCTGCCCCCCGACGAAGAGAACCTCTGACAGCCCCTGAGAGCAGACGTCTGGAACCCACTGAGCGTAAGACTGGCCTTCCCTTCCCCTTTTAGCCGACCGCCTATCTCAGCAGCAGGTAGAGCGATCTGTTCCCAGCCTGGCAGGATTGTAGCTCTTATTGATGAAAGAGATATCAAGCCAAGCCTGAAAAATGACTTAGCATTTTGAATGTTGGAGAGACACAGTCTAATGGGTTCTCTCCTTATATATATTATGTGACTTAGGGGCAAGTCTGTAAAGAATTGCTCTGACTGGACCCAGCCTGGTCTCCCTTGTCATCTCTGAGCTTTCTGGAACACAAAACCTGACATAGTTGGGAGTGGGCATGTGGCTTGGGTATTAATGTCTCAAGTGTACCCTGTCGTGCTTATGTTTTTCTGCCCTGGTCCCCACTTGGAGGCAGTCAGAGCACCCGCTGAAGGAACAGTTCCCAGCCAAGACAACAGTGTAATGGCAACCAACATCACGTGCCCTGCACCTCCCTTCTATCAACTCATTTTAGGGTCCCGCGACTACTGTGGATGGTCACATCACGTCGTCAGATTTCATTCATCCTGTGAACACTGAGTGCCCCATGTACACCAGGCCCTGTTGAGGCTCTGGGATCCAGAAGGGAACAAGGCAGCTTATTCTACTGTCTGGTGAGGTAAGAAGACAGCACTCAAGGGGTGTTATGCAACACCAGGACTATAACCATTGTGCCGTAAACACACCCAGAGACAGGACCTGGTGACTGGTTGGGCACATGGGCCACTATAGCTCGGGTGCATGGAGAAATCCTCCCTAAGGAGGACATATTTGAGCAGAGACTGAATGAGGAGAGGAGCTGGCCATGGTTGGGTCTGGGGGAATGCATCCTGGGCACAGGCAAAAGCTCTCATGAGGCCGTGATTGATGTGTTTGAGACATGGACAGAAGGCTCACATGGCTGGAACTTGAAAAGTTTGGGAGAGAAAGGAAACAGACAGAAGGACTCATAGGGCCCAATGGACAAGAGAAAGGAGTTTGGATTGTATTCTTAGTGTGAAGCTTTGGAGCGCTTTAAGGGAACAGAGAGTGACAGGAACTGATTTGTATTTTCAAGAAAATGATCCCATAAGCCAATGTTCATAATAGCCAAAAGGTGGAAACATCCCAAATGTCCATCAACTGATGAACAGAGAAACAAAGTATGTCATAATATTATTCAGTGTTACAAAGAAGGAAATTGTGACACGTGCTACAACATGAGTGAACCTTGAAGAACTGTGGGAAATAAGCCAGCTACAAAAGGACAAATCATATATGATGTCAATTCTATGAGGTACTTGGAAAGGGGTACCTATGTGCCCAGACCAGTCAGATTCAGGCAGATGGAAGGTAGAATGGTAGTCACCAGGGGCCGTAGGGAGGGGAGGATGGGGAGGAAATGTACAATGGGCACAGTTTCAGGAAGAGATGGTGAAAAGCTCTGAAAATGGATGGTGGTGATGACTGCACAATAGTGTGAACGTGCTTAATGTTAGTGAATTGTGCACTTAAAAATGGTTAAAATGGTAAATCTGGTATTATGTATGCTTTACCGCAATTAAGTAAAACACAAACATGGGAGCTCCTGGGCAGATCATTTGAGCGTTCAACTCTTGGTTTCAGCTCAGGTCATGATCTCAGGGGTGTGAGAATGAGCCCCGTGTTGGGCTCTGTGCTGGGTGTGGAGCCTACTTAAGATTCTCTCCCTCCCTCTCTTAAGAGGAAAAAAAAAAGAGAGAGAGAAGAGAAGAAAAACCAGACAAAAATCAGTAGAAACTAGAGACCAACCATCTTGGCTTCTGTGTGGAGAAGCAATGGTAGGAGATCATGTGGAGGGAGAAAAAAATTAAGAGTTAAGAGACAACTGTCACAGCCCTGGTTTGGACCAGCTTAGAGGAATGAGAAAGAAAGGGAAGGATGGAAATAGTTTTCAAACTTAGAGAAAAGTGGCAAGAATACGCAAAAACTCTCTGTCACCCTTTACCCAAGGAATTGGTGAAATATTTCAGAAATAAAGTGGAGCCTGACTTCATGGTGGTCCAGGCATGAGGGTTGAGGGACGAAGAAACTTGGAGTTCCTCCCCCAGAACCACAGGAAGCTGGCTGTGGAAGGGCAGCCATCAAGTCTCTGACCATAGAGTGCCAGCCAGCAAAGCTGGGCCCAGAGAGGTGAGGCGAGCTCCCCTGGAATGCACAGTGATTTCATGATTGGGCCAGAACATGAGCTCAACAGATTTGCAGTTTTTGATCAAAGGTAAAACTTTATCAAAGGTAACGCATTTTAGGGGTGCCTGGGTGGCTCATGAGTTAAGCATCTGCCTTTGGCTCAGGTCATGATCTCAGGGTCCTGGGATTGAGCCCTGCATCAGGCTCTCTGCTCAGCGGGGAGCCTGCTTCCCCCCCCCCACTCTCTCTGCCTGCCTTTCTGTCTCCTTGTGATCTCTGTCTGTCAAATAAATAAATAAAATCTTTAAAAAAAAAAAGAAGGCAATGCATTTTAGCCATTTTCCACTTTTATGGAAAGGTCAGGTTGTTAGTGAGGGAGAGGTGGGCCAGGTGGTTTTCTCAGAGATGGATTGTGTCTTGTTGTTCTCTAGCTCCTAATATCCTTGTGGGGAAAGGAAGACAGACTTAGGGCTGTTACTTGTGGAAGCCACCAGGAAGTTGCTCAATTTCTCCATCTTCTAAATGAGTCCAGCAATCTGTCTTTGGGGCCCGTAATGGGAGTAAGAAGAACATGTCTTTCAGTTAAGAGGGTTTTAGCCAGCGGAACTCACCTGAAATGCCTCCCTACACCCCCAAATGGCTCCCCTACCTCTTGCCACATTGATTGAAATCCCAGTGATGGAATCATTCTTTAGGGTTGCAAGCAGAAAATGCTGGAAAACAGCTGGTTGTGTTACATTCATTCAGTCAGTCTGTCATCCATAACGCACTGAACTATGCTAAGCACAGGGTGATCGAACTCAGACATTATCTCTTCCCCACAATGGGCATCTGGTATTTTGGAAAGAACATATGCTTCGCAGTCAGACAGAGCACTTTGACCACCAGCTCCCTCATGTTCAATGATGTCGGCCAAGTAACCTACACTCTCTGAGCCTCCACATAAGCCACTATCCTGGAGAGGCCACAGGGAGGCACACCCACCCACACGTCATCCCAGAGTCTGGGCCAGACATGCCAGGGGAGCCATCTTGGCACTGAATGCCCCCGCCTGGATTCTTCTAGCCTCTGGCTGTTCGTCTCTAACCAGGGACCAGCTGTGCTCACTGTGCTTTGTGCAAATTCCTGGCCCAGGGATAGAATCATTCTTTAGGGTTGTAAGAATCCATGGCATTCATGAAATGGCTGATATTTTATAACACTAGGTTTTGGGGTAGTTTGTTGCATAGGTTAACTGCAACATGGCCAATATTACATCCTTTAGCATTACTATGCATTTTATTTTATCTTATTTTATTTTTTAAAAATTTTATTCATTTATTTGACATGGAGAGAGAGAGCACTAACAGGGAGGACAGCAAGCAGAGGGAGAGGGAGAAGCAGGCTCTCCACTGAGAAAGGAACCCGATGTGGGGCTCCATCCCAGCACCCTGGGATCACGACCAGAGCTGAAGGCAGACATCCCACTGACTGAGCCACCCAAGTGCCCCAGATTACTGTGTATTTTAAATAAAAAATGAAAAAGTATATAAAGCATCTCAATTATACCATTGTCCTAGTCTGTTTGAGCTGTTATAACAAAATACCACCCACTAGGTGACTTAGAAAGAACAGGAATTTATTTCTCACAGGTCTGGGGGCTGGGGGTCCGAGATCAGGATGCCAGCATGGTCAGGTGAGGGCTCTCTTCTGGGTAGTGGACTTCTCATTGTATCCTCACATGGCAGAAGAGGCCAGGGAGCTCTGTTGGGGTCTCTTTTATAAGGACTAATTCCATTTAGGAAGACTCCAAGCTCATGACCTAATCACTTCCCAAAGGCCCCACCTCCACATATCTTCGGGGGTTAGAATTCAACACAGAAATATAGAGGGGACACAAACCTTTAGACTGTAGCAATAGAAACCCAATAAACTGGTGTTTCTCTTTCCAGACAAAAGATCTTCCCTGACTATCAGTAGAAGCAGGCGTACCAACTAATAACTAAATACAATGTGCAAACATTATAATCGATGTGAAAATAAAGTGCAAAAAATCAATCAAGGAGCAATTTAATTTTGTGAGGATTGGGGGACGTGAGACCTTCAGGGAAATTTCAAGAGACATTTACATCTGGCCTTGAAATACTGGCACACAAAGTAGGAGGGAGGGCCTTCTAGGGAGGGAGGCAGCAACGTGCGTTTGGTAAACCTTCCAGTTGCTTCCCTTCTCCCACCTTGGCCCCAGGTCAGGCTCTTCTAAACAGAGTGGCTAGTGAGTCCTTGACGATGTAAATCAGGTCCTGACCTTCTGTTTCAACTCCCCTTGTGCTCAGAGTAAAAGCTGGTGTCCTAATGGTAGTCCATGAGTAGAGAGCTCCCTAGGTGAAGTCTGAAACTGGCTCCTGGACACAGTGGGCAGGAAGGGGACGAAGAAAGGCAGGTGACTCTGGATTGGTAGGTGACAGCTTTAATAAACGGGAACTTACACATGAGGCTTGTCTTGGGTGGCCACAAGCAAAGATCTTTACATCTGCCTCCCTCATCTTAAAAGTTTATATGGAGATCTTAATGGGGTTCACTCCCATATACTTCAGTAACACTTGACTCTCTCTCTCAAAGGCGTGTCCTTGAGGTGATTCCTAGTCTGGGACAAGTGGCCAGAGTATAACCTCCAAGGACAAGGCAGTGGGAGGAGCCTCTAATTACCCCGATCCAGCTCACTGGTCAACCAGCAGTCACATCTTCTTGACGACCTTCTTCCACGATAATTTATCATCCAAACTGGGGCATTTCAAGAATGAGCGGTGACACTATTAACAATTCTTCCAGGACAACAGATATAATTCAAGATTGTTCTAAGCAATTGGGATGTACAATCACCACCCATACAGCTTTCTGAATCCTAACCCTACCCACTACCTCCAAGGCCCCTGGCCACGTCGCCTACATCTCTGTCCTCTTTGCTTACCCCAGGCCAGCCATGCCAGCTTTCCTGATGATTCTTAACTACACGGGCCAAGTACCTGCCTCAGTCTCTGGCCCCTGCCTAGGATGCTCTTCAAGTCTTCACTCAAACCTCTTTCTTTGTAAGGTCTTTCCTGCCTACGGGATTGAAAATGGACTCTCTTAATCATCTTTCTTCCTCTGTGCTTTGTTTTTCTTCCTGGCACTCATCCCTTTCTAAAATGCTCCATAAAAATGTAATCAATATTTATTTTGTTACTATTTTCATCTCTCTTCACTAGAATACAAGTTCCATAAAGGCAAGAATTTCTGTCTGTTTAATTTGCTCCTGTACATCTAAATATGCAGAAGAACACCGGACACTTAGTAGGTCCACAAGAAACATCTGGTGGAAGAATTCCCAAGTGAAAGCGGTTGTCTGGTCTCTGAAATGGAATAGAGTCTGACAACAAAGAGATAAGGCAGCTTGGTCTAAGAGTGCTGGAGGGTGTTTTGCATGAGAGATTTTTTTTTAAGTTAGTAGCTTTTGGAAATAGCCAAGAGCCATGTCTAAAACAAAATGTATGGCCCACGCTCAGCACCATTTTCTGTTATAAACTTTGCCTCCACATCTCTTAGTATCATAAATTATTATGGCTGGAAGAAATCAGCTCTAAAATTCTATGATTCTAAGTGAAAAGATCTATTATATCTTAAAAAATTGAAATGATATTTTTTCTGGATAGTAAAGAAAACTGGAGGTCAGGTAATAAGGGGAAACTGAGGATTTGGGCAATTTATGAGTCAATTTCTTGGGTTGGCAGACAATCGGGATTTCTCCCAATTGCTGTGGGGGGTATTTCAAATCTACCTCCAGCTGCTGGAGTCATACTTCTTCCATTTCTTTCGCTTTCCACTAAAGTCTGCAGATTCTGGTAGATAAATTGTCAGCAGTCCTTCCCATTTTTGAGGCATTAACTTTAAATCCTGTTAAGGTTCCTCATGTATTAAAAATAAAACTTCTATTAACTTTTCCCCTGTCAGTATGATTAGAATTAAATTAATTTTTAAAACTTGGGTAAAGCAGCAAAAGAGAAATGTGCCCCCAGAGCTGCCCCACGTGGGCCG
Organism: Enhydra lutris kenyoni; assembly: GCF_002288905.1. Lineage (NCBI taxonomy): Eukaryota > Metazoa > Chordata > Mammalia > Carnivora > Mustelidae > Enhydra > Enhydra lutris. The sequence continues at coordinate 26,904,706 of NW_019154108.1, read as the reverse complement.
TGGACCATCAGGGAGGACTGGACCAGCTGACTCCCATGGAGGCTGCCCCACAACCCCATTTGGATGTGTTGGAGGGGCTGCGTTTCCACAGGCAGTGCTCCCAGCACTATAATAGATGATGGTGGGACCCCAGGCTATGGGGATGGATCACACATGTGGAAGTGATTGCTGCAAAGACACTGGATTTCTAGATGACTGTTGGTGTGAGACTACTGGGATGGCCCACCAAACGGACCTGATTTTTCACAGAAATGGTCATGTGACATCATCACTCCTGGAAATGTCTTGTGACTCAGCCTCAGCCCTCAGGGAAATAGCTTATTTTTGAAGCTGAACATATGGTATGGAAGACCATACAACCAGATAGATTGGCAAAGCTCTGTTTTTGTCGCTTAACAGCTATACGTCCTTGAGCAGAAAAATAGAGAAGGAAAGAAAAAGAGCAACTACTTATTGAAAACTTATTTTGTCTTGGACCCTGGGCAAAAGTGTGTGTGTGTGTGTGTGTGTGTGTGTGTGTGTGTGTGTGTGTGTAAACTTTATATATATGTATACATATTTATATATAAATGATTCTCCTTCAGTTCTCCCTTGTACAATTAAGTGCTATTTTTCCCACTTTACAGATGAGGAAACCAAGGTCCAGGGATCACAATTAACTTAAGAAAAGCCATGCGACTGGTACATGACAGAGTTTGTATTTGAGCTTGGGTCCATCTAAATCCAGTTAGTACTTCTAACCATGAAGCTTTAGTATAAACTATTGAAACTCCCATCCTCAGTTTTCCACCTGCAGAATGGGGAACTAGTACGCACTTCATAAGCTTGTGTTATGAAGACTACAGGAGGGCCATCTGGGTGGCTCAGTGGGTTAGGCCTCTGCCTTTGGCTCAGGTCATGATCTCAGGGTTCTGGGATCGAGCCCCGCATTATGCTCTCTGCTCAGCAAGGAGTCTGCCTCCCCTTCCCCCTCTGCCTGCCTCTCTGCCTACTTGTGATCTCTCTCTTTCTCTGTCAAATAAATAAATAAAATCTTAAAAAAAAAAAAGACTACAGGAGATGCATGTGCAGTGCTGAGCACAGAGCCTGGCCCAGAGTTCGATAAATGTTAGCTGGAAGAGCAGCAACAGCAATACTAGTAATAATTAAATTCCTCCTTTCTTGCAATGCCAAGAAGATCTTTATACTCAAATTAATTTCCTTTTTTTATAGAATCTTTTTGTTTTTAATTTATTTGACAGACAGGGATCACAAGTAGGCAGAGAGGCAGAGATAGAGACAGGAGGAAGCAGGCTTCCCTCTGAGCAGAGAGCCCAATGCAGGACTCGATCCCAGGACCCTGAGATCATGACCTGAGCTGAAGGCAGAGGTTTTAACCCACTGATCCACCCAGGCACCCCTCAAATTAATTTCTTGACTATTGTAGGCATCATTATGCTATGTATTTGGGGAGAAAATGGTAACACCGTACATTCATTCATCAATCCATTCATTCATTTGTTCAATACATATTTAGCTAAAGAGTATGGGAATTAAGGAAGACAAGAAATGTACCTCATCTTCAAGGAGTTTACAATCTGGTTGTAACCTAACACATATAGGATAAAGTAATGAAGGGGACATCTGGGTGGCTCGGTAGGTTAAGTGTCCGACTCTTGACTCCCACTCCGGTCATGAGCTCAGGATCATGAGATCTGAGATCAAGCTCCATGTCCGGCTCTGTGCCCAGCAGGGAATCGGCTTCTTTCTTTGTCTCCCTCTCCCTCGGCCTCTCCCCCTGCTCACATTCTCTCTGTCTAAAATAAGTAAATAAAATCTTTTTTTAAATAAAAAAGATAAAATAATGAAGGCAATAAATGAACCAAGTCAAATAAACAATGTTGGAGGAGGGCAGTCACCATGGGCCAGAACTGTGGAGGTGAACTTGAGCTGGGCTCTAAAAACAAGAAATATCTGGCTTTGGGGAGGGAAGATGGTCAGGACACCTAGTCCCAAAGTCAAGAATGTTCTTTGGGCACCAGCAGGCATGGTCCCTCAGACATGGAACTTCCATTTTGCAGCCCCTACTCTGAGATAGACAAAATTGGACATGAGTCAGGGAGGAGTTTTATGGAGGTCTAACTTGACATAGAAGCAAAAGAAGTAGCTTATTCCTTATAAAGATTCTCCTGAATATGAAGGTTATATTGTAACACTCCACCGTCACATACAGACCATCACCACCATGGCGATCGTCAAAATCATCATCATCACCACCCCCACCATCTCCCCACCACCGTCATCACCTTCCTCCACCCCCTTCCATCAACACTGTTATCAGCACCTCCAACGCTCCTATTACCATAAACCAGCACCATCATCCCCTCCGCCATCACCACTAACACCTCCACTATGAGTACCATCATCTACAACATCATCACCTCCAACGTCACTGCCGTCACCATGACCACCCCCATCCCCACCAAGCAAAACTCCTAACCCTGAGCCAAGGTGACTCTGAGAATGAGCGGGCCTCACTTTAAGGCCTACACCAGCCTAATCTGAGTGAGAGGATTATTTCTGCTGTTCTCTACTGTGAGGCCAACTGGGAGGAGCTGGTCTTGACCCTAAGTAGACCTACTGGGAACATCTTCCCCTCTTTGTGTTAATTTGTTCACGCTATTGATGCAAAGAGAATGCACTTCAAAGTTACTTGCCTTGCTCTGAGCCAATGTTCCCACCTCCTTCAAGTGTGCCTGGCGAGCTGAAGAGAGATTCAGTTCTTCACAGTTCCAGGAGGTGGGGTGGTGGTGGCGGCCATGGGGAAGGGAGCCCAAGAAAACCTGGCAGACAGGGGCTGTTTCTCTCCCACTCGAAGCAGCCCACTCCCTTCAGGCAATAGACAGCTCTGACTTCAAACCCTAGCCAGGGACACTGCTGCATGAGTAATGCCCAGAAAGATTCTATATATGGTTTCTTTCATCTCCTATTGAAATGAAAGAACAAGAGAGGCAGAGAGTAGAAATGAATTGTATTCCTGCTGCAGAGAGTTCATTTGATAAATAATGTATATAGAGTTTGCAGTAATAACTGCTCTTTTCCGATTCAGCATGTGCGGGTGAGTTTTGACATATATTCTCTGTATTTCTAACAGACGGTGAATGACTGGTGTCTGCATTGGCATTATGAAAGGCAGGGCAGACTGTTAACATTTGCTGTAGTGTCAGAAAGGTTAATCTGGCTTTTCCCTTGAGCTGGGGGCAGGCCGCCTTTGCCTTGCGGTGCAGATGTGGGAAGGGAGGCAGGGGACAGATGAAGAACTTGCTGTGCCCTGGGATCATAGGAATGGGTGGCAAGAAGATGCCATGTATCACCAGGGCAGAGAGACCAAGGTATGGGCAGGCGGGGAAATGTGAGACGTGAGAGCCTCGCTCTGCTGCCTTCTGGGAGCTTCTCTTCTACTGAGATCACAGCAAGTCCAAGACACCCACTGGGTGCTGGAAAGAGTGCAGAGAAATGTACCCAAGCTTTCCTAGTGGACTGCGCAGGGGCCAGAGGAGGGCCCCTCGCTCCTACCAAGAAGGAAGAATCACCAGGATACGGGAAACTTTCCTGATTCCTCCAGCCCCCGCGTGTCAAGGAGGCGGATGCTGGACTTGTGGTGAGGAATTAGTAATTTGATCACCTGCTACCTTCTATTTTGCCCCTAAACAAGGGACTTTTACGATGTGCTTTGGCTTACAAAGTATCCTCCCACATGATATCTCATTTGATCCTCAGGACAATGGGCAGGAGTTGTTATTCCCAGTTTCTGGAAGAGGAACCTGAGGTTAAGAAAGGTTTAGTAACTTGTCCACGGTGACAAGGTGGCTAAGAGGAAGAATTTACTCCAATATGCACCGAGGTCGGGCTTCTGACTCTAAGTTCATTGTGTTTACTACTCAAGGTTGCAGAGACATCTAGAGATACTTTTGTACATGTACACTTTGTCAGGGGGATACACTCACACGCACACTCACACACACACGGATACACACACTTGCACGTGTGTACACATCGATGCATGCTGACACGGGTGCACACACATGCACGTCCGTGCAGGAGGGCACACGTGTGTACACACACACACACACACCCATGCAGGCAGGTGCACACACAGGCGTATATATCTGGGCAGCTGAAGCCACAGGAGCTTCCCAGTAGGGGAGGGCTTCCGCTACTGACTTTGTTTTCCCTTACTTCAGTAAAAAAATCACTCCAAGCCTCAAGAATCACTCCTCCTGGCCCCAGATGGATGGTGGGGAGCAGCCTACGAGCCCCAGGAAATGATTTCTACCCTGCAGGGGTCTGCAATTCTGGAGAATCATGATCCAAGGCCTCTTTTTAGCTACTGACCTCCAATTGGGGTTCATAGCAGTCGGTGGCCACAATTTGCTGGGACTGAGATTTGTAGCACTCAGTGTCCAGGAAGATGTAATTTACCTCACAGGAGGGACAACTTTTACTCCCAAGAAAATGTTTTCCTCCCCTGGCTCACCTTTAGATTTAAGGAATCACTCAGAGAGGTGAAAGTGTCTAAAATTTAAAATATTAGATTCACTTCCCCAAAGATTAGATAACATTAATGTCAGAGCTGAATTGTGTTTTTCTCAAAGGTTCTTTTCTTGATTCTCCACTCAAATAACCTACAAGGAACTTTCCATGAAATCATAGAAAATGAATTCTCTACATTGAATATTTTCCTCCCCAAACTCCTGTTTATTCCCATCTTTTACTCGGATTTCTTTCTGCAACATCTCCTGGGAAATCTTACTTCTTATTTTCAAGTGTTTACTGTTTTTTCTCATCCTTTTTTTTTTTCCCTGTCAATTTTTAGTTTTCTTCTCAATGAGACCTTTTCCTTCCATCCCCACGAATTCGTAATGGTTTCCTTCAGATAGTCCCTTATTTCTTTCAGTTCTTTTGCTTTCTCTTTCCTTGGGCCTTGAGCTTTTCCTCCTCTTTGCTCTTGTGTTGGCCCTCCATCCTGTGCAGGGAGGTGTCCTAGGCAGAGTGAGGGCTTTGGGGTTGGGGTGGACATAGACTTGACTCTAGACTCTACCACTTCAGTAGCAACATGACCTTGGAAAACCACTTCTGCTCTCGGAGACTTGGTTTCTAGATTCAAAATATAGGGTAGTCATATCTATTATGTAGAGCTGTCTTGAGAGTTCAATGAGAACCCAGGACGCATAGCAGGTGCCCACAGAATGTTCAGCTGCCCTCATTGCTTTCTCTCTCTCTTTTTAAAAGATTTTATTTATTTATTTGACAGAGAGAGAGAGAGATCACAAATGGGCAGAGAGGCAGGTAGAGAGAGAGGGGGAAGCAGGCTCCCTGCTGGGCAGAGAGCCCGATGTGGGGCTCGATCCCAGGACCCTGAGATCATGACCTGAGCCGAAGGCAGAGGCTTAACCCACTGAGCCACCCAGGCGCCCCTGCTTTCTCTTTTGACCAGGAAATGTATCCAGTTCTAGTCCTTTCCTGAGCCATCAACTTAACTCCATTGAAGTCGCATGGGTAAATCAGGCTGCATAAAAGTAGACATATCCTTAATTTGGTATATGTGGAGGATCCCAGACAAGACAGGTCTGATTTGATGCCAACTCAAATAAAAACACAGAAACAACTTAAGCAAGGGAAGAAACGATGAGTCTGAAACGTGCCGGCAGCTCAGTCCCCTCACACTGTGCATGTGTACTGAAAACATTTTGATAAATGGGAAAGAAGAAAAATAAAAATGTGCTCCTTCGTTCAAACGAGCTGTCATGGCCTGCAAGATAAAGATGTACTCGTCCAGGGAAGTCAGCTTCCAGACACACACCATCATTATGCACAATTTAATAAAATACACAGGCATTCTCCCAAGTTCTTATTTGGCAACAGCCGACACTCCAAGAGCTGATCTTGCTAATTTTGTGTATTTGGATTCTGCAGGAAAATAAGCAGTCTCAATATTTGGGTTCACTGGGAACCATTTCTGAAATTGTAATGATGATTAAGTAGGGGAGCGTCCCTGTTGCCTTAAGACTTAGTTAATTCATGCTGACAGGGTAAGCTTGATGCTTTGCCAATAATTCCATCCCCAGTCACTATACCAATACCCACCCCCAGCCCCCTCAAAAATTGTAACAACATCAGCAAGACAAAGACATCTGGTTGGAGAACATGAGCAGTGGTTGAGAGGGCTATAGGGGAGGGGCAAAATTAGCACTCTGGAGCAGTAGGAGGGTTTTTTTTTTTTGGCTAATAATCAGTGTTGCCAACAAGACTGTTTTTATTCTTTTGATATAGTGATAGACCATGTTTATAAATTGCTTCTGTAGAATGTAGAATTGCGTTATAGTACATCTAGTAGAAGAGGAAACAGGCCAATAGTAACATCCTAGAAGTCAGGGTCCATAGCAAAAGGGCAATTTTCTACAAGTCACATTGGAGAAGCTCTGCCTTAAAAGACCATTTATCTGTTTTCATCCCTAGGGATCCTAGAGTCAGAAGGAAGAGTCCTAGAGGCAGAGTATGACCTGTGGGTAGGACTTCATTAGATTCACTGATACGGTTTCAACAGGAGCTCCTAATTCCTCCACGTTTTCCATCGATTTCAGCCCTTTCCTGGTTTTATTTCATAAACTCGTTTAATAAGCTCTTGTCAGCACCCTCGGTCTTTCTCTTTTTACCATCCTTTCAAATGTCCTTTTAAATGTATACACTTGTCAAAATCCAAAGCATGGGCAAAGCCAGTTCATCTAGCAGCTTCATGCATCCTCAAGAAATTAAGTTATTTCTGTCTTCTTACACTGACGTTCTCGTTGCATTGGCTTTTGTTCTCAAGGTAGAATCCTCTTGGTCTCAAAATAGTTGCCATAGCCCCGGCAAATGCATTCTTACTCAGCCATGTCCAAAGTTTGGAATTGGAGTAAGAGGAGCTTTCCCCTCCTTATAGCCATTTTTAAAAGTGATTGGCCATAATTGTGCACATACCCATTCCCATGACAATTCCTCGCAGGGGAGAACAGTTACCACCACTGGTTTAGATTAATCAGGAGATCCCTCTTCCCATCACAGGCTGGAGTGGGACCCAGACTCCTCCTCAACTGATCACTGTCAGACGCTTGAGCTAAATTCAAATTCCGCTACAGAGCAGAAGTGAAAGAAGGCTGTTGGGTGGACACCCGTAGGATACATATTTCTGGCAGAGCTGGTAACATAATCAGGAGCATGTAACGCAGAAGACTGCCAAGGAGTGACAGTCTTCTCCTCTCTGCTCTGACCTGTCTCAGGGTTCTTTGATGTGAAGCACGGGTGCTGCCAGAAACATTGTGCAATTATCACAATAGGCTTGTTAATTCTGAATAATTGGTCCCTTGATCCTCACATGACTAATCACTTCCCTTAATCCAAACCACAAATCTTTTCTCCCCAACACTTGATGGAAAGCTTTGAACTCAAAGAGGCATAATCAAAGAAAAGAATTATTTGATAATAAGGCAGATCTCAAATGTACTGAACTCAGGACTTTCTGAATGAGGGACAAATCCATTTTGTCCACCAGGTTAAATAGACATGGGTTAACCTTTGTCTCAGGAGCCCCAGGGCGTCAGAAATCCAATATCCAGAATCATAGTATGGAGTAAAATGTGAACGTTCCTGAAGAAGAGTGATAAAGCCTGTGGAGGGCTCACAGCTAGAAGACACTGCCGGCTCCAGGGAGGGTGAGAAGTTGGCCAAAGGATTCTGAGTGGAGGAGCAGGGATTGGCAATGAGGTCAGAAGCTGCTGGAAAATCACACCTGGAACACAGACAGGCAAGTGCCTGGCTGATTTCTGGATTGTACGTGGAACCGTCCCTTAGCAGTAGGCTGAGCAAATAAATGTCACAAACTGAAAAGGTGTACATGATCAACAGTTCATGTAAACTGAGGTCATGTTCTAGAGCAGAAAAGCAGCCCTTTTGGGACCTTGCCTTGTCAAATTGCCTTAACGATCACTAGAAAATGCTCATTATAATAGATAACATTTATTTTTCATTGTCTTCTACCCTATCGGTCGACTTGATCCCCCCCCACCCCCGTTTCAATGGCATGGAAAGGGCCCTAAAAATGAACACAATTACTCCAATGCAAGGCTTGAGAAATCCGCCTACCAGGATGCTGCTGGAGAGTGGGCTTAGCCACCTGGGGACTTTGTCTTTTCTGGAGGGCAGAGGGCAGAGGGCTGTTAGCCTTGACCAACACCCATCCTGCCTTGCTTCTACTGACACCGACACTGAGCCTGGGGGGCTGGAAAGCAAGTACGCAGATGAGGCCATCAATTCCTGACCTCTCACAGACCGGTAGGACAAACATCAATGTACTTCAGCGCCCCGTGCTAGGTGGTGGCCCAGCATCCTGGAGGAAGGAGCGGGAGCCCCGCAGGACCTCCATCCAGAGATGGAGGTCCGGTAACACATGGATGTTCAAAGCCCGGCTGGCCATGACTGCACCCCGGCTCTGTTGCTTACTCATTATAACACCTCAGGAAATCCCTTCCCCTCTTCCAGCTTTAGCTTCCTGGCTTAAAAACTGGGGATGATAACATTACTGATGCTCCTAGATGGGAGGGTTAAAATGGGTAATCTAGGCAAACTTGCTAGCTCGTGTTCTAAGAGTTCAATAAGTGCTAACTATTATTTTGTGTCAGTTAGTGGCATTAAATGAGACTTGATGACAAATGCTTAAGTAGATTTCAAAGCATATTGATCGTAAAGCAGCTAAGTGCCCTTATGTGCTTTTTTTTTTTTTTTTTTTTCCTTACGAGCTTTTTCAAAAGTAAGAAGGTGCTTGCTTTCCCCCCTTGGAGACAATGCAACCTGCTTCCCACTCTCTGCTTTCCTGCAGGTTCAGCTCTGTCCATGTTCTTAAGGTCAAGCCTCCAATGCCTGGCACATAGTAAGGGACCTAGAATATACGTTGAAGGAAAGTAGAAAGAAAAGGAAGAGGAAGGAATGGAGGGAGTAAAGAAGGATCCAAGGGGTCTACTTCACACTCACTCTGGTACAGGCTTGCCCATGGCCTAGGCTGACTTCTGAAACCAGCACTGCCCCCACCAAGCCGGATGTCCAGTATGGCAAGGTGCCCACACCCACCGGCCTTGGTCCCTTAGGCGTGCCACCCTCCCCACCCCCGCAATGCAACCTGCTTGTTGACCTACCATTGGTGGGGTTCCAAGGTGTTTTGCAGTGGCTTAAGGCAGCTCTCACTTGGTCCCCACCTCTTCATACACCAGCCCTTCTTTACTGATCTGGACCCCAGCTCTGCAACCTTGACCTCAGTTCTGCGACTGGTGTCTTAAACTTGCTGTGTGGGAGGAGCCTTTCCACAGTTGCACTCACAAGAGAGTTTTCCTTTTTCAAGCCCCTACTTGTCACATGTGGGCATCGCACTGGACATTAGTGTGTCCTTTAACCCCCAAACATCCCTGGGAATTAAATTTTGTGAACTTCGTATTATAGATGGGGAAACTGAGGCTCAGAGGGGTAGTGTCTGGCTCAGGGCCACATAGCTAGGAATCCAATGCCAGTCTTTGGTTTCAAATCTCATGTTTTAGTCGTTCTTCAGCCTTGGCTTCTTTAGTGGCCCTCCACTTGTCTCTGGGAGCTCTCCGCAGCCTCAGGAAACCCCCCGCCCCGCCCCAATTTTAGATCTAGGGAAGCCAGTTTCCCCAGTTAGCCACTTGGCTGCTGTCTCAGCTAGACACCGTGTAGCTCCCAGGAGATCTGTATGCTGCAGTCCCTACGGCTTCAGATTTGAACCACACCCTCCGAGGGAGGGAATCCTGCCCTGAATTTATGCCTGGTCACTGGGTCCCGCCATCATGGCTCTATTCATTGCTCATTCATGGCTCATCATGCCATGCCTCTATTTTCCTGGGCCAGCCAGAGTGCCGACCAACTGCCCATGTGGGGCTCCCCATCATTGATCTGCTGATGTCAGGAAACCCTATTTCTTCCCCCAGATCTCTGATGCCCACTGTCTGTTGGAATGACCACCTGGCATTGTCTAGAGACAGTGGGGAGCTCATTTGACTTGGCAGGTTGTATGTCTAGCTCCTGAGGCTGTGTCTGGATGTCACCATGGCCACCTGAATAGTCCACACCCAGCAGACAAATAGCCTGTTCAGGAATCTGGGCCCTCCTCCCATATAGGGCTCCCCAGCCATATGCAGGATGTAGAGCCCCACATTCAGGGTAAGACTCAGTCCCAGATCTCCCTGGCTCCTGCTCTCTGGGGTCTAATTGAGTGGTGGCAGAGGTAGAAGAACTAGTCCCTAACCTCTGAATCCTCAGAAGAGGGAGGCTGAGATCCCAGGGCCTGGTGGATGATTAATAGGTCTGGCATATTAGATTCGACCCATCAGGGCAACATTAAATGTGATTTATGACTTGGTTTTAATTGAGATTTTAGTGAATTATTATTCGACACAGAGAGCAGACCTGGACCCATATTCCTAAGTGTCCCTGGAGTCCTGTGCTCAGAGCTGAGGGGATACGTCCTGCCTGAGCACGATGTCCACTCTCTCCCAGCATGGGGCCAGAGGCAGCCCCTTGCTCTGCCTGCCCCCCCCCTCCCCACTCTGGCCCTCCTGCTCTGGGCCAGAGAGGGTCAGCCTTGCAAGAACAGCAAACACAGAGCAGCTTGCCTTCTGCCCCTGGTTTTCCTTAACCCTTTCAAACTCAAGTTCAGACCACAGGTTGGCCTGGTTTGCGAGATGCAGCAACGAATCTAAGGGGTAAATGACTTAATGGAGTATTTCCATTCTAAAAGAGAACAGAAGAATTTAGGCAATGCTTAACTCAGAGGAATGACATTTCTGACTTGGGATTTCAACCCACTGGGGAGATGCTTGAGGGGTCCATGGACAGGTATCCAGAAACCTCTGGAAGTTTTGGAGGGGGATGTGAAGTGATATGGTGAGTCTTGAGGCCCTTAACGAACGGGGCTGGAGGTCACCACTGCCCCGCTCTGACTGTGATCATACCGAGTGGGACAGTGTCTAAGGGCATGGTGGTGGCCAGGACAGGGAAGAGGACCAGGAGGTAGGTGGAAATTTTTCCCCCACCCCTCAGGGCTGCTCTCTGACCTACAAGTTGGAAAATTGGGCTTAAACGACATTTATTGAATTTTGAACTGCATTGGGCAAAGAAAATTACTCGTTAATATATAAAGCACTGCATTTCCCATAATGTGAATGCCAGTGAAAAATGGATTTGTGCCTGCTTCATAGAGAGAAGCTTGCCTTTAAAGTACTAATGCAAATGTGTCCTTAGGGAGAGAGGGAATGGCAAATTAGATGGAAGTTTGCAATACGATATGGCAGCAGAGAAAGCTCCCACTCAGCCCTGTGCCCGAGGACACGCAGAGCTGGAAGAGGAGGCTTGAAGAGTTGTAGGAGCTGCTGCACTGGGGTGGGGAGTCTCTATCCCTGGGAACCTGGGCTGCTCGCCTTCCTTGCTGAAGACCTTCCAAGGGTGTGAGAGCTTGCCACTACTGGCCTAGTAAGGGAGGCTGCACGCTATGGAGGGAAGAGCATGGGTACAGAGTTGTAGATATGGGTTTGGATCCCTCCTGGTCACCTCTGGGCTAGTTTCTTACTCTTTCTGAGTCTTGGCTTCCTCAGTCATACAGAGATGGAGGCAATACTTACCCGTGGAGTTCATGTGAGGTTTAACTGAGATACTACATATTAAGCTTGCAGCATGTATAGTAGCTCATTCTCTTTACCTTTAGACCTTCCTTTTTTTTTTTTTTTAAAGATTTTACTTATTTATTTGACAGATCACAAGTAGGCAGAGAGGCAGGCAGAGAGAGAGGGTGATGTAGGCTCTCTGCTGAGCAGAGAGCCTGATGCGGTCCTCGATCCCAGAACTCTGAGATCATGACCTGAGCTGAAAGCAGAGGCTTTAACCCACTGAGCCACCCAGGCACCCCTAGACCTTCCTTTAACAAAATGTGTTCATTTATTCCACAATGTTTGAGCTTCGATCATGTACAACACGGCTCCTGACCCCATGGAGATAGGATACTGGGGTAAGTGCAGAGGAAATCATGAAAATGCAGAGGAAGAGGAATTCATCCCATCTGACGAAGAGGAGGCAAATCTGAGAAAGTTACCCACCGTTAGTGTTAAGTGTGAGTGGGAGGAGCCAAGGGAAGGCAGAGGGGAGAGAAGGAGCCCCGGTGAGAGTCTGCCAGGTGTGTTTAGAGCCAGTGCAGGAGGTGGGTTCTGGGGGCGGGAACAGGTGAGGCCAAGCAGCCGTCAGCAGTCAGACGAAGGAGGGTTCATGCTGAGCGGGGTGAACTTTTTCCTGAGTATTTTGGGCAGTAAAAGGGAATCATGGAAGGGCTCTCACCAGGAAGGGGGCGGTGGATCTGAGTTTGTGGAGACTGGTCTGGGGAGGCTAGGTTAGAGCAGCTGTTTGGGAGGCTCCTGCTGGGCTAGTCCTGGCAACAGTGGAAGAAGGTCAGAGTGGGGATGGGGTCAAAGAGTTGGGCAGAGCTTCAAGACAGTTTTAGATAGTGAAGTGGACAGAGAATAAGTCTGAGGGAGGAGTCAAAATGGCCTTACTTTTGAAGAGTGACACCAGCTGACAGCAAATCCAGGAAGAGGAGCATTTGATGAGGAAGTGACAGAGCTCAGCTTTGGGCTAGTCATGTCTGATGGACCTACAGGGCTGCTAGCTGGGGTGACCAGCGAGAGTAGGGCCATATACAGAGCAGGACTGGAAATGTGTCTCTAGCTTTCTGCTAGGTGTTCTGGGGCTTCAACCATGGCCTTGGCCCTTGAATAGTTCATGGTCTTCCCAGGAGGCAGATAGAGGCCTCGCTGCCAGGAGAACACAACTCAAAGGGTGATTGATTAAATGTGCTGTTCAGAGAAGGTTCAGAGAGCAAAGGGGTTTGGAACTGGATCCTAACGGATGCCTAGAAACTCACCAAGCAGGGGCTGAGCTTGGTGCATGGGGTTTGGTGCATGGGGTTGTGCTTTCCAACAGCTGGGAAAGACATGCAAAGCCACAGGACATTAGAAGGTTGGGCTTCGGGAGCATTGCATGGCCTCTTGTGGCTGGACTGGGGACTGCCCTGATTCTGGAAGAGCAGGAGATTTGAGGTACTCAGAAAGCTGGCTGAGGAACTCCAGCACAGTTCCCGCAGAAGTGGAGCCTAACTGTCTCGAAAATGGGAAGACTGGGTTTGGGACACATTTGGAGTGAAGAGAGACTGAGTTTGCACCTGTGGAGACCAGCTGAGGACAACTGCACTGGTCTAGGTTGGAGATGCAGAGGGTGTCTGCTCCTTTAGGGCAAGGGAGCAGGATGGAAAGGGCAAGGCAAGAACCCCTTGGAAGGAAAACGTGCGGCAGCAGGCACTGGGTGGTGAGGCCCCAGGCGAGAGGCAGGGATGCTTGGGAAGATTCTCATCTGCACTGAGAGAAGGAGCAAACTGAGAAGAGGTGGGGGTGCAGAGACTAGGTTTAGGTCTGGATATGCCCCCCCTTGAGGGGTTGGAGGAAAACCTGCTGGGCAGCAGGTACGTGGATCTGGAGGCAGGGAGAGAGGTTCAGATTCAAGAGCCACCAGTGTACATCCTTGAGAATGGATCAGATCATCCAAAGGGAATGTATAGAATGAAACGAAAAGGAAGAAAAATCAGGGGAGCACCGGCTTGCAAAGGGCTGGCCAAAGGAGGGCAGTTTGTAGAAAGAGGAGAGCCATGGAGAGGAGGACTCATAAGACAATCAGTCGAAAGCTATGTCTGGGAAGTCGGAGAGGAGACACCTGTGTGCCTCCTCCAGGCTCACTCTGACACAGGGTGTATCTTGTGCTTTGTAACTGTTTATTCACTTGCTTATTCATCAGCCTCTGGGTTCCTGAACTCCAGCATCCCTTCCCCCCATCGCTGTTGGCTGAGAACCTGGCACAGGGCTGGTGCGGGGCTGGGCGCAAGGCGGGAACTCTATGCGTGTTTGCCAAATAATTGAATGCAGAGTCAGTGCTGCTAAACGTGGTGGGAAATCAGGTAAAAGGAAGAGACGGGGGTAACCGGATACACTAGAAACTTTGGGATTTCTGTGTGATGGTGCTGGGATGGTTGGACCCCTACGGGGCGGAAGGAAGAAGCGAGTCTGTGCTGTCAGGAACGGGTAGTCTGTCGCTTCTGTTTGGCACGTCTGAACTGGGCAGCGGAGGGTGAAGAGCAGTAAATACACAGCAATTAGTGAAACAGGAGAACCGTCTTATGAGGCATGACAGACGGAAGCGAACACATTGGTGTGAGTGACGAACTCGCTGATGTCCTTTCCCGTCCATCTCTGTACTTGTAGACCCAGCTTGTACATTTCTTGGGGGTCCTTGACAGACCAGTGGTCATGTCAGGCTATACTGTTGGAATGATAATTTCTGCTGATGCTGACTCGCCATGATTGGGGAGCCATTATGTTGGGAAAGGCTGATATCTTGTTTTCTAGGTCTCTTTTGGGTGCTTGAATCTCTGATTTCTAATATTGACCCCCATTGGCTTTGATAGTGAGTCAGGCCTCCTATCTGCCCTTCCAAACCAACATTGGAGGGAAGGGTCAGCATGGGGGGCTGTCTTGCAGCCCATATTTGTGCTGGGGTTCAGGGATCTGTAGCTTTGGAAGGTTACAATGAGGTACAGGTTAAGATGGGCTATAGGGACCGGAGGATTTGGAGCAGCGGTAGGGAACATAGCAGTGATAGGAGAGGTGACTATTTTAAAATAAGTGGTGGTCCTAAAAGAAAGTATTTTTCTGGCAGGATTAGCTGTTAGCGCTTAAGCTCCACTCACTCCTCTTGAATTGCTGTATTTCAGCAGACAGGGATCCTAGTGAGAATTGTCCAACTATCTTCAGACAAGCCCTTTCTCTACCTCAGGTTCTAGTAAACCTCAGACAAACAATTTCTTTGTACCACTTCTTCCCCAGCTGCCAAATGCATCTTGCTTCTCTCTCCGTTCAACGCTTGGCTTCTGTTGTTGCCAGTACAGTAGGTAACACACGGGCAGGCACGTGCACATGGTAAGCACCAGGAGACCCTCAAAGATATCCCCAGCCCTCATCTTGAATTAACCTTGCCCCCTTGATGCAGAAATACCTGGGGAGAAACATCACCTCATAAAGACTTCTAGCTGAGCTGTCATTCCTAGGACATGGAATAAGTTAGACCCTTTCTTGGGAGAGGGAGTTTGGAAACACCATCTGGTTAACCAGCAGTGACCTGCTAGTTGTGGAGGAAGGCCAGGTGGGTGTGCGGAGGAGAGAGCCAAGGTCCATGTACCCAAAAAATTTCGGAAACAAGATTGGTGTCTCCTGCCCCTTTGCCTGATCCTGCCCGCTCAGCCCCACTGGGTAGCCATAGTGACGTTGGAGGCATAAGGCTGAGGCACTTTACCTTTGATTCTCACTTCCCTTTTATGTGTGAACGGCTAACAGAGTGAGAAAGTACACTCTTTAATGTACAATCCAGCCGGAAAGATCAATGGCAGCTTAACATGCATTTCTGTCTAATATTCACTTTGGCAGGTCTTTGTAATAAAAATGCTGGTTTTAATGAAGTGCATTAAAATGAGAAGATTCATGGCTAGCCTGTGTGCTTTTACCACTACTGCCTCCCCTTGAACTGTCAGAGCGCAAGCCGCTCCTTAGGAGGGAAGCAGAGGAATGTCATTTTAGGGATAGTGTACATGCAAATTCCCCATTTCTGGAAAGATCCATTTTATTGATGCATATGTTTCAGTTTAATTCACTGTATTTCCATAATATGATATCTTTCCAAAGAGATGCATTTGGGAGAAAGTTGAGCTATGAGCTAGGTGGTGGAGGGGTGGGAGATGAGTCCTGCTGTGGGCTGAATTTTGTCCCCCCCCCCAATTTATATGGTGAAGTCCTAACCCTCAATATTTCACAATGTGGTGACCGCATTGGGAGATAAGGTCTTTGAAGAGGTGATTAAATTACAATGAATCTGTTGCAAGGGCCCTAATTTATTCTGACTGGTGTTCTTATAAGAAAAGGAGATTGGAGGGCACCTGGGTGGCTCAGTTGTTAAACATCTGCCTTCCGCTCAGGTCATGATCCTGGGGTTCTGAGATTGAGCCCCAGCCACATCAAGCTCCCTTCTTGGGTGGGAAGCCTGCTTCTCCCTCTCCCACTCCCCCTGCTTGTGTTCTTTCTCTCACACTCTCTCTGTCAATTGAATAAATAAATAAAATCTTAAATAAAAAAGAAAGAAAGAAAAAGAGGAGATTGGATGCATGGAGAGACCTCAGGAGGATGTAAGCACACAGAAAAGACCATATGAAGAAGCAGCAGGAGGATGGCCATTTGCAAGTCCAGGAGAGAGGCCTCAGAGGAAAGCAACCCTGTCAGTACCTTGATCTTGGACTTCCAGCCTCCAGAACTGTGAGAAAATAGATTTCTGCTTTTTGAGCCACCCAGTCTGTGGTATTTTGTTATGGCAGCTCTAGTGGACTAATATAAGACCCAAAGCTTGAGACTGGAGCAGTGGGATCTGAGCTCACTCTTTGAGAGAAGCAAGTGACCTAAGGGCACAAGAGGACAGCCCATCGCCATGTATGCCCTGGAGGCCAGTGGGGGTATCTGGAAACTTCTGGAAAACAGAGAGTGAGGGTGTTGGTATCCGTGGCGACCTCTGCCTTTGGAAACCTGAAATGTCGACCCTTGTAAGAAAGACTATACTTAGAACAGGCCGCATGAGAGAATTGTGTTCGGAAGAGCTGGCAAAGAGTTTTCATAGATAAGTAGGTAGACAGTCACTCAATCACTATTTGCTGAATGTCACTGAACTGAGAGACCGCATAGCAAAGTTGCTAGAAGCATAGGCAACAGGACCCTGGCTCCACCACCTACCAGCTACAGGATCCCTTTGTGCCTCAACTTTTCTACCTGTGATGTGGGAACCACAGAAGTACCTCCCTCACGGGCTGCTGTGAGAATAAGGTAGTCTTATTTTTTAACACACTTCGAGCGACGCTTGGTGCATGAGAATGTGCTGTGGTCAAGAAAGAGAGTGGCTTGGGTTCAACACGAGGAAGTTCAGAGCAGCAGCTGCCCGTGCAAAAGCAGGGCAGAACACCGGAGGCAGCAAGCCCTCCATGGCCCAAATCCCGAGTCCTGTGTGCTGCCTCAGTGTCTCTCTGCTCCCCAGCGCTGCTGTCTCTCAGGTTCTCATTGACTCTCGTCTAGACTCTACCCAGCGTCTCCCATCTGATCTCCTTGCCCTCAGCATCTTCTCCCTGATTTCTTCCACCATTCTGCCAAAGTAATAGTCAAAGGGTCATGGCATATTTCTGCCAATTACTCCACAACCTAAGGGCTTGGGGGTTGGGGCCAGGGGGTTGCTGGTGAGTTGGTTAAGAAATCGCATGAAACAATATGCTAAGTGTTGTAGGTATGCTAGCTTTTCAGGAGTGGAAGGATTAAAATCAAGCTCTTCAGCACAAAAAGGGTCTTTAATAATCTGATCCTGAGTATACTTCCCTGGCTTTATTTCTATGACTCATAGTTTATGACACACAAATGCAGAACGCGTACAGTTATGGGAACACATAGTTCTGGGTCGATGCTACCTTACCTTTGTGTGCATTCTCTGGGTCCCGGGAACACTCTTGTCCTTTTTATTCTTGATCTGATGGATTTGTGTTCACTTTCCAAAGTCCAGAAGGCCTCCCTGAGGCCTGTACAAATAGGATTCAGAGCTCCCAAATCATTCTGTTCATACCCAGGCTAAGAAAACAAAACTTGTTCATATCCAGCTTACTCGCTATCAATAAATAAAGAAGGAGAATCCAGAGAATCAGTAGGAATTTGAAATCATTGAAGGACTAAAACTTCAACAAGTGCTATAATAAAATGATATTTGAAGTAGCAAGCTAGCCCCAAAGGGGGCATTTGGGCCAACAGAGTAAAGAGCTCTGTGGTACAAAAGAGTGGTACAAGAAGACCACACTCAGCCCAGATGGCAGAAGTGAAGGAGTGCCATGTTGGGTTTAGCCCGAGGGCCTTAAAGTCATCAACACACCTGTGCAGGCTAGTCTGCCGTCTCGTTCTTACTCCATTCCATCTTTGCACATCTGGGGCAACAGGCAAGAGCGCTTGGTGACCACATACCAGTGTCCCAGAGCCTAGAAGCAAGCTAGCATGTTCCCCAATCATAGGACAGGGAGATCTCAGGAAAACCACTGTCTCTCTGAGCATCCATTTACACATCTATAAAATGGTCTGATTTATAAGATTACCCAGAGACGAAGTAAGCAATGAATGGCAAAAGGGCTTTTCTAACTCAGAACACTGCAGATTCAGGCTTTTCTTGGGGGCAGAACTACTCTGTAAGAGGTTTTAGTGCTCGTCACTCCACTTGATGGCCTGATGGCTACTTTGAGCACCGAATGCGTAGTCCCCAGTGTCCTGCTGCTCAGTGATTTCCCAAGGCCTGCTTCCAGATTGTACCCTCTGGGCTTCTCCTCTTTGGAGGCATGGGAAACAGCTCACATTCCACGCTCCCACCCCAGCTCCCCAAAGTCACACCTCCCAATCAAAGAACCCCTAGTCTACTTCAGGGCTTATGGGGAGGTAGACGAATTTTTCTGCATATATATATATATATATATATATATATATATATATATATGCAGGAAAAAAATATATATAATTTTTTGGCAAAAGCATTAGCAAGTAATCATAACTTTGTGTGCAACCCTGCCTCTGTAAAGTAGTAGAGACATATCATCTGACATATTACTCCAACCCCAAATGTTGGCCCTTTTGGGAATTCGAACTCTGTGGAAGCTCAGGATGAGAGTAGGGGGAACAAATTTGGGACTGTTGTAAGAGCACAAGGGAGGCCTCTGCCATGCAAGCCCATGGAGAAACTGCAGGACACTATCATGGGATTATAGCTCCTTCCCTTAAGAGCATTTGAAGAAGAGGATAATGGAAAGGTGGGACTGCATGAAAAGAAAGTGCTAGAAGAATGGCTTTTAAGTGTTTCTATATTTTGGCAACACATTAGCAAAAGATAAGTGAAAAAATCCGTAAGGATACATGAGATGATGATAACCACAGCTCATTTTTAGTTCCTGGGAAGCACAGCACCATATAGATTAGAGGTGTTATTATTATGCGTCTAATATATAGAGAGTCATTGTATATTTATTCACAGCAAAGCTCACATATGTCATTCCTACTAATAACATTTACTTTCCTAGCTCTGGCGTAAAAGGAGATATGCCATTTTCATATGTTCCACACATAGTCGGAGGAACCTGCTTGGAATATTTTTTTGATGATGAAATTTTCTGGGTTGTAACATTCATCTCTTTGAAGCGCTCGCTTCCTAGAACCCCGTGTGGAGGTGCTTTTACCTCTCATTGTGATGCCATGGACACGTGGATTTTTGTGTCAACTCCTTATCTCAGGCATTAGCCAATTTCTTGTCTGTTTGTGTTGTTTATAAAGTGCTGGACACACATGGTGCTTCGCTGATGCGAGCGGACCCGGCTCCCTGCCCTGTGGAGCGCACCATCTAATGAAAATAGACAAGCCCAGCACACTGGAAAAAATACAAATACAAGACGAAAGATGCTGCTGGCTGGGACTAGGGGAAAGCCAGTCGGGAATTAGAGGATCTGGAGAACAGGGAAGAGTTCAGAGGGAAAGGATGTTCTAAAATTGAGGCACACGGAGTCCGTTCTTAGACACACATGCAGAGTTGAAAGGAACCCGTAGAAGTCGTGTGTTCCCCTCATCTGCCAGTATATTCTTCTCTCCCCTCCTGCCATATCCCCCAGCTTTGACCATCCCCAATGGTGAGACAGCCATTTAAGTGCAGATCTTTGTAGAGCAAGGGTTTCTTCTCCCGCTGGCTTCCTCTGCCATCCAGGATGTTTCTGGATGGCGCTGGTGGGTACTCAAAGGATGCAAATGCACTTGCGTATTAGTAATCACAACATTCAATGGAGGAATTAAATGTGCTGCAAATAGGGGAGCATGTCGTTCATCCTCACATTAAAAATAAACCATTCGGGGTTATATGTAGTTGCTCTCTTGGATTCTTTACTTCACTGGCAATTCTCTTTAGAGTGGATCATTGGAAATTCCCAGTTTAATTTATACACACAGCCCTACACAGCTTTGGGTGAGAAAACTTGCACCAACTTTCAATATGTATGCATACATTGTCCACATGGAGTGACATTCACACACGTGGAGGAGAAGGAGAGAAAGAAAGGGAATGGCGCGGCTGGGCCTCTGTTGCATGAATTTGAAAAAAAGCAAAGTGCCCGGAGAGCAGAAGTGGGCTCTCAAAGTGGGCTTCTCAAAGAACTCAGTGTGAAAACTGACTCGGGATCTGACCTGTGCAGGTCACTTAACCTCTCTATGCTTCCATTTCTCCAACCAGTTATGTAGTTTGTGAACATTCAATTACCTTTCTGGTGTAGCTCAAGAGGTAGAGTCGATCCAACCCTTGGATTCAACTCTGTGTCTGGGAATGAATTCTGTCTAGCCCAGCATCTTTGGGCGACCGTTATCCACCCTCCGTTAAAAATTTACCATCTGGGGCGCCTGGGTGGCTCAGTGGGTTAAAGCCTCTGCCTTTGGCTCAGGTCATGGTCCCAGGGTCCTGGAATCGAGCCCCACATTGGGCTCTCTGCTCAGCAGGGAGCCTGCTTCCTCCCCTCTCTCTGCCTGCCTCTCTGCCTACCTGTGATCTCTGTCAAATAAATAAATAAAATCTTAAAAAAAAAAAAAGTCTACCATCTGTGCTTTCCTTCAAGCATCTACAAGGTTGAAAGATGTAAGAAAGGATGGGAGGAGATTGATACCCAGCTCAAAGTTCCCCACCACTGTGGAAGAGGATGTCGAGGGGCCTTGTTGGTACAAGATCATTTGGCTGCCTCCCTTTGATAGGACCTGCTCTTGCTTCTCTGGGAGTGGTGCTTCAACTGTCAACATCCTCTATTAGGTTCTACTTATGACCATTGGCAATTAGGCCACTAGGGTTCATATAGTACAAATGCAGCCAGTAAAAGGAATTAGGACTTCATCTTATGGTTATAAGCTAATAGGCTCTGGGGCATATGGATTATATTAGCCTGTATACTGTGAGCATTATTTGATGCCAAGCTTCTTCTGTACATGATTTCATCTTCACTGTAGCAGCTTGAAACAATTACCCCCATCTGACAGGTGGAAAAAATTAAGGTTCATAAGAGTTAAAAAGCTTGTTTAAGATTATACTCAGGTTGGGGCACCTGGGTGGCTCAGTGGGTTAAGCCTCTGCCTTCAGCTCGGCTCATGGTCTCAGGGTCCTGAGATCAAGCCAGGCATCGGGCCCTCTGCTCAGCAGGGAGCCTGCTTCCTCCTCTCTCTCCACCTGCCTCTCTGCCTACTTGTGATCTCTGTCTGTCAAATAAATAAATAAAATCTTAAAAAAAAAAAAAAGAGAGTACACTCAGATAGAGCTGGGATACAAAGTCCAGATAATTTTTTCTCTACCATTGGCAAGACTTTGTTTCATGATGACTTTAGAGGGGCTGTCAAGAGGCTGTCCAACTGCCCTTCTTTGCTAGGAAGGACATGTTCTCCACCCATGGTGTAAATTTTTTGGTTTCCTTGAAAAAAATTAGGGTACCTATTTTCCTAGCACTGGATTGGAATACATTCAGAAGGCCTCACCTGGGGTCTTCCTTTAGGTCTCCCTAAAAAGGACCCCAACCAACAAGTCAGTATCCCCCAGAGAAGTCCTTCTTGCTTCAAGCCCTCTACATTAAGGTGATTATGCTACTCACCTAGGGAGTCTCTAAGTGGGTAGCCTAGTCTTTATCTTCCTCTTCTCCCTAAGAATTTTAATCCCAGTGACCCGATACCCCAAACCTGGCCCCCTGATTTCTCTAAGCTCTCTATGAGCCTGTCAGCTACTATGGCACATAGGTCCAGCCAGGAGACTGGCAACCAGAGTTCCTGAGGTTGGTATTCAGATTTGCCTCACATACCATTCTTGACACCACACTAAAGTAAAAGTACAGCTTGACTACTCATTGATTATTGACTCGCTGAGCTCTGAGCTCTGAGCATGAGATGCGGATTTCTAAGGATCTCATGGCATCCCTCTGATATGCTTTGTGGCTGGCTGGTTCCTTTGAAAACCCTCCCAGCTGCTGTGGTAACTGCATTTTCCACTTACTTCTGAGCCAAGCTAATGAGGCATGCTAATTTTGGAAGATGCATAACCATCGACAAATCTACTTCAGATCTCCAGAAATAGGATTCTGGTGAGATTCTAGATAAATGTTAAAGTATTTGAGACCACCAGAAGTAGCTCTTGTCTTTGTGTTCCTCTGAAGAACAAGGACCAGCCAATAGGAGCAGGTGCAGAGGGAGGAGAGGTCATGATGGCCACGGGGAACGATGTGCCCTCATGTGCTCATTTCTGGCAGTCTCCTCAGAGGCTTTCCCTCAGCTTCCTCATAGCAGCCCTGGGACTGACTGGGACCCCTGGACTTCTCCCATAGGTCTCTGGACTGATCCTTGGCTCCATTCTCCAGCTGCAAGGTCAGGAGCTTGGACATGCCCCAGGGTTGTGTCCTTTGAAAGAGGTCAGTGTGAAAAATTAAGAAAGCAGCACAAACAGCTGGCCTGGAGAATTTGATAAGCAGAGAGGGGGGTGGATTTCGTCGAAACTATGAGCAGTAGTTCGTCCACACTGCCTCCTACAGACTCATTTTCCCTCAAAGCCACTAATTATACTGCCTTTTCTCTGGCCTCCCTCTTTTCTCCAAGTGATGAATGTCCCCAGTTCTTCTTTTAGCCCTTTGGGTCTCATTGCACTATCTTTTCCAGGGGCATATCTTGGACTACTTCTTAATCTTTTATTAATTCACACTTACATGATTCTGTGTTTATTCACCTAGGGATGCTTCTTTTTGGTAGAATAAACTAATTTATGCTAAAGTGTCAATGACTACCAAGGAGTGATATGTTATCTTAAATGGGAGATTCTCTGCATTGTTGCAGTGGGTTACTGTACCTTAACATCAAGGAGAGAGAAATTTGTAAATCCCAGGCTTTTTGTCTAGACCAGGGAGAAAATTTGAGGTTTGGGAAAGGGGAGTGGGCCATCCATCTTTGCACCCTTTGAATCACCTTATCTTATTAGCTTGACATATAGTAAATGCTCAATAAATGTTTATTGAAAAAATGGGTGGATGAATGAATGAGTGAATGAACACATGAATGAATATGAAAATATCTAGACAAGATTTAAGTGTGTGGCACTACTACGTCTGGACAGTAGAGGTCACTGTTAACATTTTCCAACATCTGTGCCAGTCCTAATCATTGCAGGGAAAGCCTGGGGCATGGAAAATTTTGTTATCCTAAAGGTTGATTGTGGGGATAAAATTCTGAGATGAATTTCAATGTGCTGTCTCCTCTCACTAAGCCATTCATCAGAAGGACGGACGAGGCATAGTTCTCTCTGTTGCGTGGAGAGAAGGCAGGACCTTCCCTTCCCTGGAATGACTGATGCAGTTGGGGAGTCCATTTGAGACACAGCCTTCAAAGAACGATGACAGCAAAAACCTCCCCTAATAGACTCTGCACTTGGGGGTGGCTCTGGGGAACAGGGTGGTGACTGCAGGGAGTGAGCAATGGCTGAATGTTGGTCTCTGCTTTTTGGTATAACTTTCTGGTTAGAGTACTATCAGAAGGCAGTATTCTAGATAGTCTCCCAATTCAAACCTTCACCATGGTAACTCAGATAGGAACCAGAGAGGACCCAGAACTTTTCTCTAAGAATAAGTGTAGTCTTTTGCCCAGAAAGCTCTGTCCCATGAGTCCTACTGGGAGTGGGGGTAATAGCTGTTCTGCTTGACATTCCTCCGTACCAGAGCCATTTGAATAGGGTCTAGGTGTTATCCCATCTGTGAGGCCTCCCTGAGGGCCTGTGCCTCCCCAACCACACACCTGCTCCAGGTGTTGTCATGTTCTGAACGGTCAGTTCATTGACATCTTCTGGGTGCGTCACTGAGCATTCTTCAAGGGCAGAGAGAGTTTTTCTTTATTCTCTCTTTTTTTAAAAATCTTTAGGTGATAGAAGAATTGTGATTGAAATTCACTAGGCTCTACCGTGATGGTCCATCTCAGCTCCTCGGATGACCAAATTCAGCTACTGTCCTATTGTTTTTGTTAGGTGGATACAGGAAAGGGGAGGAAGTGAAAACAGTACTTTCCCCACTTCGACTTTGGCCCTCGCTATGATGACTGGAGAGGATAAAACTTTTCTTGCTGAACATAATGAACCAGAGTTAATTTTATCCGTGTTTATTTTCGTTTCTTCACGCACAACAGGAGACCCTTAATGACCATCCAACTTGTGTCTTATTAAATTTAAAAAGATGAAACGAATTGCATGAACCATAAGCTTATATGCTACCATAGGCTAATGAAGGAAGTGCTGATTAAAGTTTACTCAGCAAAGAACAGTAACACTGTGTACCCCAAGCAGAGCAAAACAAATGTACACTGAGGGGATACACTAGGAAGGGGAGTGTCTGGCCTGATACTCTACAACTATTAGTTGAACATATGAATTAATTAACTGGCTAGGAACAATGTAATAAATGAAGATGATAAGATCCCTCTGTTCCCTTCTTAATAGATTATCGGAGTTGAACTCACTAAAACTTCTCTGACATTCTGTGAACTGTGGAGCCATCACCAAGAGAGCCCAAATCCAGGTGTGCCATTCTCCCTAGGCTGTGTGTGCTCGCAGACCTCATCAGATGGAGACCTCACCCGGTGGTCTCTCACAGGGAAGTGCAAAATTCTGTTTTGCACATCAAAACTTGTTTTGTCTCATATGGAAGGAGAAGTTGACCAGTTGTTCCAAACTGAGCTAGTTGGTGTCTGCAAATGAATTCACTGGGCACTCATTTCAAGTCAGCTCCCCTAGGATTTATTAAATACTGTGCGTAAGCAAGGAGTTATGCCCAGTGCCGGTGGCTAACAGATAAATGAACAGGCTACCATCCCTGCCTTCGAAGTCCTCCCTGTCTACTGGGGTGATAGACAAATCAAGAGATGAGTAAGACGTCCTGTGTGGTAACTGCTATGATGAAGATGTGATAGGGGCCTAGAGGAGGGGACACCTGATCACACCTGCTCAGAGTGAGGGAATAGAGGGAAAGGGCTTCTTGAGAGGAGGTGGAACGTGGGCTGAGTCTGGGATGAGTTCAAAGATTATGTCCAGGGCTTTGGGACAATAGAAGGGGGCAGATACAGCAAAGAGGTCTTTACCTGTAAAACAGTGGAGGCCTATGCCTGCACCTGTAAGAGGAGGAGTGGCAAGAACACAATGGGAGGACGGTGGAAGGGGTGAGAAGATGGGCAAAGGGTAAACACAGGCCAACTGAAGGAGGGAGGGCGTGGATGCTAAGAGTTTAGGTTTGACCTTGAAAGGAAGAGTGAGCCACTGAAGGGCTTCCTAATGGGTAGAAGAGGGGGTGGCTACTGGATTTGATCCTCTGCCATCAGTTAAGAGATGAGTTGTCAGGATGCTGGATTTTGGAGGGGACAAAATCAGACCCCAGAGGCAGCTGAATGTAGGGGACTGGCAACCATGAGATTGGTCTTCCAGTTCGGGCTCTGTCCCTGAGCTCCTCTGAGGCTGGAGAGCTCTTGGTGGCTCACCTTTGTGCCTGCAGACACCGTGCCTGATACCATCAGCTATAGGGGCATCTTCTACAGGTCCCAAGCTTGTACACCCCCTGACTCTCATCTCGTGGTGCTGTCCTTGCCAGTTTCCTTGTCCATGTGCCCCCACTGGACCACTTGCTCCCAAAGGACAAGGACCTTTTTGCCTTGTTCAACATGACATCCCTGATATGTAGCACAGGGCAGGGCATGTAGAGGGTGCCCAACAAATCTTCTTTCAATGACTAAAGAAGGGAATAAATGGACAGAAGGATGGATGGAAGGTCACTTAACCTCTCTGAGCCTCCTCTTCCTCTCTTCCCTGTGCTCCTACTGTCTCCTCTCTCCCTTGCTAGACTCCTGCTCTTATGTTGTGTTCCAGTTCTTTGCTTTCCCCTGGCTTTCCTGTTGCAAGCATTCCCTCCCCTCACCTCTGCATTCTCTCCCTCTGCGGGCCACACTCCTTTACCCTTTCCTTGCATCCTGGTTCTCCCTCTGACTCCCCCCTGCTTCTTCCCATGAGGTCCTCTTTTCCTTCCCCAATTGTTTTTGTCCTCATGAAATTTCTACTAACCTAATTTCCTGCTTGGCTTTTGCTCCTGGCACTTGGTTCTAACTGACCTCCAGACTCTTCTCTCCATTTATTCTGAACAGAACAAATTGGCAATGATAATAACACAGATGCTATTTCAGCAAAGAAAGGAATATAGAAGTAGAAGATGTCTTTGAAGGGACCAGCAGGTCAGCTGTGGAAGGAAGGACAGACACCACGGAGATCATCACTGAGAGTACTCTGTCCTTCCATAGAGATTTGGAGGATTTGCAAGCATATGATGAGCATCTGGAACAGTTCCTTCCAGAAAATAATATATCAGAAGGCAGAAAAATAATTATGTTTCCCTCAATGATCCCAGCAAAGATGTTTGCTCTTCTAAAGGACCTCAAGGCACTCATAAAACTGGGAAAACTGAGTTAAGTGCTTTTTATTAAACCATTAAGAGATTTTATTCAGCTAAGACAAATGTCTTCACTGAAGGATACAGAGTTTGATAGTATGGAGATACCCAGATGAAAATTTATCTGAATAAATTAGACTGATGCATTTGGCATTTAGGCCTCCAAGTGTCTGATTCCCTCCTTCAGCCCTAATCTGCCAACCAAAGAATATTCTTGAATGCTTGGCTCACTGAGTCTGGAGAAGGGATGGAGAGCAAGCCTGTGAGGTCTTAGCAGCACTGGAAGTTTTCCGAAGCATAAAGGATTTTGTGGACTAAGATGGAAGGAGCAAGGAATCTGTTTTCTTTCCTCACTGGCTGGAGACTCCCAGCTCTCCCTGGCCTTGTCTGTTTCAGTGGCCTCAGGGAGGCTGGGCAATGTTCTGGGAACCGGGACTTTGGCACAGAGGAAGGACAGTCAGGAATGGGAGATTCCCATCCAACTTCAGATCCCTCAAATCTCTGGCTGGCTATGAAATACACAAAAGGTGTGTTCTCAGAAAAGACACATTTAAAACTTTCCATTCCCTGTCTTCCCATAATACCTGCTGGATCCGTGATCATCCTAGAGCAGATTCTTCTGGGGACACCGAAGCTCTTCCCTTTGCTCTTTCCCCACTTTTCCAAGATGGAACAAGAACCAGCTACAAGAATCTTGTGCACCAAGGGATTTAGTATAATAATGTTTATTTATAAGGAATAAAATTGAGCTAGGCACAGTGAGCCTGCAATGGCTCAGACTTAATAATAGTAATAGCTAACATTAACTGGCTATTTACCGTGTGCCGGGCACCACACCAAGCATTTTATATATAATTTCTCATTTCATCCTCACAACAGTTGTGTAAGGAGGAAACGTGCTGTCATCATCATCCTAGGGGCTTTAACCTACTCAAGGTCACTCTAAGGCACCCTTGTTTGATGATCTTCCCAGCATCCTTTTCCTTGGGGAATGGACTGCCTTCTTTCTGGGGACTGCTCTTCCCCCTTTCCTCCACCCTACCCACATGGCTACTGTGGGAATGGCCCTGGATTTTTGTGACTTGCCCCAGCCGATGGTGGCCACCCCAAGGCATTTTTGAATCCTGGAAGAGAGAGCAAGCTCAGTCTGAAGCCCTACCGTGATACCTGGAGTCTGATACTGGCCATATTTTCTGGCACATGACTCAGCAGGAGGAAAGTCGAAAGAATGACACAGGCCAGAGCATATTGGAGGCCTTGAAGCGCCCAATTAGTTACTCCTGAGGTCCAAGTCCTTCTCCTGGCCTCCACCAGACACTCCAGGGCTTTCACGATGAAGATTCTCCTTTGCTTTAGTTCCTTAAATGGGTCCCAGGAAAGCAAGTGCCTTGTAGCAGATATGTGCCCAGGCTTTGGAGCCAGACTGCCTAAACCTAATCCGGATTCCACTAGCCCATGCTTTTGTGATCTCAAGCAGGTCACTCCCTGCCTTGTGCCCCAAGTTCATCTCAACAATGGGGATAATAACAGTACCCACCACTGCAGGTTTTTCTGGGGGTTACAACTCAGGTCAAGTACTTAGTACTGTGCCTGGTACAGGCTGAGTCCCCCCGCCAAAAAAAGTATTCCTTATTTCTAATACTAATTTTGATCGCCACTTTTGTTATGATCATTAATATTCTTTTCTCCTGATCAGTTGTAGAATCACAGGGTTCTAGTTAAAGCTCTCCGGTGGTACCTGGGATTTGAAGCTTTCCACCCACATTTCTGGAAATGTTCCTGAGGGAGAGGGCAGAGTTGAGTGTGTGGATGGCCATGAAGGTGTCCATGTGCGGTTTGGCTGAGGGCATGGAGCTGGTGTTTCATTTCACGCCTGGGTTATTTCAGAAATAAGAGCTAATAATATCTTTGAGAGACTTCCACGAACAGACGGCCACTCTGTGCAAACTGTGAGGTGGGGTGTGGGAACGCGGAGAGCCAGATTGGTTTTTAAAAGGCCGAACTTCCAGGCTGTTGTAAGAAGCAGCCAGCAAATGAGAGATCTATAAACCCTGGGAACACACAATGCATCGCTGCGGACGGTGCTGGGAGATGGATTAAGCATTGAGAACAAGTACTTTGCAGAACAAAGAAGTTTTTATGTGATGTCAGAATTTGAAAACTCCCAGAACTGTTTTTTACGGGCAAAGTTGAGTGGGAAGAGAAGGGTGGAGAATGAAATTAAATTTCTTAAAAGGATCACCACTGAGGATTAAATGCCGGTTGGAAGAAAGCACTAGAAGCCAGATGTGATTTGGGAATGCAGTGAGGGGCGATGGAGGGGAATAGATTCAATACAACCCTGCCCCGTTTTCTGCTGGGCTGGGAAATTGATTTAGCAGGAGCTGGGCAGGGGATCCTCAGAGACCCTGCACAGTCTTTGCTGGAAAGTGGGACAGATTTGTTACGGGGTCCAGCTTCCTATGCTTCCCGGGCATCATTTTTCAAGAAAGTCACTTGGGTTGGGGCACGGATTATTGATCCCCAGCTACTCCCCACATTCCAGCACAGGCCAGTGCTCATGCCAGTCAAGGAAACACAAGAAGAAGAAACTCCCAGAATCCCTTGTCACCATGGAAAGCTGGCGGATGACATGTAGGACAGGGAGTGAGAAGGGAATGGGTCTGCTAGTCCCCAGAAGGGTGGATGGGTCAGATGGGGAGGGAAGGGTGCCAGCACTTCAAGGAAAGGCCAGAGAAGATGGAACATTTAGGATAAAGGAATAGGAATCCTAAGGGGTGTTTGGAGTTCATGAGATTTGAAGCTCTAAGTGAATGTGAAGTCCACCCCAGGGAAGGTGAATCAAAGCCACCCAATGTAGAGGTCAATGTGTCACGGACCTAGGACTTCAATTCATGGAGGACCTTAGTAGTTCATGTGTCAGTGTCTTTTTTTTTTTTTTTTAAAGATTTTATTTATTTATTTGATAGAGAGAGATCACATAGGCAGAGAGGCAGGCAGAGAGAGAGGGGTAATCAGGCTCCCTGCTGAGTAGAGAGGCAATGCGGGGCTCGATCCCAAGGACCCTGAGATCAAGACCCAAGCCGAAGGCAGAGGCTTTAACCCACTGAGCCACCCAGGCACCCCCATGTGTCAGTGTCTTCATCCATACTGTAGACCCCTGTCAACACTCTGAGTGTGCAAGGAGTTGAGATGATTATCTCTGCTGAATACGCGGGCAAGCGCAGCTATTCCAGAAAGACAGAGCAGCCCAGGTCACCCAGATGAGCCAGAGACAAGCCAGAAGTTCCCGAACGGCAGCACAGTGCCCTTCCCTCCCACCTTGCTGGGTCCATTTCTGGCCAGGTACATTTCTGAGTAATTCATGTGCCATCCCATGCAAAGGACGACTATTGCACCCCGTGGATGGAGGTTAGACAGGGTCAGAGCTGCAGTCCTTGCTGGAAAAAAGCTGGGGACTCCTATAGTCATCTTCAGGGTTTGTGCAAGCGACGTGCTTGTCCCAACCCCTAAGTAAAGCATGGTTGCTGAGCCAAGCTGAACTGTGTGCTACCATTCATTGAGGAGGGACTAGGATGGCAATGGAGACGGTGCCTTCCCGGGGATACTGGGTAAGCTTCCCCCCCAACCCCGTGTTCTCGCTCCCTGCAAGACCCAAAGGCACGAGGCTCGAGGGAACTGGCTAATTATTTGATGTTTGACATGAATGAGGGCCGGCTGATGGCGAACTGAGTGCCCTTTGAGCTTGACCATGCTTAGTTTTTAGTAACATTCACCATCCAGAGTCTGGTCCTTGTTAAAGAACTTTATATCTGCCATCACTTGCGTTTTTCAGAAAGTTGACATGGTGTATCTATACATTTTTCTAACTTCAACCCAAAGGACTACACACTTTCAATCCACAATATACGGGTTTCTTATCATAAATTCAAATAATAATTCATTTCCTATTTTGTCACAAAATCCTTCCAGCATGTCATCTCCTGACTTTGCCTGCTTACCGCTGAGGGTGGGTACTGAACTGTGGGGATTTCCTCCCATTCTCATCTGGCAAACTAGAACCCCAGAGCAGGAACGTAAATGCCTCAGGATCACACACGTAGCAGACACATCCAGACTGCCTGAGTTTAAATACGGCACATCCTACCATGGCACAAGCATCCGTGTAATTATGTCGAAACTTCCAGACCCAGACTTCTAAACTACACGCTTTCTGATAGTTGGTTCCACGAATTATTTAAAAGTTGCATAAAGGAAGGTCGCTCATTGTGGGTCACGGACCATTGACGACAATCCCATGAGGGGCCCAAAGGTAGGCCTCCCAGTAACCACTTGCAGAACTAAATTTGTTTTTCTGCTCAATGAACAAATAAACTACATCACATTTTTTTCGGCGACAGTGGGGTGTAGCCTTGCAAAAGCACTCATTTTTCCGTTTTTCTTTCTGGAGAAAGCCCGAGTTTGTTTTGTCTGTTGTTTTTGAATATTGCCTGTGCTGGTATCATTTCCAAGAGTCACTTGGTGATCAGATTGCTTGTCTCCCTTGTTTAGAGAGTTTTGCAGATGGATCGACAGTTGCTGGCATACAGCTGTGCACATCTGGCACGCAGGTGTTTCCTGATAGGCCAACTTGCTTTCGGAATGATCTCTTCTGGGAACGAAGACAAGAAATTGCCGAAGGCCTGAGACAAAGCTGTCCATGAGCTGGGGTACTGATTTGTTTCTGACAAAAATTCTCTGAGAACAGTTGGGCAAGACGAGGAGCTACACGTGTGGAGATAGGACGGGGTCACACAATTCCCATCCTCAAAGGCAGGTGTGTGCCAAGGCCTGAGGCGGTTTCGGGGGTCTGGGACAGTCTGGGTTAGTCAAACTGCTCCCGTGAATATGCATGATTGAAATTGAATAACCAATAGGAATTTCTTAAAAAAATTAAAAAAAAAAAAAACCCGTGTGAGCGTATATGTGGGGGGGCTGTGGGGAGTGGGGGTTAGGGATGGAAAAGAAAGGTACAGAACTGATGATTTTTATAGCTGAGGGATTGGTACACGGGGTTGTACCAATCCACAACTCTACTTTTATGAATCGAAATAATTTTCTATAATAAAAAGTTAAAAAACAAAATCTGTTCCTACAGATGGGCACGCAGAAGGACAGTTCGTATTTTTGGGCCTTTTATTAATTCCAGGTAGCGGATGGCTGTGGGCGTGCAGTCACGGACACAGGCCGTGGGCAGAGCAAGGGATGAGTGGGAAGCCCGCTCTCGGGACAGGGGCGGAAAGCAGGACAAGAGAGAGGCTGAGAGAAGGGGAAGATAAGGCAAAGCAGGAGAGAATGGACTTGGCACCCTCCCTTCCCCTGTGGCCCGTTATTCTCTCCTGTCCCCGTCGGAAAGCAGGGGCCTTTCTCTCATGCACCACGTCTGTCCGCACATTCCTTCCCCAAACACTTGGCCGTCACTCCCGGGAAGGGAAGTGCGGTTCCATGAAATACGCCCAGAAAAGCGGCTGGTAGAAATCCATGTGCACTAAAGCCACATTCTCTCAGTGCTGCAGCCCTAAGCCAGGGGGTGACCAAGAAAGAGAGAAAAGCCAAAGAGGGAAGGTGACCAAGGAAACAAAAGCAAGGTGGTTTTGGAGGAAGCACCCATCTTTGGGGGAGAGGCTTACCCCGGCCACTGACTTACTTATGCCGAGACAGGAGGTGGCCCTCGGAACACGCGCAGCCCCTTCTCTGGCATCTGGCCGATGCCTGGCTGGGAGCGACTGGCCCTGGTTTGGGCCAGCAAGCAAAGGCCCCCTCTGGCTTGCTCTATCCCCAGTGGGAGAAGCGATGGCAGCCTCCATGAGGCTCCTTTCCAGACATTTCCAAAACCACCAACACTCTGAACTAAGCTTGTGAATGACCCTTTCCGTTCCCTGTGGCCACCCGGGTTCCAAGGTGAGCCCCCCTTCTTTCCTACAGAAGACATGCTCGTGGCTGAGGGCTCGGAAAGGAGGGGAGAGCATTTGCTGTGCTGCAGGAGGAGCATATGTCTGTGGGGCCCGCAGCTAGCAACGGTGATTTGCAGGAGGTGCCCACAGCTCTGTAGCCTGGGCGGGGGAGGGGATGGGCACCACTTCTTTTCTGGGGCGGGCTGACCCTGATAACTTCAACTTCCCTTTGCTCTCAGCGCCGCCCCCCCCACTTTGTCTTGTGCCCTTTCAGTGGCTGGGTCTGAGCTGCCCCTCCCTACTCCTCCCTGTGCCTGGCCCCAGCGGCCCCTTGCCCCTCATCCCTCCCCGCAGCATCCCCCCCCACCCCAGCCCTCGCACAGCTGGCCTCTCCGGGGACGTGGCTGCTTGGGCTGTAGTTCTGTGGGCACAGGTGGCCCCGGCAGATGCAAGTTCTTCCCATTCATGTGGGTAAACAGTAAACATTATATTAAAATATTCATCACCAGGGCCTCTGCCTGAATGTTAATCTGGGGTGGGAGCTGATTCCTCGTCCCTGGCGGAGCGCACAGTGCCGCTGTCACCGCAGCAGCCGCATGGTCAGGAAAGGTCGGCCTGAGCGCAAAGGCATTGATCGTGCATTTGCTTTTTTGTGTGGGGGGGTGAGCTGGGGGAGAGACGGTGGGGCTTTCTGGCCAGAGAGACAGCGCATCTACCCGGGGACGACGGCATCTTTAGGGCATGGCTGCTGCTGAGCCGCGGGACCTGTAGAACAAGCCAGAATCAGACACAGGGCTCCTGGCTGCCTGTTTATCACCTTTGTGTTTACAGGTCCAGCTGTGTCCTGAATGCTAAAACGTCCTGTGGCTCTTCAGACACCAGCCAGTGATCCATTTGCTCTGTGCTGTTACGGACTGCACGCCTTGTAGCTGTTTGATCTTTGCCATTGAAACCTACGAGTCCTGACGGAGTCTGGATAGTGCCTCAGCGATAGCAAGACAGAGGACTATCCAGCTTCTTTCTCAAGGAGAGATCATTGGAGGAAGAGGACACACTATTCTCGGCATCCAAAACGTTTCAGTGGCAGGAAGTGCTTGCCTAGAGGTCTTACCAGGTGGTGCTTTCCTGCCTGCCCTTGAGAATTCCGAATCCAGGGCAGACAGAGATAAATACACCGTGTGCTGGGCTAATGAGTCAGGTCAAAGAGCTATGGGAACCCCCAGGAGGAAGTGACGACACCACACAGAACAGAAGACCTTTGGAGTCATACTTAGTGGAAATAGAACTTCCTAGGTGGAGAGAAGTCATAGAACCAAATACTTTATCTAGCACTTACTGAGTACAATGGACACTCCCCAGACTTTACTGTGTATTTACGCTGCAAGGCAAGTCTGTGAGGTATTATTACCTCCATTTTATAAAGGAGAAAATGGAAGCATGGTAGGGGTCAAGGACTTGGCGAAGGATGACACTAGTAAGTATCAAGGCTTGGATTGGAACCTAGGCAGGCTGGCTCTTCACTGTTTGCCTGCATTGCCTTTAGATGAGCACAGGGCGTTTGGGGAGCCCGTGAAGAGCGGTGAGGCTGGGGCGTGTGGGTCGTGTACGTGAGGAATGGTTATCAAGCTAGACGTGCAGAGTTGGGCCAGATCGTGAAGGGCCTCCTGTGATTAGATCTCATCCTACAGAAAACAGGGCCAATGGCAATTTCCTTCTGCTAAATAACCCTGGTCCCTCCCCACTCAGCATAGCTCTTACTGGTTAGCCCCTCAGTGGCTCTTGGCCAACTCCTCTCCAGACTTCAGATATCCTTCCTGGGGAAGGCCTCCACGCACATTCTCTGGAGAAGGGCTCTAGATGGTGCTGACCCAAGGGGGGATTCTTCTAGCTGCTGCTCGGTCTGCTCTTTTTGAGGTACCCAAGAATGGCACTCGTCTCTGTAGTCATCTGCTTGGGCCGCCGTAACAAAATACCACAGGTTGGCTGGCTTAAACCACCAGAATTTATTTTCTCACAGTTCTGGAGGCTGGATGTCCAAGAAGAAGGTGCCAGCCGGGTTGCCTTCTGATGAAAGCTGTTGTAGATAGTTGCCTTCTTGCTGTGTGCTCATAGGACTTCTTTTTTTGTATGTCCGAGGGGATGGGGTTGTGGGGTTGGGAATGGGAGCATAGGGGTGGGAGGGAGCAAGCTCTCTGGTGTCTCTTCTTATGATGGCACTAATCTTATCATGATGATGCCACCCTCATGACCTCGTCTAACCCTGATTACCTCCCAAAGGCCCCGTCTCCAAATACCAACACACTGGGGGGTAGGGCCCCCATATGCATCTTGGGAAGACAAATATTCAGTCTGTTATACCTGTGGAGGACCTAGACCTGTTACCTGCCCCATCTAGTTGAGGAAAAGCCCCAAGGTGTGGAAGCAAGAACAGGCAGACCCTCGAATGGGCTGAAATTTCCCAGCTTATCATGCCTCCCTTCTCCCCCGCCTCCTTCTCCTCCTCCTTCTTCCTCTTCCCCTCTCCCTCCCTTTCCCCCTCCTCCTCCTTTCCTCTCTGCCCTCCCTCCCTCCCTTTCTCACACACTGATAAACACTTTTGATTTTAAGTAAATAATCATACAGACACAGCCACTCACATTCCTTATGCAAGTCAAGGTAACCTCCTCATGGAGGTCATCTGGACCCCTTCTATGTGTACCCCGCAGCACCCACAAAACAGTTCTCCATGTTTGCCCACTGTCTGCTTCTGTGGCTGGACCAGGAGCTCCTCAAGGGCAAGGACCACACTACACCTGAAGTTTTAGCTCTGGTGCCTGTGGCTCACAGTAAGCGCCACTGGAATGCTTGAGTGACTGAATAAAGATGCTCTTAGGACACGAGGACGAAAAAGATGATCCCTTAGTTGTACTGGGAGTGGAACTGTGGGAACAAAATATACTTGAGATCACTAGCGATGATGTTCCCCAGCTAGACTCAGGACCAAGCCCGGGGAACAGGGCAGCCTGTCGTCATCCTGTGATGTTCTCCACGGTCGCTGCAGGCTGGCTGACTGTGCTCATCCGTGGAGATGCTGTGATGATCATGACGTCATAAGTGCCCTTCATGCCTGCTGTGACCTGGGACCTGCATCAGGCATTTGACACAGACAGTCCCATTAATCCTCACGTACCCAAACCGTGTCTTCCCTGAACTCGCTCAGGGAAAGGAGCAGAATTAAGAAATCTCACTGCAGTCCTGGAGTACCATGGTGTGCCTTCCCCAGGTCTCATCAGTCCCGTCCTGGAATCACAGGGGACCCTGGACTGTACCTGGGGGAGCAAGCTGGCAAATTCGTCCTGGGAGATGTTTAACACCCCACCCTCCTTGAGGCATTCTGGAATTAATTTCCGAAAGTCTTTGCATTGTTTTTCCACATAGAGGAGTTCATGTACTGGTGCATTTTCCCGTTATTAAAATAGAAAGGCTCCCAGCTCGTACTTTCTGAGTGCCTGACTCTCCCAGATTCCAGTCTCTGAGCTATTTTTAGACTCCCGTCTATACGTGCCTGAAGTCTGTGGGAGTAAATCCATCTTCCTTATTTAAATACCTTTCACCAGGTATTCCCTGCCTTCTCCTTGTCCCTCCCCCGCCCCCGCCACCAGTCTGCATGGATGAGCTACACTCGTCTCTCTAATAGCCTGGGTGGGAGCTCGGCACACGCATGGCTCCTTATTTTGTGAAATAAGTACAAATTGAAGTGTTGGCTGGCACGGGCTCCTCTCGGTGACTCGGGGCTGCCACGCACATGGAGCTTCCCTGGCACTGTTTACCGACATCCCTCATTTTCTGTCTTGCTGGGATCTGGGAATACTTTAAACATTCAGCTCGAGGTAGCACTTAGCATTTATTAACTGCCAGTTCCGTGCCAGCCACTGGGTGAGCACGCCCCTGCTCCCCGTCTCGCCCATCTCACCACCCGTGAGAGTATTCTGGGAGTCTAGAAAAGGATCTGCACTTTGCCAACAAGAAACTGAGGCTCGGCATTGAAATAAACTGGATCGCGTTCTCCTAGCTATTCAAAGGGAAAACAGGGGTTTTAATCCAGCTTTTTCACCCCATTTTATACACATTTCTAACGGACCTACTATGGTCTAGGTGCCATCAAAACATGCTACAAATACTAATGCATCTAATCCTCATAATCCTACTTCAGGGTAGGTACTGTCTGATGCTAACAGGGAAACTGAGGCACAGAGCGGTGAAGCGACTAGCCCACATTTAGCCTGCTGGTAGATGGTACAGATGCACACTCAGTGGCCTCTCAGAGCTCCTGGACCTCAAGCCTTGCTTGCCTGGGGAGGGATGACTCCCATGGAACAAAGCTTACCAGAAAGATCCCCCCTTCTCAGAACTTCTTAATTATGACAATAATTGCTCTGGGCATTCTTTTCCTCCTTGGCTCCTTTCAAGAGTCTTTTGGGGGAAAAAATAGTACTTAAAATCTAATTTTCTAGTACGCACACTGTTGCTGCCTCCCACCTCCCCACATCCCCCCTTGGTGCCTCCATATCAGGCCCGCAGGAACGGAAGCCACCAAACCCCGGGGAGCCGTGTGTTCCTCCACCTGCTCGGCCACCCCCTCTCTCACTGTCAATATCAGCAAATGTCATTAATTTGGAAGGCAAGGGACCAGGAAGAATGGATTTTGAATTAACTAGTTCCAATAATCTGATATTTTTACTGGAGCATGACAGGGTGTCCAGTTAGCTTGGGAACAACAATTGCTTCCACGTGTGCATTCTCTTGGATAAACCAATATCTGCTTAACAAGGTTTTGCTGTAAAGGGCGATCAAACAGGTCTTTGTGTTTCATGGAGGCTCCAGGGCTGGATCCCAATGCCTGGGGCGGCTGCCTGTGGGATGGGATGGGGGAGTCCTGGGGGAAAAATTGGCTTCTGGGAATCCCCGGGGCTCACATGTGTTCTCTGCCTGAGTCCCGCATCAGTACCATTAGCAGGTCTCCTGGTATCTTCAGTGCTTGTGTTAGGTAATAATCACTAGTGCTTAAACCAGACAGGTGCCGCTAGGGTCTTGCAAAATGCTTTGTAGCAGAGATGGCTGACTGCCCACCCCAAAACCCGTGTGAACACTGCTGGCACTGCCAGGACCGTCTGCATCCCCTTACACCCGGCAAGTCCCAACTGCGGGTACATGAGCCTGTGGAACGAGGGTTCCTGCCAGGCTGGGGAGGAGAGGTAGCTCTGTCTTTCCCCCTCTGTCCTCCATGTGCCATCTGGGTGCAGGGAACTCCAAGGAGCCACAGACAGAGGAGCGACAGAGACTCTGGGTCCATGAGGAACCCCCACCCTGGGCCACTGGGACAGGGTGAAATAGACTTCTATTATGGGGTGTCTCTTTGTGTCGGTATCTTCTGTCACCCTGAGACATCCTCTCCAATCCTTCTATTCTTGTTTTTCTCCCTCATTAAGCCAGGGAAGCTCTGGGCCTAGTTTGGATCTCAGTGGAGAAGGGATGTGATAGGGGAGAAGTCTCCACCACTGGGGGAGGTGGGGAAGCCAGGGAGCTCGCACCGAGATCGCGGGGAGCTGGGGATTTAAAACCCGACCATACAGAAGTCAGACTCTGAGTAGTAATTTAAGCAAACTCCCTGTCTGGTGTGGCCAATTACCACGCAGCCCAAATGACTGTTAGTATCATCATCTATCACTAATATGTACCATAAGAACGAGGTTGTAGGTTGCATTTGATTATAGCATTAAACTCTGTTTGCTCAACCTTCTGTTGCTGGTATTTGAGCCACACTTTATGGAACAAGGTCACCTGATCATAATTAAAAAGAAAAACAACAACAACAGAGGAAACATAAACCAGAAGCAAGACCTACACAGGCCAACACTCCACAGGTCGCGGGCCTTGCGTTCTGGCTCCCGCAAGGTTGAAATCGTGCAGGACCTCTCCAATTCTATCGCGTGTTTCATGTCGGTGGGGGGGGTTATTTGTTTGTGTTTGTTGATGGTTTTCCCTTTCCAAATATATAAGAAGAAGCAGAAAAATATTTCTTCGGAGTAGAAATTGGAAATGGCACCGTCCTCCCCTCCAATTAAAAATAACAAAGAAAAACATGCCTCATGGGTAATAATAATAATTATAGTAACAATAACTGACATTTCTGAGAACTTAATATGAGCCTAGCAGAGCTCTAAGAGCTACACTTGTCGGGTGTGGGATGGTGGGGCCAGGATCTCCAGGCAGGGATGACAGTGGCTGGGGCGGGGGTGCTGACCCCTCTTCTCCCTGATGCTTGACTGCTCACCTTTGTTTTCTCTGTACCCCCAGCTAAAATTAAAAGCTGGGGATGTTTTGTATTTGCTGCCCTGTTCAATTCCATGCCCATCCTCCCCCCGGAGCCCAGGCTCTGTGCCCTGGTCTCTGCAGGTGTAACAGGCTTCCTTTACGACCCTACCCTCCATGGGCCAAGTGTGTTCCTCTGTGCCAGGCTCTTCCTCCATGACAGACCCTGCCAGGGAGAAATGAGCTAACCCAGTTAGTTATCGCTGGTAATTAATCAAGCAGTTCCCCCTCACAGCCTCCAGTGTCCTGGTGTAGGTACCCTCCAAGTCCTTTTGGAGTGGCACAAGGCTATAGATGCGGAGCTGGGTGAAGGAAGAGCCTATATTTTTTAGCAGTGTCCCAGCAAGAAGCCTACCTGTCTGTTCTTCTGTCCCTGCCCCTGCTCCCAGGCAATCCACTACACAGCCACTGTGACCGTATTTTTAGAAATACAGCTGAACTAAGCTTGAAAAGTACCAATTATGACGTAACACAACAGAAGAGTTGAGAGAGAAAGCGCCCCCCAAAATCCTGTGCCCATGGTTGGGGTCAACGTGCAGGTACTGGCAGCCATTTCTACCACAAAGAGCAGTTCTGATGGCCCAAGCAACCGGCCACATGTCTCTCCTGCCCCCAACACGGTGACGACACCGGTTGTGTGACAGCCTCAGTCTTGCTGAGATTTGAACCGAAATGGGAACAACAGCTCCAGTGGAGCTCAAAGGCTGTCTTCACATCCACGGTGCGTCATGAATGAGTCAGGACCTCCTGTGGGGCCCTGGGGGTGGGCTGGTTTAGCTTCTGTGACAGACCAGTCTCTTTGGTTTCGGGATATTGAACATTGAACCCAGAGAGCTGCAGGCAGGCTCTTCGATTGCCAAAGGGAAAGCTAAAACATGAAGCTCAGTCCTCCTCCCTTCTATTTTCCTCATATAGATGTAGAATTTCTGAGTGCCTTGGCGCTTGGGAGGGCCTCCAAAGCCCAGTGGCTCTGACCTCGCTGCGGATTCCATAACCCCAGGACCCTGTAATAAGCCTAGGTGAATAAAAGTTGTGTGTTGACAACAAAGGATGCTGGGAGGAGACACTGTGGGCAGAGAAGAACGAGGGCTGTGCTGTTGCTGGGTGACCTTGGGGACAAGCTTGCTTTTGACTTCTGTGCCTCTCTGCCCGACTCAGCCACAGCTTTGTTTTAAAAGCAGAACCAGATGCTGCCTCTGAGATCAGCTTCAGGGCTGAAAATAAATTAGGAAAAGAAGGTTCCGTGCAGGGAGGCAGCGGGTAAGGAATGCAGCATGCCCTAGAAAAGCCTGATTAAGACCACGGCACAGAAGGGGAGTTGGCCAATTCAAAGAGTCTGGACAGAAGAGGTGTGGAGCAGAAGGCTGTCTCACCCTTCGCCTGGCTTTCCCCTTTTAGCTAGTGCTGCCAGCTAAATGGGATCTTGGCAAAGATATATTCATCCAGTCCTGATGGGCAAGGAAGAAAAAGCAGGGCCAGGCAGAAGGGCAATGCGCTTGTGTCCAGGGTTAACCAGGATTCCAAGATGGCCTCCAACATTCCTATTTCCTGGTGAAGCAAAATTTTGGAACTCTGGTGGAGTGAATGCTAGGGCTGCTCTGTTCAGACAAATCCAGACCCCATGCTAGAATGTCGGCCACTGAAGGCTCACAGCTCTGTCCTTCCCTGACCATCGCCCTGGGCCACAGGGCATCTCCTCGCCCAGGCTCTACTTTCCAGCCCTTTGCAGGGATACAAAGGCCTGTCCTCTCGCCTCAATTTGGGACAACTCAGTGGGTCATCCCAACTCCACAGTGCCCTGTAGGATTGACTGAAGGTTCACTGAAAACCTCATTGTCACCTCTTCTCCCCATTCAGTCCTGCCTTCCTCACCTCTGTAAAGATCTACCCCCACTCCCGCCAAGAATTCTCCCTGATAAACCTTGTGCATGCAACTCTCTGGCTCAAAGTCTGTTTCCAGAAAAACCAATCTAAAGCAATGAATAACAGTTATCAAGATAGGAACTCAACATCACAGATCATCTGGGCATTGCACTTCCAAACCACACTGAGAGCTCACCTTACAGCTGCCAACTCTCATCAAAAAGACAAGAAATAACACGTGCTGGTGAAGATGTGGAGGGTTTGAGGGTGGTGTGGATGGCACGATCGGATATGCCCTTGATAAAGATTACCAAGACTGCAGGATGGAGTGGACCTATTGGACAAATCAAGGCTATTCTCCAATATTTTTGAGGAGTCCTACAACCATTCCTTAAATATTAGACCGTGGCTTAAGTGCCAGTCACAGAGTCTTGAAACACAACCAACACCTGCTCAGGCAGCTTCCGGGGGTGACCGCACTAGATGGTGAGAGAGAGGATGTCCTGTCACGCCGTGTGTGGGTGCATGCCAGTGTCCTTATGGACAGGCTCAGTGGCATTGCTCAGGATGGCTGGAAGACCAGAACCTTGGACAGAGACCCTGGGCCATGGCTGAAGGAAGGGAAGGCTCTCTGAGACGAGAAAGCCAAACTCAAGGGTCTTCTAGGAGGCTGTATTCCAGCAGTATAAGCACTAATGCAGGTCAGGGCTTACGTCCTGCTGCTCCAGAACCTGACAGCCCATGCTCTTCTCCTGTAATGGGTTTTAATAGCGCTGTTCATATGGAAGGAATCAATACATCTTTAGAGTATTATATCATTATATGTTATCTATAAATTGGGTAATGGTCAATGGAAAAAGAGCTGTATAGATAAAAGGTATTATGTCTTGTTCTATGGAATTTATGTAAATGAACTGATGGGGATAACTGAGTTCTGGAAAGTATAAATCCCTGCACATATGAGAAGCTGCTTGATTAGGGATTTCACAAGGTACCCAAAGCCTGGGACAGGCGGGTCCTGGCTCCCATCCTGCCAGGGCAGCTCCCTCCCAGCAGAGCAAGCACTGCATGCAGAGCGGGTAGGCTAAAAATCTCACAACGCTCCATTCACAGAGCTGTGGAATAACAGTATTCAAGCTGAGCAATTTGCAGAGTAAATTAAGGGGAATAAAATTCCTGTAACAGATTCTGGGAGGAGGGAAGAGATGAGGAGGAAGACGGAGGAGGCAGGCAGGAATTTTTAGCCTTTTTTTTTTTTTCTGCTGTAGTCTGTTGCCTGATGAAAAGTGTGCTGGGAATCAGAACCAGGAAAACCATGCCCATGTGGAATGCCCTTCCGGATGGGATGGCAGGCTTCCATATTAACACGGGGCTTTTAGTCTCA
The DNA here is from genome assembly GCF_002288905.1 of Enhydra lutris kenyoni. Lineage (NCBI taxonomy): Eukaryota > Metazoa > Chordata > Mammalia > Carnivora > Mustelidae > Enhydra > Enhydra lutris. The sequence continues at coordinate 26,862,435 of NW_019154108.1, read as the reverse complement.
AAAGGCTTATCACAAGGGGTAGCCCTAACAGTGGATGCTGTGAGGGTCTCGACAGTGGGGTGTACCCAGAGGGCCCATGTCTGAAACGCTTTACACATTCCACACTGCTTCACCCATGACGAGGCTGGTCCTAGAGGAAGCTGGTCTTGGCAGCTTTTCTAGGGCGAAAACTCTCGCTTGGGTTGGGTGGCTCCATTCGTGTCTCAACATTTCATATTACTTTGATTGTAACTGTCCCTTGGCAGTCAGCCAGTGTTGAAGGAACGGCTGCTCTTTGCAAGGCCAGGGCTAGGCACTTGGCATGCCTCATCTCTTTATTCCTCCACACGGCTACAGGGTAGGTCCTAGGAAGATCTGATTTATAGATATGGGAACTGAAGCTTGGGGAGGGTGGGTAATGTCTCTGCCCCAGAGGAAGAGGCAGGTCAGCAGCTAAACAGCTCACTGGAATCCACACTTGGTGCAGCCCCGCCATCCTGTATCCCCTAGGAGTCCCGTCACGGTGTCCTACATGCTGACCCGCCTGCGCTCTGACCCAGGTCCTCATGCACCTGTCACTCTGCAGTTTCAGCAGCAGCTCCGGCCCGGGCTGCAGGCCCCCAGCTCTGCTCAGTGTCTGTGCACCTGCCCTGCTCTTCTGCTGCTGGTGCTGCTGCTTGCCGTCCATCTAAATGCCTCTGCAGGAAGAGCGGCTCCGTGCTTCATGGTGTAACAGGGAGTCTCCCCACTCCAGAGTCATCTCTGACTCCCCAGGCGAAAGAATGACGGACGGAGAGGTAGCAGAGCGATACCAAAGGGTTTTCAGAGCAGGTGGGGGAACAGATCCCACCAAGTGGGTGTTCTCATCCCTTCTCCCTTTCACCCAGGGATATGGCAACACCATTTCCACAGCATGCCAGCCAGTCAGGACCTCTGCCTTAGTACCTCAGTGTCAGAGGCCAGAGATGTCACAGAGATGTCCCATTTCCGGGCTGAAGCAGAAGTTTGGATACAATGACGAAGCTGCGCACACCAGGGCCCACGCCTCCTCAGCAGGCAGAGTGTTATGGTGAGAATGCCCGAGTGTGCATCTGGTTCTGCCATGAGTTATCTGTGTGAGTTTAGGCAAGTTCCTTAACCTCTCTGGACTCAGTTTTTCCCATCTGTAAAGTTATAATTCCCGCCTAACAAGATTGTTGGGAAGAGTATATAAGAAGCAGGAAATGGATTATAGCCTGTAAACAATGGCTGTGATGGGTATAGTAATGGTCCATGAGGTACGATGGGAAGAGGAGAGGGACTGGAAGCCACCCTTACTGGGGCCATGCCGCCCTGTGAGGAGGAGCCTAGGAGGGAATATAGAGTTATAGAACTTTTCTGACTTTCAGAATAAATCTCAAAACTCCACTCTTTAAAAAGGAGCTGAGTCTAGAGGGTCCCTCTGTACAAGGTGTTCTCTGTGTTCCTTCCAAATTGCTCGTGGTAATCATGGGCACTATTGTGGCACTATATCCCAGGCAACATTCTAGACACTTACAGTAGCTCATTTAATCCTTGTTATGGGCTGAATTGTGTCCCCCCAAATGCATATATTGAAATTCTAACCCCCATTACCTCAGCATGTGCCTGACTATATCTGAAGGTAAGATCTTTAAAGAGGTAATTAAGTTAAAAATGGCTATTAGTATGCATTGTAATCCAATCTGCCTGTCCTTAGGAGAAAAGGAGATTGGGACACACAGAGAGACCCCAGGAGTACACAGGCACAGAGAAAAGAGCATGTGAAGACACAGTGAGATGCTAGCTGGGCCTCTGCAAGCCAAGGAGAGAGGCCTCGGGAAATTCATGCTGCCAACACCTTGACCTTGGACTTCCGGCCTCCAGGATGGTGAGGAAATAGTACCTGTTGTTTAAACTACCCAGGGTGCAGTCATTTGTTACAGAAGCCCTAACAAACTAATTAACAGTGCTCACAATGAACAGTGAGGTGGGAAATATTACTAGCCCCACTGCTATTCTGATATAGATTTGCTAGGTGCCCACTCTGAGCCCAGGACTGGGTTAAGTGCCAAGGATATAGTGGTGAACTAGACACAGCCTCCAAGTCTGTAGACCTTAAAGACAGGAGGACTTGTCTGTGACAGAAACAGACCACCCAATAGACCATAACAGTGCAGCAGCGTTGTTTGTCATGGTGGGGAATGTGGGCTCTGCAGGACCATGGTGATGCCAAGGGTAATGGAGCCAAGTCTGAATGGGATACATGGAAGGTCTCCATGTAGGTCCACTCCTCCTTTGTAGGCAAAGACCTTGCCATTGCTCCATGGCTAGGAACAGCCGAGCTCGCTGAGTAGCTGCCTCCTCCTTGGTGCCCCCCTGGAAGTGAGCAGGGCCAGTGTGTGGAGATACAAGCCAATGAGGGTGGATGTACTATGACACAACCCATATGTCACAAGAACTCCAGTGGTTGCTTGGGAATATTGATCTCAAGGATTCTGAAAATTAGTTCACTTGCAGGCCAAATGAATGATGCTCCTCCCTCTTCTGCTTTCCCAGGTATGAAATCCTCCACATGGCCTTCAGTTTCTAAACTAGAACCACAGCCAGTGGTAACTGAGAATTCCTCTGTGCCAGGAACGTGATATGAGTTACCTGATACCGTCACCTGATGGAGTGTGAAGTCTTCCTGCAGTATCTGAGGCCAGTGGCAGCCTTTGTCTTCTTGTCTGTCCATCTCGTGTCTGGCCCCCACTTTCTTCCCTTCCTGAGCCCTCGTGTTCCCCTACCTGACAGACATCCCAAACCTCAGGTCTGTACAACCTCCACCCAGTCCCTGCCCTCTTGTGTCTCTATAATATTCCTTAGCCTCCAATGTTTTCTTCACCTGTCCAGCATAACAAATTCTTACCCATCCTTAAAGATCATTTTCCTTCCCATTGTCTTCCTCCAGTACCAGGCAGATACTTCTATTAAAATACCTATCACAATGCAAGGCCTCCAGTGTATTAAAATGTCTCTGTCCACCACCGGCCTGAGTGGTGAGAAGGAACTATCATCTTTGTCTGCAGGACCTAACACATCAACAACACATCAACATCAAGTGGACACTAAACAAATGTCTATGTAGATCCTGCCTTCCTTTCTCTCATTCCTTCTTTCCCTTTTCTTTCTTTCCTTCCTTCTTTCCTTCCTTCCTTCCTTCCAACCTTTCTTCTTTTACTTTTTTTTCTTTTTCAATTCTGGTGATTTGTTTGATTAAACAATCAACCATATTCTGATCACATTTTGTTTTTTTAAAGACTGTATCTTGAAATACGAAGGACCAAAACTATATATTGTTTCTCCATTGTCTTCTCAATTGCCTCAAAGCTTAGTGTTGCTCTTTGTAATTGTTCTTCTTGGGGAGGTTAGGTTCATGTCTTCTGTTCTGTTCCAGACAGCCTGATCTTCTTATTTTCTCCCCAAAAGCCATGCCATTTCTCCCTACTTGGGAGGCCCTCTCCTCCCTCCCCAAGACCTTCTCATCCCTCAAGGTCTACAAGCTTTGCTCCTCAAAGTGTCCTCTGCGGACCAGCAACATCAGTGTCACCTGGGAGCTTATTAGAAATGCAGAGTTTCAGTCCTCATTCAGACCTACTAAATCAGAGCCCACATTTTAAAGAGCTCCAGGTGACTCATATGCATATAAATTTTGAGAAGTACTGCTCTAGAGCAGGGCTCAGCAAAACTTTCCTGTAACATTTCCGGTAGTAAATACTTTAAGCTCTGAGGACCATAGGGTTTTTGGCACAACTATTTAACTCTGCAGTTGCTAGCGCAAAAGCAGCCACAGATGACAAGCAAATGGGTGTAGTTCTGGGCCAATATAACTTTATTTACAAAAGTCCTGTGTCAGGTCCCATACCTATAGTTTGCTGACCATCCTCCTTGAGTTCAACACCTTTGGTTACTATAATGGAAAGCCTCTAGGATGGCCCTCCATGACCCCACCTCCTGGTACTCACACCCTTGTGTAATTCCCTCTGCTGGAATGTGCACTGGATTTCTTGACTCACTTCTAACAAATGGAATATGGCAGAAATAATGGGAGGTCACTTCCAAGGTTAGGTTATAAAAAGATTGTGCCTTCTTTGGGGGGCACTCTCCCTTTCTCTTTCTCTCTCCAATTGCTAGCTCTGGCAGAAGTCAACTGTCATGTTGTTACGCACCCTGTGGAAGGGCCCACATGATGAGGGTCTGGGGACTTCCAACAACCATGTGAGTAGGCTTGGAAGCACAGCCCCCTCCAGTCGACCCTTGTGATGACTGCGGCTGCAGCTGACAGCTGGATTGCAACCTCATAAGTGACCCTGAACCTGAACCAAACAACTAAGTTGCATCCAGTGTCTCTCCTCACAGAAACTGAGAGACTAGATGATTAATAGAGTTCCATGTCCCCAGACTCCTCCCTTGTATCTCTCCCTCTATTTCAACAGCACTATTAGAACAGAAACCATCTCGTGCCATTCTCTAATGATGTGGGTCAGTCCTATCTCCAGAAGTAGATTGTAGATTCTTTGAATGAAGATACAGGGATTATACCTCATAAAGTAAACAGATTGTCACTGAGTATTTTCTGCATTAACTGAGAAGATGGGGTTTTTTGTTGTTGGTTTGGTTTGGTTTGGGTTTCTTATTAGAAAAGTAGGAGTCATTATTGGGCTGGGGTAATTGTTTCTGTTCAACAGTGTCTTTTTTTCTTTTTTTTTCCTGAGCCGGCCTAGGAATGATGGTTTCTCTTACCAGTTGGGTTTTCATCTGAAAAAAATTAAAATTAAAAAACAAACAGACACCTGAAAGCTTTACCTGCTGAGGTTACTTAAACCAAACTTTGCTGTAGAACTGATCCTTTTCACTCTTTTTTTTTTAAATTCCTAGATGAGAGAGAAAATAGTCTTTTGGATGATAAAGCCTGTTCCTGGGTTATCTTTGAGAAAAAGTGTAATCCACTGTATTCTGTTGCTTCCAGTTTTTCTCCTGCCTCTTGATTTTTTTGGTTCTTATCTTCTTTTTGTTATTTCACAGTTGCCTGGGTACCTGAAGAACTCTTCTCTTCACTCCCATTTTCAAGAGTTTCTTCATGGCAACTCCAAACTGCCCTGCTTCTAATGACTGACTCTGGGAGTGGGATAACAGTGGACACAGAGGACAGGATTTTAGAAGGGGATCTTTTCCAGTTTGCTCAATGGTGTGGCCCAACAGTAACCCTGAAGAGTTAAAAGTGCACCCTGTTTGATTTTGGTTTGAAAGGACTATGTGTAAACTCTTTGTACCAGTGAAGAATGGATGCTTTGTTAAATGTAGAGATTTCTGAATCAGGGCCATCTTGTCCTGCATTTTAAAAATTTTCTTCTTTTTCTTGTGAATGAAAAAATGGAGCATAACTTTTTCCAAATGGCGGAGACATGCTCTATGGTGTGTGTCTGTCTATGTGTGTTTGTGAAATCCCTTTTGAAAATGTATTTCAGTTTCTTCCCATAAGTCTGAAATTGTTATTTGGTCTGTGTATTATATCCTTCATCTTCAAAATGTACCTGATCCTAATAGCTGTGTAGACCTTTGCACATAAGTAAAGAAGACACCACAAGTTGCTATCCACATGTATGAAAAATATATTTTATTTTTGTCGTGACCCATGCCAGTTCATAGCATCCATCCTGTGATGGTCGTGATCTGTCCTTGGTGCTCACCAGCACCATTATTATTGTTTCAGAACCCCTTTTGGGATAGAGGTCTTTGTGCCAGGTTAGTGGTTATGGAAAGCAAATAATAACCACAATCAAATATAATTTCTATAACTATAAACTATTGGAAAACTCTTAATCAGATCCACTGAGAGGCTGGGGGAAATTGTATTAGTATCTTGGATTCCAAATCAAAACAAGTATTATTCGGTCTTTGCCAATCAAGTTTATTCTATAAATCCAGGGGTTAGCACGTTTTTTCATAAAGGGCCAGAAGTAACTTACTAAACATCGGCCTTAGTTTCTCCCCTTAACTGATAATATGAGCATCCTAGCACTGGCAGATTGTTTTCCTAGAAAGTTTAGGAAAGCCTTGTGTTTATAATGCACACACACAAAATTGTTTTGCTTATAATTTACATAGAATGCATATTAGGACTGGTTTAGGATTACTAAAAGCAATTTAATATTTATACGGCAAAAATGCTACCAACATGGAAGTGAATATCACACTTTGAGTAGACATAATCATTTTGTTAAACAACTTCCTGCCCACATCTAGCCAATTTTTACTGCCAGTTGAACCTGAGTGTGGACCTGGGGGAACCTCAGAATTGGGTCCCCTTGGGTCCCTCAACTTCTATTCTTCACTATGAGTCTCAAAGCCCAGTGCAGCCAATGCATGATAACATAGAGCTCGCCTGCCAGCAAAACAGCAGAGTATGCAGAGCAAATTAATTTAAATAAAGCATGTCAAATATTTGCTTCGGTGTAAATTCACAAAATGCCATTTCCTTAAATTGTGTTTTCATTTATGTCATGTTAAAGCTATTTATTATTATTTTATAAGTTATAACATGTAGAAAAATACATTTTTAGAATAAAACACTGCCATGATAAAGATATTTGAGCCCTGTAATATTGATTTTATAGCAGAATGATGGATTATGAAGTATAAGGGGTTTTTTTTCTGTAATTAAACATTCATAAAGAATATCTACACCCTCTCTCCCCATGCTGACCTATGACAGCTGCCATTTGACATCTCTGAAAAATAAAACTTCTTGTTTTTAGCACACCTTGGTGTGAAGGGTAGGGATTTAAACTGACTACTTCTCACACAGCCAAATCTCTGGAAGCTCCCCTTTCCTTCCCTAGACACCCAGGGAGGTGATCATGGACTCTCCTCTTAGAATGACACAGCAAATTTGAATTTAGGAACTTTTTTGTGGTATCATTTCCTGGTACATGTAGATGTCTCACTAAGCATGACATTATTACATCACTTTCTAAGGGACAATGACTCATTCATCCCCAAAGCCATAAACCCACATTGAGTAGCCACTCTAAAGCCAGCTACTGTGATAGGCACTGTAGATAAATGAGTGATATCTTGACCTTGGAAGATCCTATTGCCTGGTAGGTGGACACATCCACAAAAAATAATTAACCATGTAAGTGGATTTGGCAGTCACTCTTAGAAAATGTCTTCATGGAAGAGAACCCTCATCACACCAGGAATAAGCTTGTAGAAAGTCCCTGAATGATCTGGGAAAGTGACCTCACTTAGAAGTAGGAGCATCCTCTCCAAAGGAATTGAGTTCTCTGCTTCCAGTCTGAGGAGACATCTTGAAGATTTCACTAGAGCTGATATTTTAGTGACATTGATTCTAAATATAAATTAGAAATGTTTAAAAAAGTTTTGTCAGACACTCAAAGTTACAAGGTTTTCCTTTTAATTTTTTTTTTATTATTGGGGGAAAGCAATTTTCAAAATATAGACATGAGACAGCAGCCTCTAATAGATACTCAATCTGTTGATTGAGTTCCTCAAGATCCATCCATTTTAATAAACATGTTCCCAGATAATACTACTGTCTGTCCAGCACTAAGTGCCAGCTCTTTCCTCTGCCAAGCAGGGAGCCTCTGAGTGGTACTTCTCATACTCATTATGTGGACACCTAATCGCCTGAGAGTTGGTGAAAATGTAGATTTTGATTCCAAAGGTCTGGGCTGGGACCTGTAGGTCTGCATTTCTATCAAGCTTATAGGTGACACCAATGCTGTTGATGGCTGGACCCACAAGGCTATGCAAAGGATGGCTTCCAGAGGTCCACAGACACACAAGTATGATAAGATATATAATAACCCCCCAAAGATGTCCGTATCTTAATCCCTGGAACCTGTGAATGTGTTTTGTTACATGGCAAAGGGAAATTCAGATTGCAGATGGAGTGAAGGTTGCTAATTTGATGACTTTAAAATAGGGAGATTATCCTGGATTACCCAGGTGGGCCCAATATAGTCACGAGGGTCCTTAGTAGTGGAAGAGGGAGAGAGAAGTGGAGGCCAGAGCGATAAGACATAAGAAGGACTCTAACAGCCACTGCGGGCTTTGCAACTGGAGGAAGGGGGCACAAAACAAGGAATGTGGGTGACTTCCAGAGAGTGGAAACGGTGAGAAAATGGATTCTCCCATAGAAACTTTAGAAGGAATGCAGCCCTCCCCATCTTGATTTTAGCCCCATAAGACCCATGTCATCCTGACCTACAGAACTCTAAGATATTAAAAATGTATTGTTTTAAGACACTAAGTTTGTGGTCATCTTTTATGGTGGCATCAATAGGAAACTGCTATGCAAACACTTCTTTCATAGCACTATGATCCCTAAGGCCAGGATATTTCCACCAGGGAACCAGTCTACGAGATTCGTGTATAAGGGGTTCTTTGTAAAAATGTACAGTGCTCCTTGATGAAATATTCTAGAGTTTTAAATGCCAAAACTACCAGACTGAGTGAATAGTACCAACTAATGCCCGAATGGGCTTGATTTTAAGTTAAGTGAGCATGACGAGTACGTTGTTAAAAACTCAAAACTGATTAAATCACTGATGAAGCACAGCATGATGAATGCCAGGCGACCACAGCTCTGTGAGAACCAAATGCCGTGTGCAGAGCTGGGGGGATTTCCCGTGGAGCTGGACGCCTGGGCCCCAGGAGGGCAACAGTGTCACTGGGCAGTTTGTCCCATCAGTGGTTACCAGCCACAGGGGAACACCCTGTCCCTACTGCAGAGTCTAGTTTGTCAGATATTTACTAAGGAGTGGGAGAATGAAGACATGGTGGTGACATCATGAGCTACAGGGAAATTTACTCATTCTGTACCAGGTCTTCATTGACCAAATTTCAGAGTATGAAAGCAAACTTTTCAAATGCTGCTGCCCAGAGTTAGGAAATGGAAGGGTGGCTGCAAGAATTGGCATAAACTGGGGCGCCTGGGTGGCTCAGTGGGTTAAAGCCTCTGCCTTCGGCTCAGGTCATGATCCCAGGGTCCTGGGATCGAGCCCCGCATCAGGCTCTCTGCTCAGCGGGGAGCCTGCTTCCTCCTCTCTCTCTGCCTGTCTATCTATTTGTGATCTCTATCTGTCAAATGAATAAATTAAAAAAAATCTTTAAAAAAAAAAAGAATTGGCATAAACTGTGTCATTGGGTTCATTCATTTATTCAACTATGATTTCATTTATTCTATTACTGGTCCATTCATTCATCAAATATTTATGATGTATCTACCATATGTCCAGCATTGAAAATACCAGGTTAAACACTATGTAGTCTTATTCTCAGGTTGATGGCAGTCCAATTAAAGAGAGAAACTGATGCTCCAGACATTGTAGTATTGAAAGCTAGGTTCAGGCAGGCTCTGCCTGCAGATGCTAAGAAAGCATGGAGAAAAGGCACCTGGCTCAATGGAGGAATGGAGGTATGGAGGGGATCAGGGTAGGCATCATTTAAGAGGAATTTTAAAAGATGAGAATTAGGTTGGCGTAGCTACTATACATGAAAAAAAATGTGGCATTCTGAAAAGCGTGGAAGGTGAACAGATGTCAAGAGCCTGGGCACAGCTGGAATTCAGGATGTACTCCTGTAAGGGCAGCAAACCAGAGATGGGCTAGAAAGACAAGCTGGGGCTCCACCACCAAGAATTTTGTGTGACATGTTAAAACGATGAGGACAGTGAAATTGAATGGAGGGTGTTAAGCAGAGATGTGAAGTGGTGAGATCTGAGTTTGGGGAAGATCATCCCGGTGGCTGTGGGGAGAGCATCCCAGAGGGGAGGGAGGCTGAATTCAGGCAAGCCAGATGGGAGGCCAGTGAGATTTCAAGTCTGAATGGGTCTGTGGATAAAGATGCTCTTTTGAATGAAAGGCTAGGCTTGGGGGTAAACTAAGGCTTATTTTAAATTGGGATGAGAGCTACAGAATTTATTCCATTCACCTGAAAAAGCATTAAGGAAATATTAGAAAAGTGGCAAATATGGAAGGCTGCTGGTGGCAGTTGCAATATGTTCTTTTGGCTCCAAAAGAGTTTGTGGACTGAGAATAGATGGAAGTGGGGACTGTGTTTAATATGCAATTTTGTATTGTTGTCATCTGCTGTGATTATAGGCTTGGCTCCTGGTTTTTCATTCAGAGCCATTTATTCAGAAAATCTCTTATTCAGAATTTGAGTTCATTCCTCATTAATTCAGTGGCTGCTTTCTGTAGCCCAGTGATTGAATTACCTAATAGCACCTGCCTGAAATGATTAACATAAGAGGAAGCCATGGGGTTGTATTTGATACAAATGATTTGTTTCCTGAAGTTGTAATTTTATTAGAGGGGGACCCAGTGAACCACCTTTGCAAATGAAGGTGAGGTCCTGGCTTCCAGGAGGTATCTGGGAGGTTAATGAATGATTAGCAGCTAACAAATGACAACACGGCTCAGGAGGAAGGTGGCATTTCTCAAGTGGTGGGTCAGCATCCCTGTCATGAGGCATAGTTCTGAAAGGACTGGGGGGGTGCATTTTCTCAAAAGAATGGTGACCAGGGAGAGTGAGAGAAGTGACCAGATAAGGAGAAGACCTACACTGTGCCCACGAGCTCACTTTCCATCACATTCTCAATCTGATTGCTTGTTAATTAGTCCTAAGTGGATCAAGTAGGGCTTGAACTTCACTATTCCTGTAAGGGAACATGAGTAAATGCTCTAGGTTTCTGTCCCTGAGACAGATCTGGGCAAGCTGGTGCTAATGGACCTAAGTTTTTCTTTGTACTGCAATCTTTCAGGACATTCCTGGTCTCCCTAAGAGTTTGAGTTGAAGGGGCCGGAAGTATTAAGACACAGGGTATTGAGGAATATTCTATCATTTTGTTCAGCAATTGAAAGAATGCATTTTCTTTGTAACTGAATTGTTTAGTACCTCTTTCTTTCTCTTTCTTTCTTTCTTTCTTTCTTTCTTTCTTTCTTTCTTTCTTTCTTTCTGAGAGTGAGCACATGCATGAGTGGTATGTGGGGGGTGGTGAGTAGTAGAGGAAGAGGGAAAGAGAGAATCCTAAGCAGGCTGCACACTTAGGGCAGAGCCCAATTCTGAGCTGAATCTCATGACCCTGAGATCATGACCTGAGTCAAAACCAAGAGTCATCAGACCCTTATCTGACTGAGCCATCCAGGCACCCCTATACCCATTTTCTAATTTGGTTAATTTAGGTGTAGACATAGATACATGTGCATGACTTATATACCCTATAAGGACAGAAGCAATTTGTACTTCCCAAAACATAAATTGAGTATTTCCCAATATTAACATTTTTTAATCCCTGGGAATTCTAAAGAACAATATGGTACATCTGAGGGCTGGACAGGAGAGATCTTCAAAAGACAACATGGCGGTGCCAACTCTCACCTCTATATCCATACCCGTTTCCATAACTAGAGGTACTTGAAACATCTTTTCTGGCCTTTTTCCTCCCTCCTTGCCACTCCATTTCCTCCCCTACCACCACTACCGCCCACCACCACACACATTTCAGTTCCTACACTGCTTCATTCCTTCTATTCTAGAGGAAATAGGGTCCAGTTGCCCAATGCTACCTATTGCCATAGTGGCATTCTGGAGTCCCTTGCTGGGAGATGGCTTCAGTCAATTGTGCTTGTCTTCATCAAGGGAAAGGTACACTCCATGTATAGTGGAGAGGTAGGCAGGGGGAAGGTAATTTTCTATTGAGAAGGAGAAGCTTCTGAGTGGTACTCAAATCTACTCAAAATGTTGGTTTGGCTTATGCCTATGAAATGTGCTTTCCACACCTCCTGCCTAACACGCGCCTTCTAAGAGCCACGGGTTGACACTTAGACAGTAGTTCCCACTGTAGATACCTGGGAACATTTCCAGGGGAGTTTTGAAAATACAGATTCATAGGTTGTGCTCCTAATCAACAGAATCAGACTGTCCATGAGGAGGGACCCCGGAATCTGCATTTTTGTAGAAGCTTTTCCAGTGGTTTGGATAGAGTTGGCCTGAAAGGTGGCATCCAGGTACAGGATGGAGGCAGAGAACACCTGTGTCCCATGCTCAAGAATTCCTTGTATAGACAATGAGTCTATTTGGCCGTCTTTGCTCCCATCATAGGCTATACATTTTGCCTGTGTTTCCTGGATGCCTGATGTGGGTCTGGGATTATCTGTTTGTTCTTGGGTCTATGGTCTATACTCTGCGCATACCTCTACATTGCTTTATGAAGAAACACAGTAGCACTAGGGACCCTTGTGAATGCCAGTTCCCCAGATCCCTTTGCAGAACCCACATCAGGGTCTTCCTGGCCAGACCAGGAGCACAAGCTGCCACCAACACTTTTGCTATCTTTTAAGGTCTTAGAAGTTAATTGGAGAACCATGGAGAATTTAGTTTCTACTTCCTCATTTGGAAGAGGCACTAATGGTTAAGTATATATATATATATATATATATATATATATATATATATACACATATATATATATATATATATATATAAAACCTTTATATACATTTATTTCTGCTGCAACTCATGCATTTCCCAGACATTTTGTTTACATATCTGCACACAGAAGTGCTCTGTCTGAGCTAGTGTGTTGTCATGCCTAATTTAGGAACAAAATTTAGATTGTAAGCTTGAATTGTTGCCGCAGCCATGTCTGCTCATCTCAGACTTGCTTCATGCATGACAAATGCCTCGTACAAGCAGGAGCAGCTGCACTAAGACAAGTAACCCACGGGGACGAGTCTAGTGAACAGCCCTCAGGAAACTCAACCCTGAAATTTACAAATATGTCCACACCGGTCCCACTCCCATTTCTCCTCTCATCTCTCCCACTAAACAGGCACTTCTAAATACCATCACAAGGCTCCTAGTTTTCATGGAGGTCATCATCTTTTCCATTAACATCATTATCGTATTCCAGGGTCCATTAGAACTCCTGCTGTAATGAGAACTTTGGGGGTAGCTGTTCATTACGTTCCCAGTCACCCACAGCTGTGGCCAACCTGACGCATGCTCTGCATATAATTCTCAACCTGTATCACACAGTCCCTCCTGCTTCCATTAAGGTGATCATCTCCCCCCGCCCCACTCTGTAGGCATCACCTCATTATAACTCCATTACCTTCCGCATCATCTACATTATAAGTCCATTAGCTTTGGCATCACCACCATTGCCTCCCTTATCAGCCCCTCCACATTCCAGTTGCCCTCACCTTCCCCTTTACGGCCACCGGCTTTTCATTACAGATCCATTATCTTCGTCATTACCTCTGTTATAGTCATAATTGTTCCCATAACAATTTTAGCGTCTTTATCCACCCCTCTACACTACAAGACCCTGCTTGGCTTTGATAAAGCTACAGGCATCCCGGTGCCACACTAGGCATGTACTCAACATCTCCATTAATATTAAGGTTCCCCTTCCTTCTCCTCTATCAAACTGCCCATGATCAAGGGGACTACAAAAGCTCTTACCAAGGCGACCTCTCTACAGCCATTGTCACCTATTTACATCTCATTACTCCATCCTTGGGTCTTGCTCCATGAAGACCAGGCAGTGATAACCCTCGTCTGAAGACTCCAATGTCTCATCTGCATGGCTCTCTGTTATGGTTGTCTCCTTGACTCCAGAATCCTAACTACCAATGTCTTCCTCAATGCAGTTTGAGACCGTATTCACATAACTGGCAATGTATATGTGTATTTCTCATATTTCTGGGAGGTGAGTTGTTTACCATGGCTCTATTTTATCCATCCGGTGGTAATCTCATGGTGGACTAGACCTCATTCCCTTTCCAGCACATTCAGCAGTTGGCCCAGGTCAGCGTTCAGGAGGTGAGCTTGAGTGAGTGACTTGATGAATCGTGGCCCTCCCTTTATCTTCAGCCTCCAAGCCTATTGCTGTGGCATTGATCACTATCAAAATCTCATCAAGGGGTGCCTGGCTTAGTTGGTTGGGCCTCTGCCTTTGGCTCGAGTCGTGATCTCGGGGTCCTGGGATCGAGCCCTGGGTCTGGCTCTCTGCTCGGTGGGGAGGCTGCTTCCCCCTCTCTCTCTCTGCCTGCCTCTCTGCCTACTTGTGATCTCTCTCTGTCAAATAAATAAATAAATAATCTTAAAAAAAAAACCTCATCAATACTCTAATCACAATTTCATTGCCTCAAGCTCCTCCTCTTCTAGGAAAGGGACATCTACTCCTCCATTTCTTGGCCATTCTCTCAATAATTATCAGTTTTTATTGCAGTGGCCCCACTACCAATCAATCACCTCTCTTTAATGGGGAGATAGCTGACTTACTGCCATGCCTGCTTCCCTTCCAGAACGGGCTTCAGCTCCCACAAGGAATCGCCAGGTGGCTTACAACCTCTCCCGGACAGGCCATCACTGTCCCACAAGTGATTCCTACGTTCTGACCTCACTCAGCCAGGCCTCATGTTACATGAAGCAGCTTTTCCTTGCTGGTGTCTGACTGTGCTCTCTGACAAATCTTTCAGGGCATGGCTTGTGTGGAGGACTTCTGGACTCACACTGCGTGGGTTCAAATCCCTACTCTGCCACTCACCACGTGGTTTGATGGGGGGGAAATTGTTTGGTTTTTCTCTACCTCAATTTCCTTCTCTGTAGAACGGAGATAATAACAATACTGATTGTTATTGGTTGTTGGGAGGAGTAGATACATAAAAAGCAATTGAAACAGCACCTCACAGATAGAAAGCACTTAATGAATGCCGATTCTTCTTGGGCTCCCCTTCCCCCAGCTAGAAGATGAGGGTTGGACTAGACGAAACCCTAAAGTCCTAGACTGAACACTTGGTGTGTGTGTTTTTCTGGTATCAAATTATTGGAGTTCTCACAGTTTCCTCACCAAAGTTCTTAAATCATTTCCCAACATCTGCTGACTCAGCTGGGAATCATGGAGCTCCCTTGGCCCACAGCCACCATTGTTCAGCACTGGGGTGAGCTCTAGGTATTTCTCCTCTGCACCTCATGAAAGACGTGTTGTGGTTTTGCTGCAGCTGGACTTGACTTAGCTGCGGACCAGTATCTAGATCCTGCACCTGGTAAAGCCTCCCAAGTAGCCCCGATGCTGGTCTTGTCCTTCCTCCTTCTGCTATCTTAGGCAGTGCTGAGTTCACAGGCAGCACGTGAAGATACCCTAGTTTGATGTGAGACCTATTCGTCCCATCAGTCAGGGCTGCTCCAGGCTACTCTACAGAGGGGAAAAAGTTTGATTCTAGCTTTGTTCCATCATGATTCATTCTCTCTCTCTCCTTCCCCTCCCCACTTCTGGTTCTATTTTTTACCCCTCCTTCTGTTCTTTAGCTATCCAGACCATCCATCATTTGCATTAGATACCCCCCCAATCTTGTCTAACCTAGCAGGATGCCATGTTCTAAAAAACCATCACTTCTCCTCCTCTTCTAAGCATTTTCCTCCTCCTGTGGTCTTTAGACAGAAAATAATGTAATAAAATCACGAGTGGATACACAGGTCTCTCTGGGGACACCTGCCTTTTCAAAAGGACATCCGGGAGAGACAACACCTCAACAAGAATGTATCTCCAATGACAGAATTTTAGACAATGTGGCAGAACCAGGTATTTTGTTTAATTTTATTTTCTTAAAATTTGAAAGAGAGTGAGGGTGGGGTGTAGGAGTAATTGTGGAGGCAGGGAGATTTCCCCATGCTCATCAAAATATGTTTTGTGGACAAGATCCCTCTGTCTTTACAAAATCCACTTGAAACGCATCTAATAAATTATCCTTAATTTACCAATCTCTTCATTTCTCAGAGGCCACTGGAACCTTGAGCTAATGAAGCCATCTCCTCTGTTGTGGAGTTTCTGTGGGTTCTTTACACTCAATTGTTAGTAATAAGAGAATTCAGTTGTCAAAGATCAGCCTGAAGTGTGTGAGGCTTTCAGTGTAAACAACATTCCTCTTGAGTAAACACGAGGAAAAATATGCTTCACTTTGTGATTGCAGAGACAACAAAAATTGGCTGGCACTGGTCCAAGTCTACAAGAGACTGCTGGGGCCACGGAAGTACTTTCTGCCTCTGAATTATTGGTCTTTGGCCAAGGCAATCCAAGTGTTGGCACAGGTGCCCGAAAGACTTGAGGTCCGTCTAACTTCACCATCATCAGCAACTTTTTCCTTCTCCAGCTCTCTGTTTTCCTCTCCCTTTATTCTTACTGTTTTCCATAAGTCTGAGGTGTCATGCTCCTTTTGTCTTGCTGGCTTTGGACCATCTCTCCTTTCCAGGCTCAGGCTCGATGCCCATGGCCTCTCCATGACATCTGCCCTGTTCTTCTCCACTTCACGGAACCAGTGACACTCACTCTATCTCGGTTCTCAGTAACAGCACGGCCAATGCCAGGATGGATTATTAGTATATCATTATATATATCTATACACACACACACACACACACACACACACACACACACACACACGCACACACATATATATAATATATATTTATATTTATACATTTTAGTACACCATTATATTGTCATGCACTGGTAAATTATTTGTTTTCTGGGTGTACAATTGCCCTCTTGACTAAATCCTAAGCTCCTTGGGTTCAGGGACCACAATATGTACTGTTTTGTGTGGCCCATGGCTCATTACTTTTGTATTTGACACATAAAAATTACTCCATAAAGCCTTGCTAACTATGCCTTCTGCACCCTGCTCTCATTTCCCCCGCCCTGCCTGGTCTTCCCTTCTGACCACCTGCTTTACTTTCCTTCTCCTCCCTGCCACTCAAGCGCCTGTGGCTAGCAGCACTCACAGTCCCGCTTAAGCATGTTGGATGCAGTCTCAGTGGGGGGGATTTCTGCCTCCCGGTTTCTAGGAGCTGGGTGTCGTGTGGAACAGAGGCCGCTTGGGTACTACATCAGGTAGGACTGATTCTGGCCCATCAGGGTCCTTTGGTTTGGAATTAAAGAGGAGGAGAGGGAGGCCAACCTCAGGGTTATGAAAAGAGGCCACCATAAAGCTGTTCCGGGGCCAATCAGCCCCACACGACAAGATAATCACGAAACTAAATGCTGGCGGACTCCTTACAATGCATTCATTAACTACGCTGAAAGTTCTTTCACTTTGGGGAAAAAAAAATCTGGACCATTTAAATTTGTTTTGGTGACATACCAAAGGGTAACTTTACATAAGCATTTTCGCTGTAAATATGGGTCCTGCTTATGATCAATTCTCATCAGTGTGTTGGAAAGCAATCTCGGTAAGTACTTAGCTTAATCAATTTGTATCTGCACATTGACCTTCGGGACTCGGTGCACGGGTCCCATCATGCCGTGTGCTCCACAATTCTCTGTCTCTGCAGACAGCGTATTTCTCAATACTTATACATGGCTTTCGTTTCCAATCAATGCGATCATCTGTTCCTTGCCCGCGACCGCTCCCCTTGCCCTGGAGGTAAGATGCAGACACGGCCTGCCTCTGCCACCTCCGTGGGTTACAGAATACTTGCTTACTACTTCCTTGAAATCTGGAGAACTGAGAAGACAATGGGGCATTCTGCGATAATGGAGGAAAAAATTCTTATCAGCTTGTTTACACAATTATGTAAATGATAAGCACTTATACATGGCTGATTCCTCAATTATTCATGGTTTGAAGCTCTTGAAAATTCAGTTCAACTAAATAACCTTTTCTTCAGCTCTTACTAGGAACAAGGTGCTGTAATTTGAGGAAAGACTGATGAAAATACAATTTGATGAGGAAAATCAGAGAAATACACAAATGACTATAACGTAAGGGGAGCAAGAACAAGAAGAAAAGCATCACGGATGCCCCAGGTTTCGAGCAGGGAGAGAGCTTCTGTTCAGGTGGACGCACAATGAGATACGTGGGGAAGAGAGGAGATTGCGTTAGCATCTAGCATCCCCTGTCCTCATCCCAGGCCCCTCTTAGCTCAGGCCTCTGTCACCTCTTATCTGGACGATGAGAGTACCTGCTTAGCAGAGCTCCCCCCTCTAAACGATGCTTCTCAGGGGACTTTGTAAAAGGAAATCTGATTACGACCCTCCCTGGCTTGGACCTCTCCAGTGTCTGCAAGAAAGAGTCGAAGTTTTGGGGGGATCTCATTCTTGAAGACTGTCTGTCACCCTCTGTGGCCTCCATGCCCCTCCTCTTGTCATGTACATAGTGCCATCTACACGTTGTGGTGCCTCGGTGACCTTGGACCTGGACTATGCCCCTCCCTTACTATTCTCCCTTCCTGGGCTCTCCATTCACATGGAGAACTCCTAGAGCCCATTCCTTGCTGTCCCCTGCCCCCCTGCCCCCAAGACAGGGCTGATGACTCCCATTCTGCTTCTCTAGTATGTGACCCCATCAGCTCACTAGCCCATCGCTCTGTAATTTGGGGAGGGAGCCGCAGGCTTGTCTGCCCTAAAAGAGCATCGTCCTTGTGGTCAGGATCCAGACTGCGCCAGGCACGTAGTACGGACTCTGTGCACGTTTGCAAAATTAAGGTGAGCCTGTGGCTTGGGCAGGTGGGATGTACTGTGATACATGGAGGAAGGAGTGGCTATATAGTGAGAAGTGAATCTAGGCTATTCCTTCACAGAATTCCAGATAAGAGGAGAGAGTCACAAAATCAAGGCAAAGCTGTTTTTGTCTGCTTGCTTTAATGGAGACCAAGGATTTGTTCCTAAACAGAAGGGGAGGAAGTAACGGAAGTGAGAGGAGATGTGAGTGAGGAAAGGGACATGGCTGGCTGTCAGCCTTGGAGAATGGGGCAGGGAAGGGACTGAGAGCTCGGGGGAGGAATGAGCCGTAGAAGGAGGAGCAACGCTTCCTCTCCAGAGAGACAGGGTAAATACAGCAACTTGAAGAGGACGACCTTGCAGGGGCATTCTGAGAGGAGGAGCAATTCCTCTGGCACCGGGCTTTGCACAGGGAGAGGCGGATACCCAGTGTGGGTACATCTTTCCCACATAAACTGCAAGATGTGGAGGGAAAACACGACCTCAACGTTTAACTATCGGTTCATGCTCACCTTTGGTGGGGTCCCACCACCCCCCCCCCATTCCGTTTTTGACTTTTTCTAAAATGTACAGCAGAGTATTACACTGGGAGGCAGTCACACCTAGATGGACTCCAAAGTATGTGTCCCCTTCCTGGCATTGAAGGCACCTGTGGGAGTTACAGAGGGGAGCTGACCGTATTCGCCAAGATGAAACCTTCTGACCATTTTATACGATTCTTGGCCCAAGTCAGGTATTAGGAATAGTAATACTGAATTAAATGACTACATAGCAGCTAGTGGTTCAATCAGCGTTTGTTGCCTGGAACCGAAAGTTGTCGGTGTGGGATCACAGACAGAAGTTTCCCCCACAGAGTATCACACAGAGATTATACCTTTGTCCTGTGCCGCTGTCCCCACCTGACCTTTCCTTAATAATGCATGATCACAGAGACACATCTCTACGCAGGCTCCCAGACCTTTCAAGATAAAAGGGACCTGGCAGGTGCGCACAAACCTGGTTTCAGGCCGCAGAAAAGCATAGGAGCAGTCGTGCTTCAGAACCTGTCTGCCGTCCAGAGCAGCCATGAAGCTGGGAGCTCAGCTCCCCAAATATCACATTTATCTCAATTTGGCAGGAGGCTGAAAGCCTATCTGGGGCCATTTAAATTCTAATGTTATTAAAGGCTCCTCTAATCAGCTTTTAAAATAAGCTGCTTTCAAATGCACGGGGAATGAAGGTAGGATAGCAGCAGGCCAAGCGAGGCCCTTCAGACCAGCCTGGTGAGCCCCGCTCTGACCTGCCAAGGAGCCATGAGGCGACCTGCAGGCGGGACGGTGGGACGTCTGCAGTTTTAACACCAGCCCAAGCCGGTGAAGAGCTCTTTGTCCGTCCACCGGGGCAGAGGGCTAATCTGGACCATCCACTGCTCTCCTGCAAGGTCAATTGTACACATGTGACAAGTCTTGGCAGGGAAAGATGGACTGGCCTTGGGGTCAGGAGGTGGCTTTGGGATTTAATCAACAGCGCAGCTGGTACTTCTGAGAACTCCTTCTGAATAGGCATCCTGGTGACTTGTGAGAGTTTCCACTGTGGGGAGGGCCAGCAGGATCGCACACCCCTGCCTGGAGAGTTGTTCCCTGGCTTTGAGGTAGGCCCCTCGTGTCCAGCAGTGGTTCAACTATCCCTGGCCCCAAAACCTTCTGTCAGTCCTCTCCTGAAATGGAGCTTAAGCCTGATGCGTTTACAGCTCCCATGTGGTTTGGAATTCTGAAACCAATTCCAATGTGTGTGCCGTCCTCCCCCCCCCCCCCCCCCCCCGGAGCAAT
Organism: Enhydra lutris kenyoni; assembly: GCF_002288905.1. Classification (NCBI taxonomy): domain Eukaryota; kingdom Metazoa; phylum Chordata; class Mammalia; order Carnivora; family Mustelidae; genus Enhydra; species Enhydra lutris. The sequence continues at coordinate 26,842,074 of NW_019154108.1, read as the reverse complement.
TTTCTGATACCAGCTGTGTGTGCTGCGATTCAGCTCAGTTTTGACACCTCCTACCTGGAGACAGTGTCAGAGTCCCCAGGCTGAGGCCTCAGACCCGCAGGACAGCCCCCACGTCAGATGCCAACTGCGAGTGCCCTTCCCCTGAGCGTCCAACTGGCTCTTAATCAGGGGGTCCCATGTGCCCCTGCTTGGGTTCAATTAATTTGCTAGACCAGCTCATGCAACTCAGGGAAACAGTTTATTCACTAGATTGTCCGTTTATTACCAAGGATATTAAAGAGCACAAATCAGCAGCCAGATGAAGAGACACACAGGGCGAGGTCCTGAACAAAGGCTCTTCTGGCTGTATGGAGTTTGTGGGTCCAGCATGGCAGCTCCTGGCAACATTCTGGCGCCCCAGCCTAGAAGCTCTCTGAACCCAGTCATTCTGGGGTTTATGGAGGTTTCACTACACAGGTGTGATGTGTTAAATCATTAGCCTTTGGTTATTGAACTCAGTCTCCAAACCCCCTCCCCTCCCCAGAGAAGTGAAAGTTCCAACACTCCAGTCTGAACGTTGGTTTCCAGCGCTCATTCTCAGGTGCGTTCCCAAAGTCCCCACAGTGACATAACTTGCGTGTGGCTGAAAGGGGTTTGTTATGAATATCAAGATGCCTTTATAGCTCTTACTGATGAGGGAGCAGAAGCCAAGCTGAGGACAAAGCATAAGATGACACCTCCCAGTCCCCCTTCCCCACACACACACTCCCAGATGGGACGTGTGTGACACTGCTCAGACACTCCTGGCTGCCCTAAAGCCAAGGGAAGAGAAAAACAAGTGGTTAACTGATAGAGATCAGAGTCCAGAAAGACAGGGGTCTCCCTCAGTTTACAAATATCTTAGTGATTCACAAGAAAAAAGCGTTCTTATTACCAGCCTAACTTCTGGAGACCCACAGACTCAATTTCCTGGAGCCCTAACATCACCCACCCATCCACAGAGATGTGGGAAACAAAGGTAGGAGGACATATAAATAAGATAAAATTTCCTTATAACCTGCAGCCCATAGACAAGGACCTGAGATAGGCAGAATATAACGTCCCTCCAGGGAAGCTCCCAACTGTCTTATAATGCTTTACGAGAGGGGAAATAAGGTGGTTACCTTATTAACTTGACAGTGGCAAGGCCTCCATTATCTTATTGGTGGTCTTTAGCAAATGAAAGCTCTTTTGAAAACCTCCCTTTTCCAATACCCAAGTACGAAGTCATTCACCCCCATGCCCCAGCACGGCCAGCTGGCTGTCTTTCCGCCCACGGGTCCTGTTCCCATTCTTTAATAAAACCACCACTTTGTACTATAAAGACATCTCGAGAATTCTTTCTTGGCCATCAGCTCCAGACCTCACCCCACCGAACCTCACCTCCATTCCAAATTACACCATCATCACTTAGGACATTTGGAGGGTTTTAGGAGCTCTGTGCCAGAAACTGTGAAGACCAAATATGTATTTCTTATTATAAATTACAAGATTGCAAGGTTGTCAGGCAGCCTGTCGAACCTACCTCATTCAGAACTCAGCTTAGAAACCAACCATGTTTATTTGAGCAAGTTTCTTTGGCCGGAATGAGGGGTCTGGGGAAGGGGGGAGATGTTAATCTTGTAATGCAAGTGGTTTGTGGAACATTCCTTTAGCTGCAAAGTACTTTCTCTCAGCAGAGCCCTAGTAAGTACAAATGTCTTCATCTTAATACATTTTCAGGGATGCTGTCCTGACAGCTACCCTTAGTTGCCACCCAGATAGTCCACCCTGTTCCAGCTCCACTTGGATACAGAGGATTTGATCTCAACCAGCTGCTCGCCTAAAAGCACCAAATTAACCAAATTACTCTAAAGTGTGAATGGCTGATAGCCAGCTTAATGTGCTGAAGTCTCTTGTGAGTTTCTAGGCTCAAAGTTGTCTTAAACAGCCTGGGGTACTTTGTAGCCAAATGTCGTCAAGGGAGGCAGAGTGTGGGCTGGGAGTGGCCTGAACTCCTTCAGGTGGGGGGTTCCGCATAGACTCGTTCTTGTTGCAGAGTGCTGGGATGGATAATGAGCACATTACGAGTTCGAGGTTGGAAATGAGTATTTCCTGAACACATTTTAGCAACTGTATAAACAGATAGAGAGAAGCTGGTGGGTCTATTATCATTGTTTTGTGCAATAAAAAAGGGCCACACCTATTTGAAAAGTTCCCAATTCCGTGTGTCAAATTCGAGTGCCGGGGAAAGTTATTAAGAGAGCACAATATTCACTGTGCCTGTCAACTCTGAATCCTGAGAGCCTTCTCCCATGGACCATTTTTCAGAAGGTTATTATTTCAACCTGAAAATTCTTTAGACATATATATGTGGTGTGGAAAAGGAATTAGGAAAGCTTTTAAATTAAAAGAAATACAATGACAGGTTTTTCCTCTAGTCATATAAATGGTTATGGATAGAGATAAAGAGATGGATATTTTTTCATAATACTTTATTAGAGGTTTTGGAACTCCAGAAATTTGAGTCGGGCTGGTGAATAATTTAGCAATGATTCCTGCAAGCCCAGGGCAGGCACAGTTGGGCTGGGAATCAAGCCTAGTCTCTCGGAGGGACAGAGAATAAAAATACACTGTTATTACTGACCCCATCATGAAATGCATTTCAGAAATATTTTATGAAAAGCCAAAACCTTGATGGCCAGTTTCCCCAGCTTTTTCCGAGATGCCATGAAGCCCAGGGGAGCTAATACATTTGAGCACTTCGTTTCACGGAGGCTGCCCCCCAGGCTGTCGTTGCAGTGACAAAGAGGCTTAGTTCCTGGTCACAAGCGAAAGCCTCGAACTGGCCATCGCAAGGATGGACGGTGAAAGTTTCACAGGAATTACTACCTTTAGCGACGGGGTCTGCGATGTCTTCTGTTTCCCACACGCTCTTCACTCCTGACTCCAAGAGACCTGGCCTCTGTGCAGGCGTGATGCCAGGTCCACCTGAAACGGGAATAGGGAGGGAAGAATGATGTTGATGTTTGCCAAATAAGGAGCCTCAGTTTTCCTCTGTTTCCCTTTCCATCCCAGCCACCATATCTCCCTTTCAGTAAACTTGGAGGTACACGTGTGGATGCCGAAAACGAAGAAAACTGGTATATAAAGTTATTTTGTTTCCTTTCCAGAGAGTTCTATTATTTTGCTAATTTTCTTTCGTTCATTCTCATGGCTTTGCCATAAAGTGGTAAGTATTTAAGGAAAAAGTTCTACAGAATGAGTATAAATCCAGAAATGTGTTTTATGTGATAAAACTATTCTGAGATCTTTGCAGGTGGCTATGGTAACATGCCTCGGCGATCTGATGATGATGGATGCCGGGCATTTCCGACAGGAAGATGCCCATTGCCCCCAATCCGGGGCCCCTCTTCTGTGCCTAATGTCTGCATCACTCATGCATTTCTGGGTCATGGAAGTTACCACTTACTGTTAGCCTCCTCATCTGAGCTCTTCTCCCTCTGGACCCTCTGTCCTGATGCCTGCTTTGGCTCTCCTCCCGTGAATGATGCAGCACAGAGAAGTTCACCAAATACTCATTGAGGAAATGGATGTAGGGGGCGGGGGGCAGAGGGCGATCCTGTCATGCTAGAACCACCCTTTACGGAAGCAGTGGCATCTACGGTGAGCGGAGAGCATCTGTGTCAGCCCTTTGCCAATCTGTCCAACATGGCTCCCATGCAGAACTTGGACCAGGGCTCCCCCTGCACAATTCCCAGGGACCATCGACACCATCCATTATGACGTGATTATGCCCTCTTGGGTTTCTTCCCACAAATCCTCGGAGACTTCTCCAAAGGGGACACCGAGCCTTAGGGATCTCCTATGTAATTGTAAAAATCAGTTAGCTCTGGGGGGAGGAAAGAACAAGGCTTTGGCGACAGTCTAGGCTTGTTCGTCTAAGTTCTTCCTAAATAAATTAATCTACCCAGGGAAGACCCTCCTGGAGCCTGAGGATTGGAAGAAGTGGAAAGATCATCCAGTTCTGGAAGGCAAATAGATTTCATCAGTCTATTAGTAGGGGCTGCTTGGAGCGTGGGGTTCGGAAAGATTCTGAGGCTGCATCTTCGGGAAGGGGAGTGTTTATAGGAGAACTGGTCAGTGCCCAGGAAGGGGAAGCATTGGAAGTGACATAAATGCTAGGGGTTTCCTCCTCCTGTTCTAATCCGACTGCTCACCAAATGGAATAATTGCACTTCCTCTGGTCAGTGTGATTTGCACAGTGGCTGCACAAATTTACAGCTCATTTTTCTGGCAGAGAACGCTGATATTAGAAATTTTCTTCTTCCGTGGAATGAAAAATCCCTCTCCTTTTTGCTTCTACCCATTGACCCTTTATTTCTCACCCTAAGAGGTGATGACTTCACTCTCAGAAAGCTGGTTCAATCTCTTTTGAACCAATTAAGTCAAAAGTCACCAAACAAGTCAGCAAAATCCCCTTCAATGTCCTTGATTAAAAATCGATTCCTTCCACGTGCTGGTTTATTACCTATTTTTTCCAACTAGGTGTAAGCCTACTCACTCACTCTTTTAAGTAATGTATATTCATTTACTACATTTTAAACGCCTTTGTTTGATAGTCTCAGAATTATAAAAGTGATAGGCGCTCACAGTACCAAGTAAAACAATATGAAGATGTACATGGAAAAAGCTAATCATTCCCCAGCAACCTCCGCCCCTCAGTGTCACATTTTAATAGACCAGCCTGTATTTTTCCACACTGTCATGAGTCAATTTCCCTGGAAAGAGACTGGAATAGATCGCGTGCACTAAAGAGTCACTGGGGCACACTCTTGCGGAGGAGTACAGGAAGCAGAATCGGCCAGAGGGAGCTGGGGAGCTGTCCTCCGTGGATGAGGGACGACCTTTGGACCCCATCTGCCTTTGGCTGCCCCCATGGGGACAGCAGGCACAACGTTGGGCAAAGCAGCTTCCTGTGGCTGAGGGCAACTCGTGGACCGGAACCCAGCCTGTGAGCTGCCCACACTCCCAGGACCCGACGGGTGAGCGCCCTGTGGGGTAGTGCCCTACGGCACCCACAACACACACCCTCCCAGTAACCTAGTCATCGAAACCCAATCAGGCATAGGTACACAGATATAGGACGTTTTTGTTTATAGTGTTTAACCCAAATTCTCTGCAACTTGTTTTGACTTAACATATGATCCTCGTCCTTTTTTCGCTCATTTGCTTATGCATACACACACATACTTTCACAAAAAGGGTGGTATCATCCATCGAGGCTTTTTTGGTGCCATATCCTTATTTTTTTTCCTCTATCGCTTGCCTCTCTCCACCTACTCCCCCTCCCGCACCACCCACATTCCCCTCAGCTCCCATGTTGACAGCATGGGGTGTAGGCTTCCGTCCTTTCCTTCACGCTCATCTAACCACATGTATTCCTCTGCGACTCTGGGTGGACGCTCTGATTTGGTGTTTTGGTCATTGGCAGCAACCATTTGTTAAGACCTTCTGAGTAGCCGGGTCTGTGGCAGGCACTGGGGACACAAGAAGGGGACACAATCTCTGCCCTCAAGGAGCTCCTGCCTGTGAGGGAGAGAGAGCCTAGATGGGAGTTACAACAGTGGAGGTTCACTCATGGGGACAGGTGGCAAACACAGTTATTTTGAGAATTAGAACTAGAACGTGGGGGCCCCTGCATTCTAGTCCTTCCCATGTAACTAGCTTTTATTTATTTACTTATTTATTTTATTTTTTAACTAGCTTTTTTTTTTTTTTTAAACAGGTTTCAAATTGTAGGCTGAGCCATGGCCACATTAAATCTGAGCAAGTGTGTGCTGGTCTTCTTGAAGTCGTGACCATACTTGCTGTGTTCTAGAAGCTCATATTGAACCTGATACACCAGCCTGCAGATACAACGTTCATAACCTCACAGACAGACCCATTGGATGCGATGAGCAAGCCAGACAGCCCTGGAGAGACCACACGGAGGCACCGTCTTGGAGTAGATTTTCATATAACTGGCGACGAGGTGAATGATTGTTATAACAGAAATGGATGCTGGTGGGTCACGACAGGAGCAATGGCTCCCTGTAAGGAGTTCCGAGGCAAAGCTGTTGGGTAAATACCTAATGCAGGTAGGTCCGTTCAGCCTACACGCTTTGTGGAGGACCGAGGGACCACAGGAGACACACACACAGCCAAGGAGCACGGCGATCGGCTCCCCAGCAAATTGAGCAAATCGATGTGTTCTTTTGTTCATTCTCTCAACCCACTCAAATACCTGCCCTTCTGCCCTTTATGCACAACATTGGCTGGATAGCCATTTACTGGGGCCAGCTTGTAAGAGCTCATCTTTGAAAAAAATAATTTTCCTATGAAATATGTCCAGAAAATGTGCACTATATTTTCTCTCTGCATCAAGAGCTGAGCCCTCTTATTCTGAATGTGAGTCCAGCAACCTGAGGGTCTGGGCCTGGACTTTGTTGCTTGGGCTCCCTGCCTGTAACTGCCCAGGCAGGATCTGGGGACATGGGTGTTCTGGGCAGTGCTACCCATGATGCCTGGTTGACCCCATGCACAGATTTCCTCCAAAGTCCTGTGTCTTCTTGCCCTTCAGCCTAGGTAAATCATGGGTAGAAGAACAGCACTGCCAGGCTGGATGGGACAGAGAAACGAAAACTTGCCAGGGTTTCAGATTTCATAAAAACAGTTTGTTTTGATATCCAGCATAACCCTTGGCACTTGGGTGGTGTGGATTTGTTTACTGCAAATTGCTGAAGATGTCCCAGAAATAGCCATGGGATTGCAAGGATGCCAGTCAGTTCTAGACAAGACCATCCAATAGGCTAAAGTATCATTAATTCATACTTTTTCTCTTACAGTGGTCAGTTGCTGAAAATGGATCAGATTTTTGGAACAATGGCCAAAAATTGTACTTAGTCCTCCTAATGAACAAATGGGAAGTTGAGGCAACTATGGGTGATCTGACCCATTTTCCACTCTTAAACTCGCAAAGTCTCCTATAAGAAGGAATCTTGAATGACTACTATTTGAGGGTCCTAGTCTCAGGCCTACACACTGGAAGGTTTTTTAGAAGGATTTCTCCCACCCATTGGTATTGGCAAGACATTACAATTCAGAAGGATGTGAAAAGTTAATGAATGCATTATCCATCGCCATATAAAAGTTACTCCCAAACTCACTGGCTTAAGACAATAAACAATTATTATCTCGTGGTTTCTGTGGGTCAGGAATTCCGAAGCGCTTTATCTGGGTGGTTCAAGCTCAAGGTCTCATGAAGTCTCAGGTGAGATGTCAGTGAAGGCTGTAATCCTGTGAAGACTTGCTAGGGGGAGGCCCTGGTTCCGTGGGGACGCACTCAGATGATGCTGGTTGTCGCCGAAGGTGTCCCCACGTGGGCCTCCTCATGGCTATTTGTGTGTTCCTCCCAGCATGTCTGGCTCCCTCCAGAGTGAGGGATCCAAGAGAGAGCCGGGGGGAAGCTAGCTCGTCTTGTATGATCCACCTTATCATTTCTGCAACACCCTAATGGTTACATAGCTTAGCACTACTTAATGTGGGAAGAGATAACACAAGGGTGTGAACACCAGAACGTAAGGCATAATTGGGGATCATTTTCAAAGCTGGCTACCATGATGCCTTTTTGCCTTTATCAGGAATGATAAAGACCTGGGAGGAAAAAAAAAAGAAAAAGAAAAAGAAAGCATCTCTGTGTCTTATATCTCCATGGAGAAAGAAAGGGAAGAGGATGGAATTTTGCTATGAGGATTAATTTAGACAATAAAGAGAAAAGGCTTAGCTCAGTGTGTGGCAGAAGGTAGGAACTCAAAACTTGTTAGGGGCTCTTTTGTTCTCCCTCTTTCTTTCCCTTCAGGGTAATGAGACACCATCTGAATGACAGTTAAATGACCCCAACTCGGTGTGCGCCTTCCGTTCTGCCTCCCCTCCCGCGCACTCCAGCTATAGTTTCCAAATCCAAGGAAGGGATTCAGCCTTGGCGGTTTAAGTTTGTTTTCCCTGAGGAAGATTGACTGAGGCTTAATAAAGTCAGGATGTGTGAGAGACACTGCACTTCTTTCATATCTTAATTAGCAATTAATTAAGTGGAGGTGCGGGTGTCTAGGTATCTGACAGACAGGCTCAATAATTATCTTTTATCATTATTACTAATGGAAAATATGGTCAGGGTGGTTCAAGATTCCCCAGAATTTCAGCTTTAATTGAGCAACCCAGTGGAGAATCAAAATGAGCAGTCTGCCCTTTCCACATTGTTTTATTAAAAACATTTTGAAATTTGGCAGTGTCTTGCACTTAGGAGTTTTGCTGGCCTGTTATCCTGGGCTGTGATATTTAGCTAAGGATGGATGAAGCGGGTGCGTCTCCTTGGGATGGCCGGTCCTTCCAGGAAAGCTCACGTCCATATTGTGAGGACTGTGGGGACAGCATTTCATGAACACTCTTCTGCTCCCCCTCTCCTCAAGGAAGGTCTCTGTTTGGAGGTCAGAAAAGGACATCACTCCAAGATCTGAGCTGGAGAAGGGAAGGGAGGAGCTTTCCAACCTTGCTCTAGTGATGGTGGCCCCTGTCTCACGGAAGTTCCTTCTGGGAGGGGCAGAAAGGCCTTAAGTTGGTGGTGGGCAGCTTCACAACCTTGCGTTGCCACAGGAAGCCAGACAAATCAAGAGCGCAGACCCAGGCCACTGCTCACATGACTGAGGGGAAGGAGGCTGGGGCTTGGCCTCCGCCCTCTTCTGAGCTTACACACAGGGGGTCCTCTGCGGGTGCTCGCAGGGACCCCCACAAGCCGCTCCAAACCTTCAGTCTTCCAGAGGTGACCTTCGGCAGCCGAATCTATGTCAGACGAGCTTTTCACCCCAGAGACAGCGGCACGCTGGGGCCACAGGGGATCATGCAGGGTGACACTAGGGTCCTTCTCTGTCCCCAGGTGTCTGGTGTCTGTAGAGATTGTGCAACGCCTCCTAGGTGCCTGGCTACCTCATTATCACTATGCCCAGCTGGATTTTTCAGATGAAAGCCCTCCTGCTCTGCCTACCTGTATCAGGGATCTGATCTGAGCATCTGGCAAGTTTGGAGCCTAGTCAATATCACTCACCAAGTGGGTAATTTTCATTAGTCACAATTCATAGCTCCAACGTGCGATCATTCATCCGGTCTAACGCGAGCTTTGAGATCAGTGGGATAGCTCCTACGTGTGGGGCTGGAAAGTTCCGGCGTGTCCCCCTGGCTCTGTTTCTTGACACTTGGCTCTGCCTCTGGGGGGGCTGGGCTGTTAAAGGGCAAAGCTCCTTTTCTAGGACCAGGCTGCCTGTAGTTTCTGGCCTGCATTCATGGTGCTTTGAGCTGGTTCTTTACTGAGCATTCGCCGTTCCTTGACATCCTTCTGAGCAACGCTGCAATTTAATAACTGGAGGACGAGGAGATTCCGTGTATGAAAGAAGGATTAACAATGAGCTTTACAAGTCAAACTGTTAGCTGTGGTTCTCGCCAGGTCATGTTGGTTTTTTTTTTTTTTTTAATTTCCTTTGTCTTTTCCCACTTAATCTAAATTTCTTAACTTTCCTATTATGTTTCTATTTTGCTTTAATAGTGCGAAAGTAAGTGTGATTTTTAAAAATTTAGAGAGTACGGTTGTGACTTATTTTATCAAGTCTTATAGCGATGGTGCTTGGCAGGGAGTTCATAGAGAGTCTGTGAATTTAGATGGAAAAAAAGAAAATTATACCTGTCTTTTCACCAACCTCTAACAAAAATTTAAAAGTCCCTCTAATTTTAAATGTAGACAACAAGTCACGATAGTCTTAGCAGTAGCTGTAATTTTGTCTCCAATAGAAATCACAGATATTTTTATGTCTCATTACATTTGTTGCAGATAGGTTGAAATATTGTTCAAGCTTATTACTATTTTAAAATTATAGTACTTATTAGAGCTGCCAGCAAATCTGGTTATTTACTGTGTCAATAAAGAAGCACATATATTACACATATAATACAGCAAAATTGGTTTTTTAGTATTTTGATAACTGCATATCAATAAAATTGCAGTTTCCTCTAGAATTCCTATTCCTGTATATTTTATTTTATGCATTTATACTGTTATTCTGAGAAGGGGTTCAGAGACCTCAGCAGGCTAAAAGGTCCATGACGTGACAAGGGTTCAGTGGTCCTGGCTTAAGGGGGGTGGGGCGCACTGGATGTGTTGACACAGCCCCGATCCAGGCCCTGGGCTTTCTGTGCTTTGTCCTGCTGAATCCTTTCTAAAAGCCTACGAAAAAAGTGCTGCTACTCTCCCCATTTTAGAGTCAGAAGATGGAGACATAAAGAGGCTAAGTAACTCACCCAAGGTCATTCAGCCTCTAAGTGGCAGAGCTGATTAAGAGCTCAGGCAGGTGGAATGCAGATGGCCTCCTTTGTCCTTCCCTTGGTTCCCCAGATGGGTCAATATTGCATGTGCTACTTCATTTGCTTGTGTGTGGCCATGCCGGATAGAAGTGTGTTGCCTGGAAGTTTGATGGCGTGTGCTTGACCTTTCCAACTGGAATGCAAATACCGCAAGGACAGGGCCTGGGCCATTTTTCTTTATTTATCCCTCTGGAGTGCCCAAGGTAGTAGAATTAAGGGATTATATTTCCAGCACAAAGTTGACTGGCAAATATTATAGCATCTCAGCCATCAAAGTCCTCCCTGCCCACAACTTGTTATCTTCCAGCCTCACCTGGGGAGGCAGCATGTCTCTTTGGCCAACTGGTTGTTCTTATTCAGAATGTCCCTATTCCCGGCACCCACTCTGCCCTTTCCCTGCCCCATTGGCCTTTCCTACCTCTTTGCCCATGGCCTCCCAGCATATAAAGGGAGTGGAAGGTTCTGCGGACCAAAGCCCAACACAGATGGATGCTTCATTACTAGGAGGCCTCAGGTGCACTGGGCTTAAGTGATCACAAAACTCCATACCACCCCTTGGTATGAAGGGCATCCCTTGGGCTCCCCTTGGAGAGCACTAAGCTGGGCTGCATTGCATTTGCCAGACATCTATCACCAGGGTAATTTCCTGCCTGAGGAGGTGTGCTTGCCTCAGTGGAAGGAGCGAAAATGAGTCCAAAAAAGGGAAAGAGAAAGCTTTGGATTTAGGGTGAGCCCTGGCCTTCTCTTCATCTGATAAACAACCCCACCTTGCTCGTGTGGAGGGACGGGAGTATGTCTTCTTTCCCTTAACTGGCTCCTGCGGGCAGCTGATCGGCTAAGCCAGGACTTGGCTGGCAAAGGTGTCACCCTCAGGGCCAGAGGCTGAGTATATTTTCTCTGATGGCAGCTCTCTGGTCTTCCTCAGTGATAGCCAATTTCTCCTCAAAGGGCCTGACCACAACTATAGGACTGGCCCAGGGTGTCTTGTCTCCTTGGAACAAGTTCTGTTTTAATTTGTTACATATCATTGTGTCCCTTGGATCCACAATTTAAGGAGGATCGATTGCTAGAGTGGCACAAGGTCAACCTCCCAGGCATTTGAGGACGAGCTCTTCTCTGGTTTCAGTTGAGTTGTGAGCCAAAGCTCCATGGCTTCCCCATTGGTCAACATGAGCAGGGAGGACACAGGACTTGAACTCTGAGCAGAAGACACAGAACCTGAGTCCTTCTCTTTCATCAGGGGCAGGCCAGGTACTTCTGTGGGCCAGGGCCTGCTCTTGAGGCCTGTGACCCGAGGCAGGACATGGGGAGTCACCTAGTCAAACACGAAACGGATTAAACCAATGGTCTAAATCCAGTGAGAGCACCGTTGTCATCTTGAGTGGGATGACTCTTTTTTGGGTGACATTGTCCAAGATCAAAATCTGGAGAAGTAGCAAATATTTAACATATCTGAACCAGGGCAAAATAGGATAGGCAAAGCCAGAGGTCAAGAGCTTCGTGCATGTAGGAGTAGACCAGGAAGTTGGGTATAAGACCAGAACAAGGCAATCGGGACAATCAGGGCTGGAGTGTCCAAACTTACTCTGCTCAGATGCAGGACTTGGGGGAAATGGGAAAAGGAAGTACAGGATTGGAACAGTGTGCCCCTGGCAGTGTGATGACCAGGGCACTGTCCCTGGGGCTATGGTGGCTTGAGTAGAAGCTCAGTCTCAGCGTGACCTGAGGAGGTGGGGGGGAGTTCACGCTAGTGCAGGGGAGTACTGACGGTGGTTTAGCATGAAGTAGATCCTAGAAAACGAAGGTTTACTTTCATTAATTGTTCTAAATGTTCAAAAATTAAAATTTGATCTAAAAACCTGTCCCGGTATGAGCCAATGTTATCTAGCCTTATGTTTTAGAGATTGGGGTGGGGTTGATTCTTTTGGGGAGATACTATGCAGGGGATTGCTGGGCAATCTTCATGACTTGCCTCAATTCAACCTATGTTGGCATTTGGCCCACCACACACACATTTCCAAATACTCCCGGGGTCAGAGGGAGGAGGGAAGTCAGGACCACCTCTGATGCTTGCAGCTTCTCTGGGCCTCCAGGGAAGTTACTGATCTTAGCATGGGCTAGGAGGAAAACCACACTTTCAACTTTCTCACTCTCTCATATCTACGTTTAAACTGACATGGTGAGTTCCTCAAAGGCACAAATTGTGACTTTTTCATTTCATCTCCCCAGGGAAGGCCTGGTCACTATAGACAGTACGGCCTTGAGAAATTCTGGGGGGAGGCTCCCAAACAAAATCCCACCCCGCTTTCCGAGTCGCACTCATCCATCTGCAGCCCTCCCCAGGGAAAAGACAAGGAGAACAAACCCAAAAGGAACAACAGAAACAAAAACCACTTACTGATCCCTTATTTTCTGCCAGAGCTGAAAATCACTGAAGATAAAGAGATGAATAAGAAATGATTCTGGCTCTCGAGAAAGATCACAGTCCTTAGGGAAGACACAGTTGTGTGTATGGAAAGCTCTACTCGTGGGGCTTCTGTGTCAAGAGTTTAATGAAGGTATGAGCCCTGGGAGGGCTCACAGCAGAGCGCAATTGGATGAATGGAGAAGTGCCAAGGCTCAGAAATGGGAGAGAACATTCAAGGCTGAGAGGGCCAGTTGAACAGAGACCTGGCAAATCCTGAATCCTTATTTGAAATCCATTTCCTTGAGGCGAGGTTGCGTGTGAGATCCTTTCTGATTTGCATCATTGACATTCTAAAGAAACCTTCTGGGGATGGGTCAGAACCAAGAAGCTTCATCTTTAGGCCAGGCAGTTGCTTACATAGTATGATTGGAAGGTATTCGTATACCCTCCAAGTCCCTGCTCCGAAACTCAAATTTCTACTATTAGATTTATACCTTTGTCTTACTATTTGCCCTTTTCAGAGAGATTTGCATTTTATTTATTTTTTATAAAGATTTTAAAATTTATTTATTAGAGAGAGAGAGAGACAGACAAAGAGACAGAAGGAGAGGGAGAAGCAGACTCTCTGCTGAGCCGAAGGAGACACCCAGCTGTCCTGAGATTTGCATTTTTAAAACAAAACATAAAGTCACTCACACCATTGTATGAATTAGTCTCCTCAATTATTGGTCTGGGACACCAAGAGGAAAGGGGTACTTAATGACCACCATAATGAACATCAAAAGGAAAAAGGGAGTATGACAAGGCCATCAAAAATGGAGTTAAGACAAATTAAACCTGGCTCATACTTTCTGTGCTTTGATAAATAAGAGCTAAGGAGATGCCCACTGGCAAATGGGTCTCACATGTATAAGAGGGAGGGAGCTGGTACTGTCTTTGGTTTGTGTTCTTTGCTTTTGTACTCAGATCACAATAGTACCACGGTGATCCCAGCATCATCTAGTCCTTCCGTTGCCCCCCTATCGAGCACTGTTCTGATAACAGAAGCTCCATGGGAGACAACACACTCAGGAGCTGTGGGCCCTTCCACAGACAGGCTGTGGAAGAAGTCTCAGGCAGGCTTCTCCTCTTCTGCAGCTGAGCATGGGACTCCCCTTCTGGAGGTATCACTGATCACATCTCCAGACAAAATGAATCTGAAAGGTAACCTTCTAGATCATTCCGCTCCAGGTTTTGACTTGAATTTTTGAATGGTCATGCCGGACTCCCAGGAGGTCCAGAAACACCAGAACCTGAGGGTGGTGAAGGGAAAGGAAAGATTTTCCATTTTCCTTCATTGGTCAGCCTTGCCGTGAGATGACACAAGGCAGACCTCATTGCCCCAAGAGAGCTGGTGGCTCAGCAACAATGTTGCTCTCCTCCGCCTGCTGTGGCTGTCTACTCCCACCGACAGGTAGCCCTGGCCTGGACCTAGAAACTTTGGTCTCTAAGACAGAAAACAAGTGCCCCCTTCTGGCCCACAAAGACTGAGACTAGAAATTCCTCTTCTGCGCCCTTCCTCCACCAGCCTGGGTCCAGGCCAGCCTTCACTTCCCACCATCCCCTCCTCCTCCGCACCCGCAGCCACTCGCTCTCACTGGGCTCTTGCTGCCTGTTCCATCACCGCCTCTTCCTCCTCCTCCCTGGGTTTCCTGCACCCCCCCCGCCGCCAAGCCCTTTCCAGGCATTCTCCACATGGCCTCCAGAAGGATGGTTCTAAAGTAAATCTACTCAAGTTTTTTTTCCCCTCTGAAACCTCTCAAGGCTTAAGATGTGACCCAGGTCCTTCGTGATCTGGTTGCTCTCACTGCCCTGAACCCACACTGTTCCAGCCTCCCCTGCCTCCTCTCTGCCCTCCAGCCTTGCTCAGTCCCCATTCCCTTTCTCTTGCTATCCGGGCCCTTGCATCTGCTGTTCCATCTGCCTAAATACTTGTCCCTGCTCAAGATTGATTGTCCAGGATCCGGCTTCTCCAGGAATGATGGGCTGATCCCGACACTCCAGGGATGATGGGCTAAGTGCCATCCTCTCCACTGCCTCTCCCTTCCATCCTCCTAATTACCTTCTGAGAGGGGCTACTGTTGTCTACATATAAATGACATGTCCTCAGCACCCGGCTCTGTGCTTGGCCTGCAGAAGGTCCGTTAGCCTCAAATGCCAGCAAGACATGACCTTCTGTGGTCCCTACTGTGGCTTGGAGAACTCAACTCCGTCGGTCAAGCAAAAATGCCCACATTCTATACTCTTGTGTGCTGCTCGAAACCATGTGCAGAAGCAAAGCAAACAAGTGATTAAGTAATGGCAGGCAAGTATTTCACTAAGTGTCCTATCCAAATAAAATAACAGGAAAAGTGCCTTTCGGTACTGATTAACTGCAGCTGAGAATTAAAGATCATTTGTAACAAATCATTACAGTCAACTGATTAAAAATGAATGAGTTTGTAGAGAGAACCGTTGCTGAATCTAGGTCTGGGAAAAAAAAAAAAAGACAGTTGAAGCACATTAACATGAGATTCCCATCCTATGCACGAGGGGCCACACTGGTTTACCATTTTCCACCACTGGGGTGCCCGACAGCGGGAATGGCATGAATGAGAGTACAAGTTCGGCTTGGGGTTCCAACCCCGGGCCTGGCTCTGTAAGATTGGGAATGCTTCTCTAACCTTCCCTACCTATCTCTGAGAAAATAATAATGGGGAGAAGAGCACCACCACCGTTAGATTGAACAGTATAAGAAATCGCCGACATTTGGCTGTATTTGACCTACAGAAATGGCAATTTCATAGGGTTCTACAGAATGTTACCAAAAAGGGCTACCGTGGGGATCAAAATGAAATAATGATCGTAACTTGGAAGATACTCTGTAAACGCAAGGCTAGCGGGGAGTCTCTCCCAACATTAGAGCAAGAGCTTGGTGCTCAGCTTGGGGCCAGTCCCTGGAAATAAGAGACTTCCTCGTTTGCATGAATTAATGTTAGGTGGGAGGAAGGATAAAAGAGAAAGACCAGAAGAGGTAAAAGAATTCTTCCAACTTGCAAGCTAGGTCTTCCCTTTCTCAGCCCTTTCTCCACCTGGAACACTATGCATACCCCTGCGAGCATTTTATTTATAGGTATGAGCTTTATTTCACCGTGAATTTTTTTAAGAACTATAAATGAGGCTATTTCACTCTGAATTTATAGTCAATTTGGGGGCGAGAGAGACTGCCTGGTATCAGATAGGCTTAGCCCATCTCCGGCTCTGGGGCCAGCCCCAAATCTGATCTCTCACTCCCCTTGCTGTGCAAGGGGAGTACTGAGTACTCTGAGTACTGGCATGAAATGAGTGCTCGGTAAATGTGTTTAGTGGAATAAACGGAAGATGGGACGAATGAGCTCTCAAAGCCTGCTCGGCCTGTAGCCTGTCCCTTTGCCATCCGACAGAGCCCAGATAGAGGATAAAGGTCCTCTATGCCCACACCCCCAAGCCATGGAATTAGCATCTCTCTACATCTCCTGATTTGATGCAAATGATGGCAAGCAATTTCCTCATAATCACAAAATGCTTCTAATGAGACCGCTTATTCTTACTTTTAAAATAACTTCTACATGGCATTAGTCCAAACCCTTTGCTTACCAAATACTCCTGTATATATATATGAACCATCTATATAACACACACATAATTTTTTAAGCTCCCTTTCTGTCCGCATTAAAGACCTTATTGAGATTTAACTTATTTTACCAAATTCTCTCCAGTGCTTTTGTCCTCATTAGGCAAAAATGCATCCTCTGTTCAACCTAGCTAACTCATTTTCCTGAAGAGCTTAGTTTAACCCCACCCCTACTCCCCACACCCCCCCTCCCAACATCGCTCCCCCCTCCTCCCCACCCCTGGCCATGTGGCTTCATCCTGAAACTGGGAGACAGAGCTGAGGGCCAGCTTCATGAGCACAGAAGCATGTGCTCACACAGTAAATGCTTTCCACGGGAAACCACATTTAACATTGCTGTGGCCATCTTGAAATTCATAGTAATGTTTGCACAAAGGACCCCACGTTTTCATTTTGCCCTGGGCCCTGCAAAGCACAAAGCTGCCAGGGTTGGCAGAGATGGAGAGGTGTAATCCAGGAGCAGAGGGTTTCAGGGGAGGGTCTGAGGAGGGCTAAGCAGGTCAGCAGGGCAACTCCTAGGAAAGCTGAGAGTAAGGAGCGCAGCCTCAGAAGAGCCTTGCTGGGTGAGAGAAGGACTCTAGAAAAGGGAGGTTTGCTAAGGAATCTTGCGAGGCTAGAACTATCGGGCTCTCAGGGCTCCAGAGATCACTTGAACACGAAGGCAAGCACTTAGTCCTCCAACTTCTTCCCTCCCTAGGAAGGAGACTGTGTCTCCTAGAGCCAGCATGCAGCCAGAGAGTAAAACCAGTAACTGGAAAATTCTGACCGTTGTGTTAATGTGACACAGACTGGAACAGGCCATTCATTTGTTACTTATTCCTTTAATCAAGGCTTACTGAGTATCTGATGGGTATGCACTCTGTAGTTCGTGAGCAATTTCAAAGACGACAATAATTCAGTCTCTGGTCTGGGGTACTCCTCATCTCCAAAGAAGAGAAAGGCTTGTGAGTGATTGTGGGATACAATGTTATAACAAAGGCATAGTGAGGTAATTAGATGGGGCCATAGGGAGGTTACTGGTGATCTGAGAGGGAACAGCTTTGGTGGCCTGATGGAAGTTAAATTGGCCAGATTGCTATGGTGGGTGACACAAATGGGAGGTGAGGAGGTGGAGATTATAAGTTTAGATTTCTCAGTTAATGGTGTGGATTGCAGACAGGGAAAGAGAGGGAGTGAAACAGCTTAAGGTGGAGATAGAGTAGGAGGGAAATTTATTTAGGAGAGAAGAGACTTACAGCTCTTTGCAGACTGGGGAGGAAGATTTGCTGGAAATGGAGAGGTTGAAGGTATAAGTATTGAGGTTAAATGCCTGAAAATACGTGGATCTGTGCTTCCCACATAGTATTAACAAAAACAATAGCAAACACTTCTAGAGTGTTCACTAAGCACCTAGCTTGACTTTGATCGCCTTGTGTGTATTAATTCAATCTTCAAAGCCCCTCTGTGAGGTAAGCATCATTATTATCATTCCCATTATACAGATGAGTAAACTGAGGCATAGGGAGTTTAATTATCTCATCTAAGATCACACAGCTAATAAGTGGCAGAGTCAGAATTCAAACTAAGGCCAGCTCCAGGGAGCCCCAGGGAGCAGGACCTTAACAACCACAGCTTATGGCCTCTCCTGGAGGTACAGAAAGATTTTTGAGCCATAAGCAACTGCCTGGGAAGCTGATGTGCTAGAGAGGGTCATATGCACGATGAGTGAGGGATGTGGCAGGTAAGTAGAAAGGGAGTGTCCATGGAGGACAAAGTTCTGGTTGCTTCGAGAGTGGAATTGGAAAGCTATGAACACTGAGCCTTCCATTTGGGGTACCTGCCTGATTGTGTTGGGGCCGATTCCACGTTAAAACCTGTTAAACCCCTAGGGCCTGCCTGGGCCTACTTAGCCATAGTGACTCCATGTTGCCTAGGTAGACATTTTGTTGTTTAATAAATGCCTCAGCAGTTACTGATATCAGTTCCAGGTAACTATTGCTAAAACACATACCTAAAACAAGGCCATTTTGTTGTATCAGTTCCGGGTAACCGTTACTAAAACACACAGGTAGGAGACATCCAATCAGCCAAACCCACATATGTAGAGGTCTGCGGTTGTGCCCTATAAAACTAGCCTGTAAGACCAAAGGGGGGTCGCTGTCTTCGGAGGCGGCCCTGGCTGGTCAGTCTGACTTCTAATGCTTGGCATAGAATAAAGCTTTACATAACTTTCCCTTTGTCTCAGCCTCATTCCCCTGGCCGGTCAGTCTAACTTCCAATGCTTGGCATAGAATAAGGTTTTGCATAACTTTCACTTTGTCTCAGTCTCATTCCTTTGATAACGGACCCAACAATTGTTTTAGTCTCCCTTCAGCTTCTGGCAATCTGACTGGGACTGGGAGGTGAAAAAGATGAAAAGGATAAGGAGTGGAAAATAAGCAGGATAATCCAAGGGTAGGAGAAGGGGAGGAAGCCAGGTTCATTTCTGGGGTGCCCTCACTACTCGCTGGGTGCCCAACTCGGTGGGGGGGACTACAGCTTCCATGAGGAAGACCCAGCCGTCTCTTGGAGGAGCTCCCCAGGATAACAGGAAGACAAACACAAGAGGCTGCTTTGAGTCTGGGGTACACGTGGTGTGCATGAAAGGCTAGTGGGAAGGGAGCCCAGAGAGAGAACCTGCCAGGGCAGAGTCCACCAAGCAAGAAGCAGATCATCCGCATGTCTCATCTTATGGATGCCCCCTCTTTCCACTCTCTTTGTGAAGATCAGGACACAGCCAATGGGATGTGGAACTCCCCTCCAACCTGACTAAAGGCAGAAAGACCATGAGGGCAGAGTTGCTCTTCAGAGTTCAAAGTTTTAGGAAACTAAACTGATACCACACATCTAAGTCCCCAAGCTCGGTGTGCCTTTCAGGAGGCATTTCAAAGCGTGAGTGGCCTTTCATCACTACTGAGTCTGCAGGATGCGTTGTGACTTGTCAGGTCTCCCCGTGTCACCTCCATGTATGGCAGACACTCTGAACTGGAAAGCATTCTTCTTGAACTCTGGGGAGGTGTGAAGACTGGGACTCTGGGGAGGTCTGAAGACTTCCCTCTATTGTAGGAAAAGATACGGACACACCCGGAAGAAGGGGATTTCCCAAGATGGCCCCAAGGATGGACAGTCCAAGGCTTGCTTCAAGTCGGCCTCTCTGTTTTCCTCCTGGATAAGGCTTGTTGCTGAGCTAGAGTGAAATGAACAATTGGGACTGCTCTGCGAAGTGCTTGTCTCTCTCTCTCTCTCTCTTCCTTCCTCTGCACTTTACTTTGTCTTCCCAATTCATCCTCTGACTCTCTTTTTAAGAGCAACAACTGTCCAAATAAACACACCACAAATATTAACTGGCTTATGTGTGCCAGGGGACCGCTCTCTCCCAGGTAGCCTGACCTACCTCCTGCAAATCTGCTTCGTGGTGTCCTGACCCCAGAGTACCGGGTATAGTTCTTGTGAGCATCTCTGATCCCACCACCTCCTACCCCAGTGCCCTCCTCATCAGACTGACATTTCCCACCTGTAACACATTAAAGTCACGTGTCCCTGGATTTATTTGTGCTTGACCATAGCCATCTTCTTCGGGAAATTCCATAACCATGTCAATGCCTTCCCTGCAACCTTGAGCTTGCATAGCCTTCTCCTTAATTAGCAGCTAGCTCGCTGCGCTAATCCCTTAAAGCGGAAAAGATGAAGCAGAAGTTAGTGGTAAGGAAAGAACTTCAGAAAAAGGGAAATTGGGGCTGGTACTTGAAGGATGGGTCATCCTTTCTGACATATAGACAAAGAAAGGAAGCATGCTCTAGGCAGAAGGAACAGCATAGGCAAAGGCACCGAGGTGTGACAGGACAGAGTGAATTAAGGGAAAGGTACAGTCTCATGGGGTTAAAGCTTACACCTATGTATGGAGTGTGGCAGTGACATATGCGACCCTTGAAGTCATGTGAAGAGCACTGAATATCATGGTCAGAAATTTAGCCTTGGGCATGGCCCTCTAGACAACTGAGGTCCATGAAGAGTTTGTAAGACGATTTGAGTTTTAGAAATCTAAATGTGGCTGCGTGAAAGTTGGAGCTGGTGGGCAAAGACCCGAGGCAGAGAAGCCATTGAAATCCCACCCAGGCAAGAGTCTACCACAGCCAGGCTCTTAGCATTGCTTTTCCCCGTGGACCAGGCAGGCTATGGAATAGGCACAGGCAAGGCAGGCTTTCACCCAGGGGCTCTCAGCCCTGCTGTAGAGATGATTCTCATATCCTCCCGGGGGATTATCTCAGAATCCTGCCTCTCCGCCTCTCCTTTCTCAGGATAAAGTTGATTTTCTGAAAAATAAGCCCAGAGACCCTTGCTAGGAATGATGGCCGCACATGTACAGAGTAAGGTAGATGACCCCACCAAGCCAACCTCAAGATGCAGCTCCTCTGTGAATTTCTTCCAATATCGCACACATCATATTGGTTTGCTGATACCCAGTTGGCTCTAATGAGAAATGCGCCCACACCAGAAAGATACTGAAATCAGCCTGTTTTTCCCCTTGTCAATCTTTCTCCTGACTCCTCCCTCTCTGCTTTCTCTCTTCTCTACCTGTTAGTCTAAGACCATATCTTGTGCAAACTTTTCCTCCCTTTAGCGCCCTCCTTCTGCTGGTTACCTGCCCCATGGCCCTCCCACCAGTTTTATTCTAAGCTAAAATTTAACAACAGCCAACAGCAAATGTGAGATCAAGGACGGAGAGCTTCTCCACCAGGGAGCGCCTGACAGTGAAGGTTAGGAGACATGAGGCTAATGAACTAGGGAATATTGGTTACATCTCGCTTGATTACACTCAGAAAATGTAAAACCATCTTTTAGTCATGACTGGTCATTTGTCTGCTGGAATGCTCTGAGCAACACCCCACTCCCATTTATCTCCCCCTTCAGGTTCCAGTCAAGGTTTCTAGAAATTAGTGATTTATCACTGGATACAACAACTACCATTGGGATCTGCCAAGCCAGGAAAAATCAGCACATCCCTTTGGGCATGTTATCTCTCATCGGGTACGGTCTTCCTGCAGCTGGGAACAGACCCACACACCCATGCATGGGTACACGCACCCATGCACAGGTAGAACGGCAACCTTACCCAATGGTGTGTCTGGACCACGAAGATTAGACCAGAACCACAGCTCTTCAGACAGGCCTGCAGGCTCCTAATAGGCTCATGGTCCAGAGAGGATGTGGGAGTCCCCACACAGAGTCTTCTTTGGATTCTTTGGCACATAAGGCTCATTCATTTGGATGAGAGGTGAAAAGCGCTTTCTTCCCAAGCCATAACTAAAGAGAGCGGCATTCACATATGAAGAGTTGAAGGTCAAGCTTGCTGTTATGTCTACAGCACTGATATTAACTACAATGCCCTATAACAGTAACATGTGTTAATGAGGGCATGAGAGACTTCTAATTAACATGTCGGTTATTTCTGCTCCGTCCTGAACAATCTCACCATGGTAGGTAGAATTCTAAGGTGGCCCCAAAGATTTCTTACCCCTGGGTATACATGCCCTACCTAATCCCTGGGATGTGAACATGAGATTTCACTCCTATAACAAGGTCTGTGATATGGCACATTTGACCTTAAGGTGGGGAAATTATCCAGGTGAGCTTGTCCTAGTCACGTGAGCCCGTTAAAAGTAAAGATTTGTGGGGCGCCTGGGTGGCTTAGTGGGTTAAGCCTCTGCCTTCCACTCGGGTCCTAATCCCAGGGTCCTGGGATCAAGCCCCGCATCGGGCTCTCTGCTCAGCGGGGAGCCTGCTTCCCCCCTTCTCTTTGCCTGCTTCTCTGCCTACTTGTGATCTTTGTCTGTCAAATAAATAAATAAAATCCTAAAAAAAAAAAAAAGATTAAAAAAAAAAAGTAGAGATTTGTTTTGGCTGATTGTAGAAAGGCAAGTCCTAGAGATCTCTAAGGCCTGAGAAGGATTCAACATGCATGAGATTTTCTGTTGCTGAGGTAGAGGAGGGCTGTGGCCAGGTCCCGAGACGGGAGAAGAGCCAGCAAGAAAATGGGGACCACTTTGCAAGGAAATGAACCGGAAGTTGCTTGCGAGTGGGTTTTTCCCTCATTAAGTTTCCAGATGAGGGTGTATCTGGCCAACATCACTATTTCAGGGATCCTGAGCCAAGGACCCAACTAAAACACGCCGCATTCCTGACCCACAAAAACGTGAGATAATAACTTTGTGTTGTTTTAGCTACTGTATGTGTGGTGATTTTTTATGCGGCAATAGAAAACTAATATACTCTTTAAAAGGAGTAAAGATTTAAATCCACAAAGGAGGCACTTACAGCAGAGGAGGAGTGGCAACAAAATTTTGAAAGTTGGGAAGCAAATGGACATGGGTCACCAATTTAGAAGAGCAGAGAAGGTACCTGTGGAAGGAGAAGTTCAAAAGTAGTAATCTGGGGGCACCTGGGTGGTTCAGTCGGTTAAGCCTCTGCCTTCAGCTCAGGTCATGATCTCAGGTTCCTGGGATCCAGCCCCACATTGGGCTTTCGGCTCAGTGGGGAGCCTGCTTCTTCCCTCTCCCTCTACCCTCCCTACACCCTACTCATGCAGGTTCTCTCTCTTTCTCTATCCCAAATAAATAAAATCCTTTTTAAAAAAGTAGTGATCTGCCTTGGAGTTCAGGAAAGACTGAGAAACTAGATACCTGGGTACTTCAGAAGACCGGGATGCCGCTGGCCACACAAACAGGGAGACTAGGGGAAGGTCCACCTGAGGATCTGCTAGACACCCCTGGATTCCCCACCTTTCCCCACTCAGTGAAACAACTTTCCTACCCTCGCCTCTACAGAAGGCAAGTTTACTCTCTAGAGACACTGAGTCAGTCTGTGGACTTGACACCAGTCACAACTAAAAAGCAGAGAAAAGCAGGGATGCTGAATGAGGTGTCAATCCTGGACCATGTAGATCCTGGGATAGTAGCAGGCTCTACTCCTTCTTTTCCCCCTCTCAGTTAGGTGTGTATTACTCACACCCCAGGGGAAGGAGCCTGGAAAAACGTCTCTGAAGAAATGAAATGTCTCCTAATTAAGTGACTTGGACCGCAAATGATTACCCTACTAATGACTCCACAGTCGTACGAGCACCCCACCCTGACAGTGTGTGTGTCCACTGTATGTGTATGCACACAGATTCTAATTAGCTTTCTTAGTGGCTCGTTTGTATTTAAGATATGAATAGACAGAAGAGAATTACCAGGCATTTGAGGAAAGTCTCTAGCATAGAAAGGATAAAAACGAAGAAGGGAAGGAGAGTCAGATGGAACAGAAAATTTGGGGAACAGAAAAAACCGGAGAAAGCCATATTTCATCCATGAAACAACAAAATAGGATTCTCTTTACAAAGGAACATTCAGAAAACAAGAAAAATCTCTCGGATAGTAAAGATTAAGATAACTGAAAAAAATGTAAAAATCGACAGAATGTGTAGAAGATAAAAGTGAGGCAATCTCCCAGGAAATATATACAGAGATAGAAAATAGGAACGAAGAGATAAGAAAATTAGGTGATTCATCCCTGGAGGTCTAACTTTCAACTAACAAGAGTCAGAGAGAGAACAAAGAAAATCAAGGAGCAAAAATTATTAAAGAAAGACATAATAACTTTTTCTTCTATTGAAAGACATGAGTTTCCAGAATGAATGGGCTTAGTAAAGGCCCAGCAAAATAAATGAAAATAAGAATCACATCAAGGCATGCCATCATAAAATTTCAGATCAGTGATAGAGAGGTTTTATGATCCCTTTGAAAAGCTACCGGAGGGAAAAGGCAGGTAGCCTGCAGAATATCAGAAATCAGAATGGTATCAGCTTTGTTAGAGCAACACAGGATTCCAAAAGACATAGAGCCGTTCTTTCCAGGTTCTGAGTGAAAGGAATTTTCCATCTACGATTTTGTACCCGCATTACCATTCAGGAGTAAGGGAAAAATAATTTCATCTCCAGATGTCTAGGTTCTCAGCCTAAAAAAATGTACCTCTGAGACATCCCTTCTCAGGAAGCTGGAAAAGGATGTCTACCACCAAATGAAGGAGTGTGCCACACGGGAGGAGGGCATGGGGTGCAGGAGACAGGGTTTTATCAAGAAGAGAAGGAAAGGAAATTCCTGAGATGCAAGTGGAGAAAGCTCCCAGAGGACCAGCAGCCCCCGGGGAATAGGAAGACTAAAGCCTCTGGAGTGTTCTCCCAGGAAAACACAGAAGTGACACTTGGCTTGATGGGCCTCACTGTTCTTAGGTTCTGCGGGTCTGTCAAAGAGTCTGCTAAGAATTGTGATGAGTCACAAAGAAGGTGGAGGAGGAGGCAGAGGAGGGGGAGGAAGAGGAGGAAAGGTGAACTCTAGGGACGATTATAGAAGTTACATGAGACATCAGTCCTGGCCATTGTACCCCACCCAACTTTGCTGGGAATAATATTTATAAAGGCCAAAGAATATAAATCCTAAATATTGATTTAAACAATGATTGTGATCAACTATACTGAAAGATGGGTAGGGAAAATATCTGTGTGTGTGTCTGTGTGTGTATGTGAGCATTCATTGTGTGTGTGTGTGTGTGTGTGTGTGTGGTAGGTGGCGTGAAGCCGGGGTTGTAAGAGAACTAAATCTGTACCTTCCACAGGAGTAAATCAACATAGGATTTCTAAAATTTGAAAGAAAAAAAAGTAACCTCAAGAAATAGTAGTCTAAATATATCATCTACATTTATTTAGGCAAATACTAAAATAAATGGCTAAAAGTGGTTGCCTGTAAAGAACAGCCCTCAGAGCTGGAAGGGATGAGCCAGGGAACTGGTTTTTTTTCATGATGAGCCTTATAGTATTGTTTGGCTTTTTAAACTCTTTGTCAGCCATCAAGAGGCCATAGAAAGCTATCTGTAATTTACATAGCACGTCGACAATAAGAATGCTCTTCTCTCATCCCATGGTTGGGGTGGCTGGTGGAAAAAGATGATTTCTGATCACTTTACCATGGCTTGAAAGCCAAGTTTTCGCATGTGAACATATGCCCCTGGTTCTCTCTACTAATCCTGAGTTTGGGGTGGCAAAGCCCATCTGTCTAGCGCTGCGGCACAAGTATGATCGTGCCTTCCACGATCAGCATCAGTGCTGTTCAGTTTACAAAGCCCCTGCACACACAGCCCCTTCTTTGATCCTCGTAGCAACCTTGTGAAGCGGTCAGGACAGGGAATAACATACAGACCAGGAACCTGGAATTCAGAAATGTTGGGTGACTGATCCATGGTCACACAGCCTCAACTCCCAACCCATGCTGCTTTATGAACCGACGGAAGCCATCTGTGTAAAGCAAAGGGAAATAAGGCCTACATTTGGAACAAGTCGTTTCTCTATCTCTGGCACATTGTCTATTTTGGGACGCCTAATTTGAGGACTTGAGTCATTTTATTCATCTTCCTTGTCTATCCACCATGCCGGTGCCTACCTTTTTCTTCTGCATTCCTAAATTACTCTCATGGGACTGCTTAGCTCTCCTCCCTGCCCCTTTTCTCATGCCTCCAAACTTCGTTGTTGGCTTGGAGAATTGAAGCCTTTGAAACGCTGAGAGTGATCGGATCAGCCGTGATCACGGTGCCGTCTCTGTGGTTAAGGAAAGCACCGACTTGTGTCTCAGCCTTGGAATCTGGATCACGCCTTGGAGGCCACGCAAACAAAGCCACGAGCTCTCTGCTCATCTAGAAGTTCAGACTTCCAGAAACACAGGGGCCTTGCCATGTGGAATCACGGGGGCTTCTCCTTGCATTGTAATCTTTTGACTCATTCCTCAAGCACACACTCGATTTGGGTCTAAAGAATTGGTGGGAAAACAAGGAGATGGGAAAAGCCAGGCAGGAAGAAGATGCTACATTCAAAATATTTGCAGGAGTGTCTGCCATCGTGTCCGCTGGGCTAAGGTGGTTAGATGGGCCCCCACCCAAGCCCCCAACACTTTTCTCACCCTCAGTTTCCTTGGAGATCTCTTGATCCTGTTTTGTGTTTGAGGCAGATAGGATCACAACATCCAGTGTTATGGCCACAGGCATAATTCCAACATCTGAGAACATTTTCCTCCCACATATTTAATTTCTCCTTCTAGCCATTTTACCACTGGGGCCCTAAGCACACTTCACAACCCTATCTACCACACCATCTTCCCCTCTTTTCAAGTCTTTTAATATCCATTGGAAAATAATGCCGTCTTTGATTCGGAGGCAAATCCCTAACACTGCTTCCCTTGTTTCTAATTAGTAATATTTCCGTGGTAATTAAGACGAGAGAAGCTCCACAGTTCTGCAATGATTCAGAGAGAAAGAAAAAGACAACAATCACGTGAATTGGGTCTAAGATCGACTCTGTCGGCTTGCTAGGCAGGGTTTAAATAATCTCAGCACTTCAGTGCATACACACACATGTCTACTACATACATGCACACACATGCTTGTGCCACACACATACGGTGCATTTCTTGTGCACACATGCACATTCACGCATACACACACACACACACACACACACACACACACCAGAACAGTCACTCATTTCTGAAAGAAACGAGACCCAAAATACACAAACGAATGAAAATATTGTCATTCTGTGAGCAGAACAGATGCGTCATCTTAAACCCTGGGCATCCCACACAATGAAAGATCTCAGTAAGCTGAGTGCCGATGAAAGACACCCGGGGAGTGACCACCTCCTTCCTCTCCCTGGATGGCTGGAGAGACGGGCACATTTCCCCCTCAGGTCAAACACCCACGGATTTGGCATTTTAAAGGCTCTTCAAAGGCCTACTGCAGATGCTCACCCTGCATTAGCTTTCGCTCCCGTGTGGTCGGCGAGTCAAAACTCCACATTCCCCAACAAAATCTCATGCTGTAGGCTGAGCCTGGGGGGGGGTTGGCAGAGCTGTGATTTCCATTTTAGAGATGGTACTCTGATCTCGGAACTCTGGGTGTGTGGCTGTGTGTGCAAACACACGCTTATGTGTACTCCCAAGGGATTAACAAAAAGGTGTTCAATGTCTCAAAAGAATAATAATGAAGATATTCTGTCTTCACTTATAATTTTTTAAAAACAAGGCGTATTTTGAGGCTGGCACTCCTCAGAGTTCAGGCCAAGATCTCTTGTAATTGTGTGTGTGTGTGTGTGTGTGTGTGTGTGTGTGTGTATGTGTGCGTGTGTATGTATTTCAAGGAACTGACACATAGCATAGGGCTTTATTTGTTTGGAAACTATAATTATTTCAGGCAATTTGGTAATTATTTCTCCCGTGACGAGTTACTCTATGCCTCTTCAAGCAGAACTGAGTTTGCTAAGAAGCAGAGTTGTGCGTGCTTTGACAGCTCAGGCTGTGCGCATGTCCGTGGGGGCTCCTGACTCTGCTGAGGGCAGGCTCCTGGCTCCATGACGCCTCGGGTCCCCACCCCAAGCATGTTCATTTCTGGGAAGGCTGAGCTGCTGTGCAGGGCGCCTCTAACTGTATGGGCTATTTTCCTTTCACAGGGAAGTCCAGGAATTTCCCATTCCTGTGCCTGACAAATCATAAAGCCAGGGGCGGGGTGGGAGGCGCGTTTAGAGTTGGTTGGGCCTTAGGGATCATCTTATTCAACATTTTCGTTTTATGAATAAAGGCTCTGGGGCTTAGAGTGGATAGTTATCCCAAGGTCGTCTGGCAGCAGGACACAGCTTGGGCTAACACACAGTCCTCTCTACTTGCAAGCCAGGGCTCCATTCTCCTCCTTGTGTTAATAATTCTTTTAAATTCAGCAACTATTACTGAATTCTTTGTATGCATTAAGCATTCTGCTAAGTGCTACAAGTTCAAAGGAGCCACAAAGCAGAGGGCACCGTAGATGTCAAAGGAACCCATGTCGGAGGGAACCTTAAACAGCGCCCGGGGGAGGCATTCCACCGGCCCCTGCTCTCATTGCCTCTGCCCTCTCCTTCCCCCACTAATATATCTAGAAGGGGGAAACAGCTCAGATACCTGAATTGGTTAAGTTCTTGCAGGTGTCAGGAGAGGAACTGAGGGGCACATAACAGCAGTAGTCAGGAGGGAGCTGAACAACAGTAACTCCTGTCAATTCTTCAAAATCCCGTTTTCTAGTTCTAGAATAACACCTCCAAGGCCAGGTGCAAGCCTAGGAGAATCCCCCGTATTCTGTGAAGATATCCGCTGCCTCTTGCTGCCCCTCTATTCCAGGGTATTGGATGAACGCTCCGCTCACCCACACTGGTCTGACTCATAGGCGCATTAGTGCTGACTCATGGACACCTACACCACAGAAAAAGCCACCTCCTCAGGTCTTGGCCAGAGATACAGACACAAGATGCAGACATCAGCTCTACCGAGGAAAGGATCCTTGAGACCCACTGTGGGCTGGTTGTCTGGGGGACAAACTGTCAAAGAGACTTGACCTGGAACTCAGGCTTCTGTACCCATTTCCCAAACTCATACTAGGACTCTTCTCTTTCCAGAGTTTTAAAATTCTCCTTGATTTACTCTCACCCAAAAACCAGAGACATGAAATCATGAAGAATCTGAAGTAGCTGAGCCAAGTCATCCATGATTTCAGCCGTGCATGGGAGGATTCAACCAGAAGGTTTCTTCCAGCCCTGAGAAAGTGTGGCTCTGAGACCCTCCCAGCCACCACGCTGCTGGCTTTGCATGTATCTAGAACGCGTTGATTTGATTCTTTTCCCTTCCCCACCAGAAGGCCAAAGATCTGTGACATCAAGCTGGACACACTCAGGTCAGTGGCAGGCAGATGTCGCCACATCCAATGCAAAGTAAGTCCCAAGGAGAAAGAAGTGGATGCAAATGGGCAGAAGGACTGGCATATGCTTGGTATGAAACCAAGCTAGATCTTTGCACACGTCTTTTCTCTTTTTCTAAATCCATCTTGTACCCAAATACATCTTTTTTTTTTAATTTTTTTTAGAAGATTTTATTTATTTATTTGACAGAGATCACAAGTAGGCAGAGAGAGAGAGAGAGAGAGAGGAGGAAGCAGATTCTCCACTGAACAGAGAGCCCGACGCGGGACTTGATCCCAGGACCCTGAGATCATGACCTGAGCTGAAGGCAGAGGCTTAACCACTGAGCCACCCAGGCGCCCCCCAAATCCATCTTGACAAAAGGTCTCTCCATGCTTTATGGGAACAGGCAATGTTTGGCAAGACTTCCAGGCACAGCTTGCCTTCCCACCAGGCAGGTCCCCCTTAGCCATAATGGCTGTTCAGTCAGCCTGGGGTCCCCATCACACCACTTGCCTTCCCTGAGCTCTGCTGTGATGGTTAGTCAGCCTGCCAGCTTCGCTAATTCTCCTCCCCTGGTTCCTTACATGCCTGTGTCTGACCCATTCTCGCCCCTGCCCCAGGATGAGGGGGGCACCTGTGCTTCTGCTTCCTCAAGCAGCTTCCTGCCTGTAGCAGAGAGATTTGAAAATGGTCCCCATTACTCTTGCCTCCCAAAGTCACACCCTTGTGTAATCCCCTCCCCTTGATATGGGCAGGGGCTGTGACTTGCTTCTAACCTACAGAATGTGGCCAAAACAAGGGGATGTCACTTCCACGATTACATTCATAGACTGTAATATCTTCTTGTTGGCGGACTCTCTCCCTTGTTAATTTTGATGGAACTGGCAGCCACGTTGTGAAGGCTCATGGGACAAGAAACTGAGAATGGCCCGCCACCAGCAAGCACATTGGTGGCCACTGGAAATTGAGGGCAGTTTCCAGCAGACAACTAGAATAAAATGAGGGCCACCAGCACAATACTCCGGAAGGGGCTGAACTCTGCTAACAGCCATGTGGGCCCAGGAGCAGAGCGAGCCTTGAAAAGAGACCAAAGAAATGGTCAGCATGTTGCTTGCAGTTTTCTGGTGAGATCCCAAGCCAAACGGTCCAACTAAGCCTGGACCTCAGAAACTAAGATAATAAATGTGTGCTGTTTTAAGCCACTAATTTTGTAGTAATATTGCTGAAATAGAGAACAAATACATTTTGTTCGTAGATGCACCCAACATGTTTCTTCAGTACTTGAAGCAAAGACTTTTATTTATTTTTATTTTTTAAAGATTTTATTTTGTTTATTTAACAGAGAGAGACACAGAATCAGGGGGAGGAACACAAGCAGGGGGAGTGGAAGAGGGAGAAGCAGGTTTCCTGCCGAGCAGGAAGCCAGATGCGGGGTTCGATTCCAGGACTCTGGGATCAGCACCTGGGCTGAAGGCAGACACTTAACAACGTGAGCCACCCAGATGCCCAAGGGAAAGACTTTGTGAGGAGAACAATAGGGAACATAGCCTCCCTTTGATAAAGACGGCTCCCTCTCCAGCACCTTGGAACTGTCCAAGCCTCCATCCAGCCTCGAATTTTGATAGCACTGGGAAGCTCAGGGTCTTATGAGATAGTCATTCTATCTATGGGCAGCTCTTCCTTTATTTTTTTATATTTACGTAACACTGAATCTGTGCTATTCATGACACTATACTTCATTTAAATTATTCCTTACAATAATCCTATTCGGTGGATACTACTATTATTTACTTCGTAAACATGATATGAAGGTTTAGAGAAGTCAGGCAACTTTCCCAGGACTAATAAAGCAGCAGGGAGATTTTAACCTGACTCTGACTCGAAACCCGTGTTCTGAACACCTGTGAAATACTGCTCCGATTTTGTTAGAAAGCTCTTCCTCGTGTTAAACCAAACTCTTCCTTCTTCCAATATCCACTCATCAATCCCTTGGGAGCTTTACAAGATTGAATTCTCTTTCACAGAAAAAAACTTAAATGTTTAAAGACAGTTATCATTATCCCCCTTTTCTTCTTTCTTATGAGTTTTTTTTTTTAAGCACACTCCTTAAAAACATATTATAGAGAGAGATAAACAGGTGGAACAGAGAGGATTTTTGTGGCATGAAAATAGTGTGTGATATTATAATGGCAGATACACATCATTAGACATAGAATGCACCAGACCAAGAATGAATCCTAAAGTAAACCATGGACTCTGGGTGACAATGATGAGTCAGAGTGGGTTCATCAGTGGTCACAAATGCATCACTCTGGTGGGGGATGTTGATGAAGGAGGCTATGTGTGCATGAGGGTAGGGGATATATGAAAAATCTCTGTACCTTCTCAATTTTGCTGTGAACCTACAACTGTTTTTTAATTTTTTTTTTAAAGTTCTCACTATCCAAAAAAAAAAAAAAAAAAACTTTCACAGGGGGTGGGGAGAAACTACTCAGTGGGGACAGAGTTTTACATGAAGTGACGGAAATATTTTGGAATTAGATAGAAGTGATGGTAGACGATATTGTGAATGTACTAACCACCAACAGACGGTCCACTTTAAAATGGTTAATTTTAAGATTCACCTCAGTACATCCTTTTGAGTCTAAAAAAAGCATTTTGGATATTTTAAACAGAGAAAATGGTATAAAGATGAAAACAGCCTAGACCCATCCACGCAACTTTAAAAGGAAACATTGGGAATAGAAGACTCTTGTTTTTCCACTGCCTCCTGCCTTGCCCTCCCTTTCCACTGAGAAGTAGGCATGACCCTGGCTTTGGTAAGTCTCACTCCCTTGTATTTCTTTCCTGTTTACTTCATACATATGTATCACTGTACAGGAAATAGTATTATTGTGCACATTTTTAAATGTAAATAAATGCCCTCATAACTTATGTATTCTTATTCAACTTCCTTTTTCCATTCTAATTATGTCCGTGAATATACCAGGCTTTCTTTAGCCATTCTCCTGTTGACGGACATTTAGGTTATTTGTTTTCTTAACTATCACAATCAGGGCTGCTAAAAACATTCTGAGGTGTCCTCTTGTGCACGGGGCAAGAACTTCTCTAGGTTATAATATATCCACAAGTATCTTTAGCTCCACCAGCCTTTGCCAAGTTACTCTGACATGGTTGTGAGATGCCTCACTGTTGTGTTAGCCTTTCCTGGAACAGCTCTAATTTGTCAGGGACATTTCTCCAGGACAATGAGATGGCTGCCTTCTTTGTCCTACACAGAGTATCTCTAC
Source organism: Enhydra lutris kenyoni (assembly GCF_002288905.1). NCBI lineage: Eukaryota > Metazoa > Chordata > Mammalia > Carnivora > Mustelidae > Enhydra > Enhydra lutris. The sequence goes on along the minus strand of NW_019154108.1, from coordinate 26,809,441 downwards.
AGTGGTCTGTGATTGCAGGAAATGGATTAGGAGCCTTATATACTATAATTGTCACTTGCATTTTAGTCACGTAATAACCCCTAAGTTATCTTCTTATACGAGTGATTCTTGAACCAGGTATTGTCAGTCTGGACCTGCATCGCTGATTGTTCTAAGCTCAAGAGCGGAACTTAATTCTAGCCCCATTGAATTTTACCGTGGTAGTTTTAATCATTCCTATAGTCTGTAGAGTTATTTTGAATCCTGGCCCTGCTATCCTATTAATAAATTTGATAAGCATGCTTTCTGCTTATATCTTCCATCTAAGTCCTTGATAAAATAGAAAGAATAGAGCCAAAGATGTAGCCCTTGAATATAGAAGATGTTCCCAGTCTGTTGATGGAATCCAGTGCTTGAGCAAGACTGGCCAGCCACCTGTGATGCCAGCCAACAGTATTATGCAGATCTCAATTTCCTGTTCGATCCATGAGAATACCAAGGCAAACTCTGACGAGGACCTTGGCATACCCAGAATGTTCAGCTTATTGACGTAACCAGCAATCTGGTATAAAATGAATATAGGAATCCACTTAAAATGCCTTGTTCTCAGTGAACCCATTCTAGTTTCTAGTGATCGCCACTTCCCTTCTAAGAGTATACAGGCAAGCTGGACATTAATTAATCTTAGAATGTCTATGGTGATCACTATCAAAGACGCCAGGCTGTACCAATCTGGAACCTCATGTCCTTTCTATGAAAATCCAGACTTTTCCCGTCTCTAAACTTCTGGTCTCATCCCTCAGTCATTTCCAAACTTTTGTTTTATAAACATTTATAAAAGTTTCTTCAAAATCCTGGCAGGAAATAATGTCAGGTGTGGAAACTTTCAAAGCCTCCAGGTGACCACTTACTTTTTGTTTGTCCAACTTGAGTTTCAAGATTACTTGAACAATATTGATTCTATTCTCTTCTGCTGGAAGACCTCGCCTTTTGGTAAAGTAACAAAGTGTTTGAGTCGTTCTTCCTCTTCTCATCCTTAACCTTGCTCCAGTCCCCCAAGTAGTAAGCCTGTGCCTCTTAATTCTGAACATAGCTACTAAAAGCTTTTGTGTTGTCCTGGCATTTTTCTGAAACCTCTGCTCATTCTGAGCTTTCGTCTTGCTGGCATTATTCTTACAGGCCTGTGATACTATTTCGTATTTGTCCTTGGTTATGTGTTTCTCTTTCCACCTTTCATACATGACCTTTTAAAATATGAGTTAATCAAGAACTTCCCAGGCAGCCTCACTGTGGGCTCAGGATACCGCCTCGTTCTCTCCCTCTTGCCTCAGAAACAGTGCTGTTGCTTGTCTGTTTCTGAAGAGGAAAAAGGGAACCAACAGACAAGCCATTAGGAAACAGCATGGTCATTACCTCCATATATCTCCTTCATACGGGTTCCATTCCCCATGGTTGGTTTTTTCTTCTTCTTTTCAATTCCTTTAACCCTCATGGAGACAAAACTTTCTTAAAGAATCAGAAAGAAACCATGGATGTATGAATGTAAGGGACTTTTCAGCTTTCTTGAGCTCTTGGGTCTTATGGCTTATAGGATTTTATAGGACTAGTAGTGCTCCCTGGATCCCAAAGGGAGAAATCATAAAAGCCATCAAACTGCTGCATTGAGACCTTAAAGAGTTAATAAAATTTGGATTCCAAAGTGTTAGGGATGTGTCTAGGGAAAGAAGCTGGTCTGAATTACCCATTATCCATTTCCTCCCATGTTAGAGCTGGGATTTTTCTGTAAGGGCTTGGTATTCAGAGAGGCACAGTCCAGAGTCCTTCACTCTGTAGACCCTCATCCTGAGTGTCTGTCTTCTCTCTTCTTCAGGGGCCATAATCCATCAATAAGAACATTAGAATAGATGAGCTAAGCTAGGGACTACTCCCAGCATGTCATACGCTCTTTCCCCTTCCTGAGCCACTCTTCCAACCCTGAAATATGGGAAAAATCATATGATCGCCATCATCAGTGGAAGGACAATAAGAGAGCTAATGGCGTAATATATTATAAATGTCCTTGATGGAGAAAAGTCTATATCACATTTCTGATGTGCATTAGGATGTTTCTATCTACAGGCACTTGCAATCTGCTAGCTGCATCTTCACTACAAGGCTAGATTGTTATTTATTTTCCCACTCTCCATATAATACTTCTGGTCCATTTTCCCCCAGTCCTGAGGAAACCTGATTAAGGTTTTATAATATCGGCGGCTCCTAGGCTTTCCACCCAAGTCTGCTGCCTTCACCATCATTAAGAGGTGCCCAGCTCAGATATGTTTATATGCCCAAGCCCCTCACACAACCAATGATCCCTAAGTGCTAAGCAGATTTGTCCTGGACTTGGAGCCTGAGCCTGTGGAGCGAGGCTCAGATAATTTAAGTGCTTCTTGTAACAGAAGGCAACTGGAATTCAATAGAGATAAATGTAAAATATTGAACTAGGGAGCCGAACCATCAGCAGGGCAGGATTCTAAATGGAAAGGTTATGGCTGAATGACTAAGCAGGGGAGAACACACAACACACCCAAGGAATTCTTACAGAAATACAAGTTCCTGGTGGACCCCGCAGAGGAGAGAATGGATGCTACAGAACACCACGTCAAAGGAGAGCTGCTTGGGCTCTGTGGAGGCTGATGCTGGGTTGTCTCCCTCCTGGAGCAGACTGGCTGACAAGGGACGGGGGAATTTGCCTGGTGATGGGAAGCTGCCAGATTTTAGCTGTTGTTGGGAAGAGTCAATATTGCTTTTTCTCTGCCAAGCCCCAAACACCAGAAATAAAATGTCTAATGATAACCTGAGGCGTTGATTGTGTCTACTAGAAAAAAACGGCCACTCAGATGGGTTAATTCAATCAAATGTCTGGCTAACTTCCACCAAGAGATCGATAGACTCCTTCATTTGACTGACCAAGGGCCAGTCAGGGAGCGTGATCAGTCCCATTGTCCCATAGAGCCTCAGCCAAATAAGACATTATGTTAAAGTGTAAAGGGATCTCTTGGGAATCTCTCTCTCCTGCGAATTTTCCTTGCAAAGAGCCCAGGGCACTGGCTTGAACCTCAAATACATCCAACATGGCTCTCACTTTCCCTTCCTTTAAAGTCTGTTTTCCTGCAATTCACACAAGAACAGGAACTCGCTCTCTTTTAGGCTGATCACACTAGGAAAGAAAGACAGAATGGGGAAAGCCAGTAAAAAAACATGGGTGAGTATAAGCTGGGATTAAACAAGTGTTCTGATTAGCCAACACATTTCTTGGGACACAGAAACCACCTGCCGGGTTTTCTGGCCAAGGTCCATCAACACAGCATTCCAGCAGCCCCCCATGTGAGCCCTCCAGCCCTTACCTCATGATTGTCTATTTTAAGATCATCAGTAGCCTACCCAAGGGTATTAAAAGACATATCATTTATTAGTCTTAAGGACAAAAGAAACAACATGAGCATGGTTTCTGCTTTGCTAACCTCCTCAAAGCCTACTTTGAGAGCCCCCAGTCCCCAATGAGGAGAGTGTCTATGAGTTAAATGAGGGCAGCTTTACAAAGCTCTATCCAGTGTTGACATATATACTGAGCTCTTTTGGCCCAAGTTCCAAATTCATTGCTCAGTTTTGGCAGGAAACGACATGGAGGCTTCTCTTCTGCTGGGAAAATGCATTGCTGTCTGAATGCATAAGGAAGAGTCATGAGTGCTGGTTGTGCCCACGAGGGCACGGCCCTGCTGAGTCACAGGAAGGGGAGCTCTTATTTTCTAATCAGCTATGAGCTAGTGTACCTTGTCTGACATTTTGGCTAGTGATAGAGGGTTTTCTCTTACACCCATGTGTTGGGCAAAGTGCTTCCTCTAACGCTCGTATCTCCTTTTGCAAAATTCTCAAAACCCTCCCAAAGAACTCGGCTTATTTACTTTCCTCCGTCCTTTCAGAGGCTGGTGTGTACTGAATTGTGCCTTAGATGAGAGTCACAGTAAGGCTTTCTAACCCGAAAAACAGTTGTTGATTTAGACAGAGATTAGCAAAGGCACAATGATTACCATTAAAAGTCCCCTCAAAGGGACCTGTAAATAACAAGCCAAGTAGCAGAAATCGGACTCTGCTCTCCATAGCTCTGACTTCTCCTAGGCATGTGGCAGCTCATGACACGTGAGATATACCTGTGTCTTTCCCATCAGAGGCTCTTTGTCCTCCCTCCCGCCCTTTCTCCCTGTTCAGGGCACCTTCCCGCTGCAGGCAGGGGTGGGAGGCTGGGAAGTGGGCCACCGGGTTCAAACCTGGGCCCCACAGTCTCGCTCGTTAGCATTCCGCTCTTAAGCTTTCTGGGGCCCTTCTGCAGTTTACAGGACCGGAGAGAAACGTCTATCAAGAGCCTTAGAAAAATCTCATGAGTAGTGGTTCTTTATTAATCCACTTAATCAGTAAATTTCATAATTAAGATATCAAATGGTACCTAGAGGCCTAGACTGTTGAAGAGGAATTTTGTATCAGTTGCATGTTTTGGTGGTGATTCTAGATAACTCTCCGTGACAGCTGCAGAATTTCCATAGAGGAGGGACTTAAGGCTGTCATTTGATTGGAAGGAAGGCTCAAGGAACATAATTGAGATTAAATGTTTATTTGGGGTGGCTTTTGGGGAGGGGAGGCAGGAGGAGATGGGGCTGCTCTTCAACTCGGTTGAGCTCTGAGCCCTCTTGCATTCTTGCTGCTCTGAAGCAGACCCCACAAACCCATACGACTTCGTGACTGTACTCCCCACTTTTCTCTCGCCCGCCCCACCTCCTGAGCTACCCCTGTCTCCTGCCTCTTTTATGTAGTGCTTTTCCCTTCAGCTCTACACCTCTACCTTTGCCTATTCCCTCATCACTGCCTTTGTTTCAAAATCTGTCCTTCCTTTATCTCGTTGTCATAACGACTAGCTGGAAGGCAGGAACACCCAGGGGACTGCCATAAAACCAGAATTATAATATAAGATCCAAGGCTAAAAGCTGAGCTCACTTTTCTATTTTGAGAACTATTGTTTTAGATGCTTCAGCCCATAAAGAATTCTGGATTAAAAGAATCACACAAGTGTTCATTTCTTGTCCATTTTACAAACAGGAAGAAACAGGAGGATCCCGGGGAGCCGGCCGTTTTATTTCTGAGGGGGCTGTCTTTCTCAGAACAGTGAGGACACGACTCTTCTTTTGGGAGTATTTGTCTTTTTAGTCTTACCCTCCTCACTCCTCAGCCCCCAAACCCACCCAGGGGTAGAAATGGTGAGTCTACAAATGAGGTCAGACAAACCAGTGGAGGGTGAAAATAGCAGACTGACCTTTGTAAATATACACTATTGGATTTAAAAGGGCTTAAACTTGGACGCCAGTTGCTGAGGGTAAAGGCATTGAATAATAATGTTACCCACCAGGAGCAACGCCATGTAAAGGAGTGACGTCTCACTGGTCTTGCATGCCAGCAAATTTCCTCCTGGGAAACACCGAGTGAGGGTACGGAGATATGAGAACTCTCATATACTCTTGGCAAAATGCTTCTGGAGCATAGTTGGCAACATGAGTCAAAACCCTGAAAAACACGCATTCACTTTGACCCAGATGTTTTTCCCAGAACTTTATCCTCACAGAGTTATTAAGAAAGAGCACAAGGCTTATTTTTAAGGTACAGTAGGGATCCTGAAAAAGAAACAGTGGTCTAAGTGTCCATTAATGAGTCTGGTTAAATAAATTATGAAGCATCATAAAATGGAATATGACAAAACCACTCAAAATGGATTGTATTTGTTAACATGAAAAAATAATGATAAATATTGTTGAGTGAGGTTGTGGGGGCAGGAGGGATGTGAATATAAATTAGATCCTGGACCTCAAAAAAGCTTGCATTTTGATAGGGAACGTGTGGCAAGCAGAAGCTTGAAAAGGCTTTGAAAAGAAAATAAAATTAGACTACGGTCGGTTATTTTGTTTTGTTTCCACAAGAATCCTTGTTGTTTTATACAAGTTCCAAATTACTCAGCCTCAAGCAGAGCAAGAGGAAAATAAAGAAGACTACATTAGGTTGGGAGCATATCCCTGAATAATCGAGAGCTCATTATGGACTCTTAGTACATCAAAATCCAATTAATTCATTAGCTCAGCACTTACATTTTCCTTCTTACCCCCCCCCCCCCGTGGCTGCCAGTCTTTTACCCTATGATGTAGTTTATTAGCAACGCCAAGATGGGGTGAGTAGGGAAATAAAAAGGAGATAAAATACAAATGAATCAATTTTGCTACTTGTTAACGATGGACTGGGGCTGGTGGTAGAGGCAGGGAGGATCGAACATGGTGTTGGGGTGGCTTGGAGTAGAGGTCCCAGAAACAGTGTTTGACACATAGTAGGCCCGCCATGATGAGCACTGCGTACATCCTGAATGAGGGAATCTGCTCTTAGACCCCAAAGCTGTAGGCACCCAAACCCCGTGCTGCACTGCAGATTTCCTGGGATTTCCAGTAAGAAAGAAAATTCGGCCAGAAGGGGATCTTCCTCTACTGGAGACCACTCCAGACTTTGCTTCAGGAACATGACCCCTCCTGTCCCTGGAGGTCTTTAAGTGTCACCAAGGCTGCAGACAAATAACCTGATATAAGGCCAGAGGGCCTGACTCATGCTCCCTACTCATGTTCCGATTCCCCAACCCATGCTCCCTATTCATGTTCCAATTCCCGGACTTGTGCTCCCTACTCATGTTCCCATTCCCCGGACCCAGTCATCACTATAACTACTATCTATTACATTCTCCATCATCCTTTACGCATTTCAATATAAATCTACATTTTTTTTTTGATCCACAAACAGAAAATGACTCTGATAACTGTGGTCTCTAAACTGTTATTTTCTAAGGTATGCTTTAGAGAATAAAAACACAAAAGGAGACATCACCCATCACATCATGAAATTGTGTTTGTAACCTACTGCCCCTATTTCAAACGTGGTACATCTTCCCCACCATCGGAGCCAATGGTCTTGTTTTCTTTCCCACAAAGCTGTGACATCAGTTTTTATCTTTTGTCCTATTTCCCTCAGCCAAAGTTGCATTCTTCTCAAGATCTTTCAAGATCTTCAAGACCCTTGGCCATTCACCTCTCATTACTCTTCCTACTCAAGCAATAGCATGAAAAACTCAAAACCTCAGCTCACCCAGAGATTGTGGGTGCATGTAATTATGTTTAGAAAAATAGTTAAGCTTAAATTCCCGAAGAGGAAAGAAGAGACTGAGATGTGTGGGCCAGAAAGGGGAAGGTGTCCTGGGGGAATCGTGTCCACTGTGTGATCTGCGGAGCAGGCAGCTGGGTGGTGACCACACTCCACGCTTGCAAGCTTGTGCGAGCACAGCCAAGGTCACTTAGCCACTGGGGAGGCCACATAGGACTGTGGCACCCGCCCAGGAGCTCTTCCTATAGTTTGCTTACAGGGGAATCTGAGCTGGTCCTCAAAGCTGCCAGGTCCCATGCTCTTTTGAAAGCATCTCCAAGCCAAACAGTAGTTAGCCTCCACAGGTCTAACATAGCCATGTGAAAAATCTCTATGTGATGTTTAAAGGACGTCATGAACTCTTCTATCCGGGGACAGAAAGTGTGATCTAGTGAAGGGAACACGGCTGTGGTAAGCAGGGTCCTAGGACTAGACCCCCGTGTGTCTTGGGCGAGCCCCTCGCCACTCTGGGACTTGGTTTGCCTCTGTTATAAATAGCGATGGGACAAGGGATTTCAAAGTCCTTCCTAGCTGAGCATTCCAGAACTCTTCTGATATTTTCATCTAAATGGACTGGGATGAATGCTCTTGTTGGCTTTCTTCCGGTCCCCCAAATTCCTATAGTTGAACTGAAAAAAAAAAAAAATCAAGGAATGCTATCAAGAAATACAGTGACTGGAGAAATTCATGATTTAAAGGTAAGTTTGGGTATTTCCTTATTTCAATTGTATCTCCATAAACCAGGAATGCTAACAAGTTAGCAGGTATATTTGCAATAACGTGAGCCTGCCAAAAAACTCTCAAGTTGCTCCTGTGAACTTGCTGAAGGTGACCTGAACACCTCCACCCAATGTGTCCTTTCAAGGCTGAGCCCCTGTGGTCCCAGAGAAACATCCTACAAAAGCCCCACTGCACAGAAGCCCCTTCTCAGACGGCTCCCAGGTTCCCCTTCGCGTGCTATTAATGCCCTCACTCAGTAAATATTTACTTAGTCGTCTGAAGTATGATGATGAATCACTACTGTTCTCTCTTTAAACAAACAAGCCTGACCTCTGGGTTTTCTTTTCCTTGTTAATAGCTACTTTCTACCTGTTTCGCGTAATTATTTAAAGAGCTTCAGGTCCACAGAACAAGCTTGGTGGGCACTGCTCAGCCATCAATGCACACTTTTAATAGCTCAGGCTTTTCCCACAGAGATGATCCCTTCGTGTTCCAAAAGGTGCTCCAGTTTGAAATGGTCTCTGTCTCCCTCCGTCCATCAGCCTTGTTTCTACCCTTTATCTCTGCCCGTTTGTGGTACTCAACTCACTCTTCCTTCCCATTAGCACTTTGGCTTTCATTTCACTAAGGGTCTGCACCCAGTTATTGGTTGTGTCCAGTCCTCTGCCAGTCCAGTCCTGGACCAATGGCTGGGCCCCCTCTAAGTTACCTCGTTTCTGTTCCCAGTCTCTACTGCACACCACAATACAGGGAAGAGCAATGTGTGGGCACTGGGGTTCACCACGGCAACACTCTTCTTGGGGATTGAAACTCTTGGAGGAAACCAGAAAAGGCTTCCCAGTAATGAAATGAAGGGAGAGCAATTTCCCTTTCCTCGCTGCGGGCCTGGCGAAGAAGAAAGAGCTTGCCTTCATTTTGATGCTAGCACTAAACAGAAGTTCCTTTGAAAGGTTCCCTTACTCTTGCCTTGGATGTTTCCTTCGCTTGCTTTTTCTGCTACTTCCTAGCCAAGCAGTGCTGAGGAAGGGCTCTTGGCTGGTCAGAAGGAGAGGGAGCACAGCTCTTAAAAGGGTGATGAGAGAAATCACAGCCAGAACCCTGGTTAACCCTCTCAGGAGTTGGTAGAACATCACCTAAAAGGCTCAGAAGAAATGTGCAACTTAATTTAACTTGCACCAGATGTCTCACTCTTCTCTGCTTTCATTCTAGGCAAACTGTGTCAAACATGAGCGATAAACGGGTCTACAGGCATATTTGCGAGAACTTCCTCCTGCTAGCCCTGCTTCCTCCCGACCCCTCTAGTGCAACCAGCCGATGGCCGTCCTCTGCACATGTGACACTCCCAGCATCCCCTGTTCCGCCCATGGAAGATCCAAGATCCGAACCTCAAATATTCATTGAGGTCAACTCATGTGGCTTGCTGATTATAGGTGAGCTCTGTATGACCAGATCTTACGACTTAATTGTGGAGACAAGACAGAGACAAATGAAACAAAGAAAACCACTATAAAGCCGTATATCACTCAGTGATGAAATTTGTGGTTTTTGCAGTTTCGTTTTGAGTGGTACTCAAAGGATTGTCATCGATCGATAAAATGCTTGCTAGTGATATCAATATGTCATCAAAATTAATAGCATGCCCCCACAGAGTTCCATTTATTCAGTCATTCAACAGGTGCTTATTATGCACTTACCTCTGGCCATGTTTTGCGTTTGTAAAGAACCTTACAGTTCACAAAACACTGGCTCAAACACAGACTCATTTGATGCAGGCTGGTTTATAGGAGATGAACAGTGAGTCTCAGAAAGGGTAAGTGATTTTCCCTCAAAGCCCCTGGGTTATTAGGTCTGGGACCCAAGGCTGTTCTTGTATCATTGCGGGCCCTCCGCAGGCCCATCCTTCAAACTAATGAGTTAACGTGGTTTGCCAGGGGTGAGGGTGCTGGTCCCGACCGCTTTCCTGCCCCCCACTGCCTCCATGCCCACCTTCTGCAATGGATAGAAAGGATCTCTTGCAAGTACTAGAAATAGGAACCTTAGGAATTCCCTTTGTAAATTTCATATAAATCTGCACATACAGTCTACTAGCTTCTTTCTTCCCTGACCCTCTTCTTGTGTGGGGAAGACCAAGCTGCTGATTTATGACCTTGTGAAGGTCTCCAGAGGCCCAGGATAAGCTTTCATTGCCATTTGGAGAGGGTGTGTGTCTGCATGTGTGCAGGCATGAATATGAGCGTGTGTGCGTGTGTGTGTGCATGTGGGGGGGGTTGGCACACAGAAATGCATGAGTTTAAGACTTTATTCTACAGTGTAGCTGACTATACCCTAAAGGACTGGGTTACAAAGACTCATTAACGATCCCTCCCCCCACACCCAAATCAGAGAGTCTAATGTCAACACCATTTCAGCTGAGTGTCTTCTGAGGCCAAGTTACAAACAGAATATCAAGCAGAAGATGGACCTTGAAAGGCAACCCTACCATGTAAAGGAGTCCAAGAGACAGCATTGTGTCTGCTTGTCTGTCCTGCAGGAATATCTGTGCCTCCCACCACAGAGCGCCAACAGTGACATGCGAACAAGACAGCAAACTCCCTGAGGTGAATTCGGTAGAAAAGCTGACTATGCATGCAGTCCTAATGCCCCCACCCCCGCAGTTAGTGGTGTGTTGGCGCCATCCATCCACACCCTGACTGAACAAAGACGAGCACTGTGGCAGTGGCTGCCCACGGCACTGATGCCGAGGGGACCCCAGCAAGGACAGCAAGATGAGACTAGCTTGCACCTCCGTTGCCTTATTTGAAATGAAAAGCAGCCACTGTCCATCCATCCATCCATCCATCCATCCATCCATCTATCCATCCACCCATTCAGCAAATACTTCCTGAGCACCGTCCATGAAGCAGTCAGGATGCCACTAAGAATATGACATTTGCATTGGGAAATATTTAAGCTCTTCAGGAATGGTGACTTCCTTCCTGTATTCACTATGAGAAAATCAAACGTGTAACCAGAGAGATTTGGGTACTCTGTGATAGAGAATGGATCCAAGGAGTGTGGCATGCTGTGTAGAACTGTCGAATCACTATGTCATACATCTGAAACTAACATGACATTGTATGTCATCTATACTGCAATAATTTAAAAAATTAAATGAAGAAAAAACGATTCTTGGGGCGCCTGGGTGGCTCAGTCATTAGGTGTTTGCCTGCCTTCCGGTCAGGTTATGATCCCAGGGTCCTGGGATTGAGCCCCACATTGGGCTCCCTGCTTGGCAGGAAGTCTGCTTCTCCCTCTCCCACTCCCCCTGCTTGTGTTCCCTCTCTCGCTGTGTCTCTCTTTGTCAAATAAATAAATGAATAAAATCTTTAAAAAACAAAACAAAACAAAACAAAACAAAAACCAATTGTTACTCCAGTCTTATCAAGAGGAAAACCTCAGACAATTTCTGAGGAGCATCCTTAAAATTGTCAGGGTCATCAAAACCAAAGAAAGGCAGAGAAACTATTGCAGCCAAGAGGAGCTTCAAGAGAAGACATGATGGCTTTTCAGTAGGTGGTAGCGTCAGGGGAACAGAAACTAAAAACTAAAGAAATCTAAATAAACTGTGGGTCTTAGTTAATAAAGTATCAGTATTGGTTCATTAATTGTAACAAACATGGGGCACCTGGGTGGCTCAGTCGGTTGGGTGTCTGCCTTTGGCTCAGGTCAAGATCTCAGGGTCTTGGGATCGAGCCCCACATCGGGCTCCCTGCTCAGTAGAGAGCCTGCTTCTCCCTCTCCCTCTGCTGCTCCCCCTGTTTATGCTCCCTTTCTCTCTCTTTCTCTCTCTCTGTCAAACAAATAAATTTAATATTTTAAAAAATTGTACAAAATGTATCATGGTAGTATAAGATGGTAATAACAGGGCAGGCTGGCTTCAAGTTACACAAGAACTTTCTGTATTATCATCACAATTTGTCTGTAAATTTAAAACTGTGCTAACAAAGTCCATTAAAAAAAAAAAAAGCCTGGAGGAAAAGTACACCAGTATTAAAGACTGTTACCACTAACTTGTAAAGTTAGAATAAAATAATGCTTATCCTGTGCTTAGCACAGAAGCTAGCATAAAGTAAGTGTTCAATTAACATTACCTATTATTTTTGAAAAAGAGAGAGAGAAAATAGGCCCAAGGAGAGGAAATGGGCAGATAACATGTTTCTAGATATTCTCTTGTCCTAGGAATGTATAGCAGGGGGACAAACAACTTTGATGTCAGTCACATTCATCAAAATTGGTCAATCATAATGAACATTAGCTCTATTCCAAGTATTAAAAGGCACGTTCATTGTTAGAAAACATAGAAGAATAACATATTGGGAGATATATATACACATATATATTATGTAATAAATATATACATATATATATTTATTACACATGTCCCCAAATTTGAATTTGACCTTTTTATCATTTTGCTATACTACCTTCCATTGTGTTTCACTTCATCTTTCCCCAGAATTTTTAAAAAATTTTAATTGATCAATATAGACTATAGGTGTCATATGATCACAGTCCAGATCGTTTCAGCCCACCTGTCTGTCCTTCCTCACCATAATTTAGAATTTCCCATTGGCCTCCTCTTTCAGCCAGGGAGACATGCCTTAAGAGAGGGAGACTTGATTTTAATGCTGGAATAGTTTACGTGAAGTTTATTTGGCTGTGAAAGATGCTGGGATTCATCCTGGAGCCAAATGCAATTATGTATCATTGTGTTTGCCTCTGCTGGAATTTTCCGAGGGTCCAAGCTGATCCTATGATTAACACGCCCAAGCCAGGGTGGACCACAGAAGCATTTCGCACAACTTGTGTTTGCGTACAAGTGTGTCCAAGCACCCTCAGGTCACACTCTACCCCCTCTCCCTCTGACACTGAGTAAGGAAGCAGCACGTTTGTGTTGCCTGGGAGCTGCTCTGTCTTTGTAGCTGTGAATCTGCCCTTAGGAGAGCTGTGAGCCCACGCCATCATCAGCACGGGGGTTAGGTATGGAGCTGCCCCTCCAGGAGTAACGGGGGAGAACAGGTTATAAAGGGAGCTGGGTAATAAAGATCTTGGCTGTGATTTTCTGGAGGAGGAAGGCCTGGCTCCCTGGAGTTTGGCCCCCGTAAAGTAAGATGGAAAGAAGTAACTGGAGAGTGGCTTGTCACACCCACCCAGCCTGACAGCCCGACAGGTGAGTTAGCAAATGCTACATTGTAAGGAATTACAAAAGCTATTTTCTACAAAGTGGGTGAAGACTCTGGGATTAATGACTGTACAGCGTGATAGATGTTGTTAAAGGAGGCCATAAATTACCAGCCATAAACCTGGCAAAGCTTATCTGATTGCACGATGCAGTCTGGGGCGCTGGCAGTTCCCCAGCACAGGGTTGGGGGCAGCGGGCTGGGGGAGGGTTTAATGCAGGAGCTGGCAATGCACACCACGGGCCGGAGGGTACAGATGGTGAGCTTGGCAGACGTCCAGGGTTGGAAGCTGCTGGACCTGCTCTGCCTTCTCAGAGCCGCAGTCCTCCATCAGAGATGCTAGAAAAGCCCAAACGGGCTTGAACATGGCCGGTGGAAGACCCTAGCTGTCCTCCCTTTCCTGGCTGTGGCAGAAGTGGCCAAGGAAGCCCCTCCCTGCACGGGAGTCGTGGGATCAGGCCCAGTCATGTTTTACCCAAGCATCGAAGAGGAAGATGAGGGATGGAGGGGGAGCATTGGAGAGAGGACCTGGAATGATTTCTGCTCCCAGCTTCCTCTGCCAGGCCTCTCATCGGGTCGAGTATATCTAAAACTGTGTCCATGACAGGGACACTCAGGCCATGGCTGAGGCCTCAAATCTGGCCAATCTGCAGCCGGACCCAGTGCTGTTCTCATGCTCCTGACTCGGGGCATACCTTCACCCCACCCCCTCTGTGTATCTGTCGTTGTCATTTTAGAGAAAGGGACAAGGGGGAAAAACAAAGGAAGGAAGAGAGGAGAGGATGGAACGGAAGAAAAGATGGGAGTAGGAGCCACTCACAGTGGGAAAGCCGAAAAAGCTGCCAAAAGAAGACTGCACCACAGTCTCCCAGATCTTTTCACGCAACCCCCACAGCCAAGTCCTACATCAAACACAACACTGATTAACTACCACCGGGAGGTACACAGCCATAAAACAGGGAGCTACCTTCTGCCTTCCTTCCTTCCAGTGTTCCCTGTTATACACACAAACACTCAGGGACCCACAAACCTTTTTATATATACTTTTCAAAGTCTCTGCTTACCCAATAATAACAAAGAGTCTCAACAGATAATGATGTCCCCTTTCCTGCCCATATGCCTAAGCGACGTTGATCATCATGGGAAGGGCTACAAGGCAGTGAAGGTACAGCTGCCTCCTACCAGAGCCCTGTGGTCTGCAGGGGCCCAAAAGGCGGATTCAAGGCCAATAGAACACATTGCTTAGTTCTGCGTCAAGATTCAAGGTCAGAGTCAAAGCTGGCCATCCACTTAAGTATTCATTGAGTCTTTGTTATGTACTAGGCACCGTGTCAGCCACTGGGGGTACAGTGGTGACAAAATAGATACAGCCCATTTCTCCTGCAATTTAGAAACTCAGACTTTGTTTACCAAGTATTCTCGTTCTCTGCCTTCTGGACACATGGTAGGATTGCACCTCAGGCCCTTGTTTGGTGGGTCATGTGGCTTGAGAGTGGAAGTGAGCTGTGCTGAGAGAAAGCTTTATTTCGTTGCCAGTGGGAGGTCCTCCCCTGCAATGTTCAAGCCGGTGGCCGTTCCATCAGCCTGGGTCTGGGGGTGTCTACACTGAGCAGTCTGCTAGATGACCACAATGGACGTGTCACAGGAACAAGAAACGAATACTGGTTGTGTTAAGCCCCTGAGACTCAGGTGTCATTTATTGCTTTAGTCTAACCTAGCCAATCCTGGCGGATACCCTCCTACCAGCTACCAACTCATTTATTAAGGATCTACTATGTGCTTAAAGTGACGGTTGGCTTCTTTGTCTGCATAGCTCAGCTGCCCAAGCAGGTGGGGAACAGCCGAAGTGTAGAGACTCTGCCCCGTGCATGTTGGCATCGACCCCCAGTGCCTCGTACTGGGCCTGGCGTGTGCTAGATACCATAGTAGGAGGCGACCATCACCTTGGCTGCTGAAAGGAGTAAATCAACTGAAGAAAACTCAAAGGAGAGAGAGAGAGCCACAGGTTGAGTGGTGAGGAAAGACTTTGTGAAGGTTTTGGACTTGACTTGGTCTTTAGGGCTAGATGAAGTTCAGCGATGTGGACGGAAGTGCATAGAGCGTCTGGTCGGAAGAGGGCATGCACCACAGTGCCCAGGCTGAGCTTCCAGAGCCAGAGCCTGTGTGCTCAGTGCTCAGTGTGTGTGGCATGGCTGGGGCAATCCTTGTATTAGATGCCCCATGTGAGCAGTGAGAAGACTGGGTGTCCCAGATGGTGCTGTTACATGGAGGGCACTGGAGGAATGCGACGCAGGCTGGGAGACAGAGGAAGGAGGGGTCGGCCTGACCGTCTACACACTGCTTTAGGCCACTATGGGAGACATCCTGGCTTTGGAAGCCTTCTCTCCAGCCAGCAGCCGCTTTTCCCCCTTGTTCCCTGCAGATGGTAATAACCTGTCACCAAAGCAAATAAAGTCTGATTTACATGAAATGTAATGCTAACCATTTCCCTTTATTCCCGAGCACTGCGGTGGTGGTGGGAAGGCAGGGCTGGCCCGGCCGGCCTGCTGTGTTCTGCAGCACGATTATACCCTATAGAAGTTTAGAGATTACTTTTCTGTGACAGGGTCTCTCGTGCTGGGCAGGGGGTCCCAGGCAGCTCAGCTACACACCCAACCTGATTTTTCCCAAAAAAGATGCAAAGTCAGATGGAGAGAGCTTGAGGTAGAAGCAGAAGAGAGGGAGGTACAGAGAGAAATGCACTCGGTTTCCCAGGCTCTGGTTCTGGAAGCTCAGTCTCACGGTGCAGGTGGCAGTGGCTGGAGTCCCATAACGCAGCACCGGTATCACCATTACACACACCACTGGCAGCGTCATTACACTGCCGGTGATTAGAAACACTCCTGGAGCACCAGCCATGACCATGCTAGACACAGCAGCTACAAAGACACGGCGCCGCGCACCCCTGGAATTTATAGTTAGTGAAGTCAGGTGCTCACAGGGAGGCACCCTCTTTCTCTACCCCTGTCACTACTCCCAGCTCCTCAGCCCAAGCACGTAAATACTCCATGCACTTTCCTGTCCTTTGCTAATGATCACTTTCCAGTTCAAATGTCTGCAGAAACTCTACCTATGTTTCAAGACCTGCTTTAGATGCCACCTTTCCCGTGAAGTCTTGTTACTCTGCCATGCTAGGATGTCTGCCTTTTTCCTCTGTGTTCCGACTTCTACTGACTCCCTTCTGTTCAGTGCTGATCACCCCCCTACTCTGTGGGTAGCAACTGAAGGGCACGTGGCCTCTAAAATCCTGAAGGCCAGTATAAACCTCTAATAGTGAGCCTTAGAAAGGGCATCCACTTTTTCTCACGCATGCGCCCTGGGGTGTATCTCCCCACAGGCAAAGGTGTGCGTGGAAATCCTCTGCTACTCTGATCTGGACGAGGAGGAAGGGTTGACAATGAGCTGGAGGTAGGTTATGGGGGCCTTGCACACATGCTTGGAGGTTTGGATTCAGCTCCAGCGGCAAGAGGACCCCAGGAATAATTCAAGGCCACTGCTTTCGGGGAGCTCAATAATTTTGCCCACATTTTGCCTAAGGGGCTCTCTTTCCTTGTTGTTTTTCTCTGCCCTTGGGATTCCAGGTTTAGACGTTCACCCCATCTGGGAGTACAGCTTTTTTTTTTTTTCCTTGACCAAGAGGCCCAAGGACTCACTCTGTGTCCATCCTATCCCATGGTGACGCCATTGTAGGGGGTCCCCTGTTGCTAATCACGGGGGACACTCAGTTACCCTCCATTACTGAACTCAGGCCATTTTGGAATCCTCAGGTGGATTTCCTTTGGTTTTCATTTGGCACCTGACACCACCCCACTCAACCGTGGGTCCTTGCTGCTGCTCAAGGAAGAGAAATGGCTTCTGGGGCCGAGAGGAGGTTTAGAAGTGAGGGTCTGGGGCTGGAGCTGGCAGTTGTCAGTCACACGGGCTCACCCCATGGCAGGGACCAATGCTCTGTGCACGTTATCTCTTCTGTGAAGAATCTGTGGGGGGCGCACCGGTCCGCAGAGTGACCTTTCCCTGCACCGCACTTGAACTATCAGCCACAGCAGAAGAGCCCCCGGAGGGAAATCTCCGGCCCCAAATGGAATATTCCAGAGCATATTTGAAATGAGGTCTACATTTTTCTGCAGGGGGAGATTATCCATGCTGTTGCTCATGCAGATAACTAAGAGTGGGTTGTCAATATTCCACATGCTGGCCGTGTGAGCCGGTTACTCCACATCCCCGAGCCGCCGCTTCCTCCTCTAATATACGGGGAAATTGCCTTGAAAAGTTGCGGTAAGCAGGAAATGAAGACCCAGCTCAGGGCTTGACTCACGCTGGACGCTCCATAGACAGTGTTAGTTCCGCTTACTGCTAGAAAGTCCGGGAAGGGAACCTAGGGGTGTGTGGCGGTGGCGGTGGCGGTGGTGGGGGAGGGGGGGCGGGGGTGGTGGTCCTGCTGCCGGAGCTTTGTCCACAGGGGCATTCTTTTGCACTTATCAGGTCCAGGAAGTGGGGGTGGGAGTGAGGCCGGCAGGCTCTCCAGGGGATCGTGGGGGAGATTCAGGGGAAAGTGGGAGACAGAGGGAGGGACGAGACCATTGAACTTGAAACTAGATAGAAAACCAGCTAACAGCCAAGAGGAATAGCAATGGAGAAGGTGAACAAGATGGACAGAATAGATTGGAGGTTGGGGGGGTGCTGGGCGGGGTGAGGAATAAAAATAGATCAGAATATCAACAGGCTGCATCTATGGGTAGAAAGTGGCCATAAAACAGCACAGACAGGAAATATCAACAGTGAGGGGAGCCTGGTGAACAGAATATGAAAATGACCCAAAGGGATGGCGGGAAGCATGACCTAGGGAGCCACCCCGCAGGTGGGCGGGGATAACAGAGAGGAGAGGGGGAAGGTGGCCAGGCAGGAGCTGGGGGGCTGAGGGGAGACCCTGTCGGCTGCCCTGCCTCGCCTGGCCGCCTCCAGCTCTGCGCTCTGGTCCCTAACAGCTCCGGAGATGTGGCTTAATGAGGAGATCCCTGGAGCTGAACCAGAATTAAAACAAATGGAAATCCTGTCAGGATTTTGTCACCTTTTTGCACTTGCCATTGAGAGGAATTTAAATGAGAGCCAGCCTGGCAATTAATGTGTCATCCTGGGAGGACGAAGGACTTGTGAGGACTCTGATGCCAGGCCAGGTGGCAGGGCTGTGTCCACCCCCAAAAGAGTTAGGCTTTCTTGGGGGAGAATACCCCCTCCTTTCCTCCAGGAACTGCTGCTCTCACCTGAGGCCCTGGTTCAGTTCCCCCCAAGGTCAGGTGCTGCTTGCCTCCATCATGGTGGCAGCACCAAGTGTCAAGAAATCCCTGACCAACACACATGCCGCAGAGCCTTATCCATAGCACACTCTCAACCAAGCAAAAATAGGCAACTCAGAGCCCTTCATCACTTCCTAGCAGAAGTCCTGTTTATTCAGAGTAAGGGATGAAGGGAATCTTCCTTCCCTCCCTCCATCTAGTCCTGCCTGCATTGAGGATTTAGGAGGCATATAGCCATTATTCTGCAACACAAGGCATTCTGTCAGGGCTATGGGAAGGTTCCAGGCTGGAGAGATGATGGGAATTCAAACGCAGGCAGGATGGGCTTCAAGGGGGTTTGACAGATGGGCGGGTTCAGGAAGGAGGTGGGATGAGAGGCGTCTCGGGCAGAGGTGAAGGCCTGAGCCGAGGAAACACACGGTGCATTTGGGCAACGCCAAGTAGACCCATGTGGCAGAAGCAGAGCATTCAGGGAGAAGAGTGGTAGAAACTGGTTAGGTTTGATGCGGTGTCAAGGTCAGGAATGTAACTTTTACCAGCATCTGTGATAACACATTGAGGTTTTTGAGGGGGAAGAGACAAAGTCAGAGTTTGGGGTGGTGATGGGTAAAATGATGGGGAGGACAGAGGTTTGGGGACAGGGAGGCCACTGCGGG
The DNA here is from genome assembly GCF_002288905.1 of Enhydra lutris kenyoni. Classification (NCBI taxonomy): domain Eukaryota; kingdom Metazoa; phylum Chordata; class Mammalia; order Carnivora; family Mustelidae; genus Enhydra; species Enhydra lutris. Next base: position 26,790,277 of record NW_019154108.1, on the reverse strand, counting down.
GGCCTACCAGGAAACAAGGAGCATCGGGGGCAACAGTGCTCATGCTTCGTTCTTGCCAACAGCATCCCCAAGCCCTTTTCTTTCTAACAGTTTTTTCTCCTTGGGATGCCCAACTTGTCTCCTTATTCCCCTGCAGGCCCTGCCTTTTATCCTTCCATTCTTCTCCCTCCCCTTCCCACTCCCCCTCCATGGGGTAGCTTCAGCTTTTAAGGAGTATTTTGGTGCTCGTGGCAACTCAGACACATCAAAGACCTCTTCAAAGCTGTTGAGGTCCCAACAACCTAAGGAAAGGAAAGGAAAGTTGAGACAAACCCTCCTGACCCCCCACCCCTGCATCAAGACATTCACCTGTAGAGTGACCCCTGGACCCCGCCCCCCTGACATCTAGACACTGATTCAGGGACACAGCTTTGGGGCGGGGAGGGGGAAGCGGGAAGGTGGCTCTAGCAGCTCACCCAAGACAGCATAATGCTTTTACATGAGGTGTGGCCAATCCTTTTGACAATTCTGTGTTGCCACATCGGTTAAATGTTCTATTCTTCCCAATGTAACTTCTTCCCCAAAAGAGTAGAGGCTGGAGAACCAGGCCTGCCTTTTCTGTCTGCGTCTCAGCACCTGGCACCTTGCTGCACCCAGGTGAGAGCACAGAAATGCCAATTGAATAAATGAATGAAGCCCAACACTGATACCTGGGGAGGGTATCTATTTGCATATGAAACAAGATTAACTTTTTACCGAGATCCAAGGGAAGGCTGTCATTCACTGATTCTCCCACAGCTCAAAATATCCTTTGAACTTCTCTTAGAATTATCTTAGCTAAGGAGCCACACAAGAATAGCCGTCTTATTACATTATAATAACCCCGTGCACATGGAATAAACGTTCCGTTCTTCTGCAACTTTCAGCCAAAGGAAATCTAGGGAGACTCTTTTTACCCACTTTCAAAGAGGACTTTTTGTCAGTTATTATCTTTTGACCTTCAAGATCATCTATGACGTTTACTTTCACTGGATCTTATTTGCATAAAGGGAGGAGGGGAAGCGCGTATGTGTGCGTGTGCGCGCGCGCGTGCATGCGTGTGTGCGTGCGTGCGTGTGTGTGTGTGTTGGCGTGTGTGTGTTTGGGGGGCCAATACAAAGAGAGCTCATACTGTTCTGGCCCCCCCACTGTCCTGCGGCATGTGGATCTATATTTCTTTTTGAATTCTCATCACTGTCTTTCCATGGCGAGGTGGAAAGCTTCTATATAGTCTCACAGAGAGGACTGTGTGTTTCAAGTCTTCAGGAGGTCTCTGCTTTGAAAACAAACACTGAGCAAAAAGGTTTACAGTCATGATTGACGGTAAGTTAAGTTCTCCTTCCAGGTTTCCAAGTCAGAAGCCTGCCGGTCCAGCCATCGGGATGGAAAACTCAGTGGAGCAAGTGCGTGCTGAGAACTGCTTTGTAAAAATCCACAGAAATGTGAGCGTGGGTCGTGGCTGACCCAGGCTGTGTTGAGTTTGCTGCTGCTACTGTGGTGTTACCTGGAACTGGAGACGGGGCCCCTTGTCCTCGCCATCTGGCTGTGTCTGCGTGGGGCTTCCTCTTGTGGACCAAGGGCTTTCTGATGGTGTGCTGTGGCCACATCAAGAGCATTCCCACTGTCATTTCCACACCCCAGACCCAGACAGGGATTCATCTGAGCAGAGAACGGATCTTTCCTTGGCAAGCGGACCGAAGGCAAAGTATCTTGGCAAAGACACAAAGTTCTAGCTCATCAGAAATTCTGTCTTCCGCAGCCATGAGCAGATGGATTGGGGCTTCTTGGGGTCAAGCATTTGCGCTTGTCCATCTCCACCTCCAAACTGGATATTTATAGTTGAAAAACAATGTGTAGGTTGGGAAGAGTAAGGAATCCTCGTGGCAGCACGGGGTGGTGGAGAGAGCATGTGGGAGTGCTGATCTCCGCGGAGCTCATCTGCGCCTGCGGCTGCTCGTCTTGGCTTCACTGCAATGAAGATTTGGAATCTTTGGGGCAATTTTTCTTGCCTTTCTAGGGTTCCATTTCTACATGTGTAAAATGACAGAGATTGGATGTGGTGATCAGGGAATGGTGTTGGTGGCAGGAGGAAAGTGGCACATTTTCTGCTAATAAAGAAAAATGAAGCCAGCAACTCAGGGACAACTCACTATATTCCATCATGGTCTAGCTGTGGACAGTCCTGGGCTAATCTATCTATATTCACATTTTGGCGACTGACAGCATGTTTCGGCTGTGAGGAACCAGAATTAGAGCTCTCTTCTCCTGCCCTGGGCTAGAGGAAAAGCAATCAATTCCTATAGGTCAGAACCTAGAACTCATGAAAAAGATGCTTTTACCAACTAAACTTCCAAATTTTGGGCGGTACCCAGAAAAGTTTCTCCTCTTGACAGTAAAATCTCAAACCTAAAATAAAATTAGGGCAGTATTCTAAAATATTATCTCATGAATGTTCCTTTTTACCCTACAGCTCTTTCCCCTTTAGTGTCCACTCACATTAATTGCTCAGGTCACCAAAGAACCTCTTGACGGCCAAGATTTGGATTCTTGACCTTGAGCTCCTGAAAGCCAAGGTTGCTATTATAAGAGCTGGGGCTCATTGTCGCTATTGTTGCGTTGTTGCTTTAATACCAACAGCCTAGTTGTGACTATCAAGAGTCAAGGCTGGAGGACTCCAGTACAGCTGATCACTGAGAAGGGGAGACGATCCAGAAAAGGGGAGAATGCCTAAGGCAGTACAGGCAGTTTCCCTCTCCTACAGAGAGGAGGTAAGAACCTCTTCTGGGCTTTTAGGGGTGGTGCTGAAGACGTGATGGGAGGTATGAAGTTTCAGTGTGAGTGTGGACCGTGCTCTAGGCTTCACTTTGAGGTTGAAACTCTGGGAGAGGGGTGGTGAAGATCCCCAAAGTATGGGCAGAAACACACCATGCTTCCTGCCTGAGCCCACGAGACACAGCAGCCCACACCATTGCGGGGGTGAGTGGTGTAGATGGAAGTGGGCAGGACAGATGCGGGCAGGGAGCGGTCCTGAGGGAAGGCTCCTCCCACTACCCTCCCCTCCTCCCAGTGGGGCCGTGGTGACTCCTCAAGGAGGTTCCATGCACCTGAGTAGAACAGAGGAGGTGACAGCAACTGGAGAGTCAGGAGGCCTGCCAGAGCAGCCAGAAGCAGGAAAGCCCAGCGGGGGGCTGAGCTAGCAGGGGAGCCTGGGACAGTCACACTGCCTGCAAGAGCAGGAGGCAGCTGGAGGAGCCTGCCAAGCCGGCCCAGAGCAATAACAAACCCATCACCAGTGTGACATGACACCAAATGGACAAGAGAACGCGGATCAGAAACGCCACTCCTGATGCCAAGACTGTACGAGGTTCCCAGCCCCGCCCACACCCAGGACCCTAGAGCACCCCGCGAGGGGTGGATCCGAAGGGTTGTGTGGGTCAGGACACAGGGAGACTGCACCAGCTGGTCAGCTCAGAAGGCTCAGCAAAGATGCTACCTGATGCTCTGTGATCAGGAGGAACCAGCTTGTTTTCTCGTTTCCTTGTTCCCTCGCCTCATCTACGCCTTCACTCACTCCAGCTTCATTCTGAGGTGTGCTCTGGCTGTACCTGGGCTGCCACAGTGAGCATCAGCCACTGCTCATGGTCCAAAAAAGGAGAGGGACATCTCCAGTTGAGAGTTCATGCAGAGATCACGGAATTGATTAAGCACATTCAGCCAAACACATGCCCAAAGGAAATGTGGGATCAACCAGCATCTTAAGAAGTTCCAGCTCAACCTTCAGCACCATGACATGCCAACAAAGCTGGCACACAGAGACTGAAGGATGTGGGGCAGCTAGCCTGGTTCTGGAAGACATTGGCTTTCCCTAAATGCCAGTTGTGTGACCTGGACACATTTCTTGTCCCCTTGAGGCTCAATGACCTTAGCTGTAAAACAAGATGATAATATAAACCTTAAAAGGTGATGGTATAGGTTAAATCATGTCCCCCCCACCCCGCCCAAAGCTATGTGGAAGTCCTAGGCCTCAGTATATTAGAATGTGGCTTTATTTAGAAATAAGGTCTTTATAGAGATAATCAAACTAAAAAATAAGGTCTTTCAGGTGGACCCCCGTCCAATATGACTGGTCTCCTTGTGAAAAGGGAAAATTTGCCCATAAAGAGAAACATGCACAGAGGGAAGACCATGTGAAGACTAGGGGGGAGGCTGCCAGATTATCCACAAGCCAAAGAATGCCAGGGATTGCTGAGAAAGAAATACCAGAAGCTAAAGTAGGCAAAGAAGGATTCTCCCCCAGAGAGCCTGGGGCTGTGTAGACACTCTGATGTTGAACTTCTGGCTTCCAGAACCATAGTTTCTGTTGTTTCAAGCCATCCATCTTTTGGTACTTTGCTATAGTAGCCCTAGGAAGCTAGGACAGACAGTTCTGCAAAGTTTGAGTGTGTGGTAAGTGGAGAACATTGCCACACAGCCGACTCTGAAAACCTGACAGTTAGAATAATAAACACGTATTCTCTTATGCTCAGATCCCTTTATGACCCTGGACAGAGGGGCCCAGGGTCTTCAGGTTCACAGACCACCTCGGTCTCACTCTTACAACGATTACAACAAGAGTAACCAAAAGAAGTTGCCAACATCCTCTCTAGCCTACGGTCTCTCTCTCTCTCTCTTTTTTTAAGATTGGCTTCATCTATTTTAGGCTTTGGGCTTGTGCTAATTAGTACAGCTGAATATATATTAGCTGCAAATGAACTTCCCTGCTTCTCCCACTGAACCACTAGCAGACGACCCCAGTGGCGGATGCTTAGGAATCTCCTTGTTACCGCACAGCCCCACGCGGGATGGCAGTGCGCCTGCGCACGTCCTCAGCTCCCGGGCTCCCGGTCTGCTCCTCCTACCAGGTAACGTGGCCAAGAGCAAACAGAAACACGCGTGCTTGCGATGTGCAGGCATGGTCTGAGTACTTGACCCGTGCAGCTCATTTCATCGTCTGAACAAAAACTCACAAAGTTGGTGCAGGTGTCCACTTTTAGAGATTAAACTGCAGGGGCACAAGAGTGGGGGAGGGTTAAATAATTTTGCTGAGATACAACAAACTAGTAAATATGGAAGCAGGGTGGGAACTCAGCTCCCCCAACTGAAGCTCGAAGCCATGGTAGCTGTCATTTATCACAAAAGTGGTTCTGAATATCTTAAATGTTAGGAAAAGTGTCGAGCGGCACATGTCACCAAGTTGTGCAACATTATCTCGTTAATTCTCCTGACAGCCTAAAACCAAAATGGTTATTCTTCCCATTTCATGGATGAGAAAGCTGAGGCATAGCAAAATTAAATAATGTAAGTGAGATCCTACAGATCATCTCTCAGAGCTGGGATTCAAATTTCTATCTTTCTGGATCAGAAGCCCTTGCCCTGCGCACCAGGTGAGCCTGGCTCAAAAGACAGGAGAAATCTTAACTAGCACGCATTATTAGAACCTCCTACCTCCCTAGACAAACACTGCCTGCAGAACAGCCTGGTAAATGGTGCTTCTCAAGTATCTCCAGTTGCTAAAAAATCTGTTCCCACCTGGATAGCCTGTTTCTCCCTTCCTCCTTCCCTTCCTCCCTCCCAGCCAGTGAATTTCCAGCCTGCCATTCATGAAAAAGTCTAGAACAGCGTTTCCTAACATTTTCTGTATCACGGCACACAAAAAATAGTTCTGCCACATATGGCCAGACAGGCTAAGCTGCTCAAGGCTCCCGCAGTGGGGGTGACCTAAGTGCTGGGGTGTACAGAAGCTTGGGCACACCTATAACTCACTTGGAGGCCATAGTTAAGAGGCTTGGTCAGGGAGAGGGAATTTCTAAGTGATGAGTCAATGTTAATAGAGGATTGTGTGTCCTTCAATGAGAAAAAGTGACGGGGAGGTCATGAGAGGGATACTGACCCAATCTTAGGTGATCAGGGAAGCTCTTAAGGAAGAGGCACATTCTAGTCTAACATCGGAAGTGTGGATTGAGTTTAGTCAGGGATAGAGCCGGCTTCTGGGTAAGAGGACATTTATGTCCAGAGGAAACCCATCTAGAGTTATTAGTGCTCCGTACACAGCTTTCACTCTCACTTTTGTTATTTCTATCTCCTTCTCTTGTCTGCGCAACTTTCCTTCTTCTTACTTTGTTATTCCTCCTTGGATGTACCTTTAGCCTGTAAATAGCACCCCCCCCCAATGGCCCTGCTGTGTCAAGCTAAGATGGAAACAGTGGTCAACATCTTTATTAGAGAATGTTCCAGAGGCTTTGGTGAGAACAGTCACAAAGTCACTGGTTGCTGGTCATGTCACTCTGCTGATCGGTTTGGTCTTCAAACCTTGTGGCCAAGACAGGGGGAAGCTGCTCTGTAATCACTGCTGGCAATGAGACCAGAGCTCTGGGGATCAATAACCGCTGGGATACAGCAGCTCCCTCCTCATGTACCAAATTTGCCTTAAATAATGAAACACCAGCAACAGTCCATCAGTATTCTACAGCTCCATGGGAAGTGATTTCATATACAGCTCTTTATTTTCTCAAACATTTTATTCTGACATTTATTTTACAACCAAATACCAAAGACTTATTTCTCTACAAAGCCTGCATTACACCGACATGATTTTTCCTTCAAGAAAACGTACCCATAAACAAATCATTGAATGAAAAAAGAAAATGTTCTATGTCCTGGCACCACTGGGCAGATTGCCATGAGAACCCTAGCTCACAAAACTTGCTGGCCTAAAACATGTCTATCATATGTTATGTACTGATTTTTCATAAATAACTGTTAAATTCATTGAATTAGGAAGAGCATGATAACAAGAAAATGGTCTCTGGGCTCAAACAGACTTGAGCTGGGGTCCCAATTCGGCCACTTGTCTAGGTGGTTGAACTTGAGTGAACTGCTGAATTTCATTGAGTTACTTTTCTTCTTTGTAAAACTGGGCCCAAACCACCTGACTCATAGATGAAGAGTAAATGGAATAATGTACCTAGATGTCTAGCCCAGACTTAGGGATGAAACATACTCAAACAATAGTACTCTTCCCTTCTTCCTTCAAATTCATCAACCAACCAAGGTGAGCCATACACTCCAATAGATTATTGGCCAATCAGAGCAAGAATCAAGGATGTTTGTACCTGATATCGAAAGCAGGGGTTCTTCATTCTGGCAGTACGAAAGAATTCCTCAGGCACACTTTTATCAAAAATATCAGAGCCCAAACCCACCCCCAGAGTTTCTGACTTAATTGTTCAGAATGGAGCCTGGAAAACCATATCTTTTCAACAGCTGCCAGGTGTTTGCCCTGGTGCAGCAGGATTGAAAAGCACTGAACTTGAACGAGCAACCTGTTCTGCTCTACTCTACTCTGATGCCATACGGGAGGTGACTCTCCATCCTGGTGAATTTCCAGTAAGAGAGAAAGGGTGAGGACCGCTTGCACAGTGAAACCTACGCCAGAAAGACAAGAGCTCAAGGGCCAGGGTGATTAGCTTGACCAATGAAGATGGTGTGTCTTCAATTATTTGAAGGGTTATTCTGTGAAGAGGGATTAGGATTGTTTTACATGGTCTGAAAATGTCAATTTCTATGAATCAGGGGTTCAAGTCAGATATGACCAAAGGTGGCGAGTTCGCAGTCACTGGAGGAATTCAGGAAGATAGTGCATGACCACTTGATGAGATTGGAAAGGAGGGGGGTTCAAGCATTGAATAAGTCACTGGACTAGATCTTAATGGCCTCTCTCAAATCTTTGTGGCAATAGCAGAGTAATTAATTTTGAGCAACTCTTGGGACAAAGACACTCATAAAGCAAAAGGATGAAAAAATTCAAGCCATCATTCTCTATGTGTGTCTATCTTGGGCCCTCCTAGTCCACAGGCTGAAGTGAACATATCCTTCGGACACAGCTAGAGCCCACTTGGCACCCTTCAAAGCTGCAGCCAACAGGTCATAACTCATCACAAAATGTACCTGGTAGGATTATTAAATCATCTAGACCAGCGTTGTACATCATTTTTTTAATAAGCAGTGGAAACTCTCCCCTTTTCTTAAACAATTCCTACATGGGGCTCTCTCCAGTGACTGAAGTAGAGGTCTCTGGATAAAGCAGGGGCTTTACGATTCTATCAGTGGTCCCTAAGAGAGCTTCTCATAGCCCTAGGGACCCATAGTATAGTGTTTGAAAACCGTAATCTTGGAAATTAACCCTCTCTTTTTGTGCATGAGTAAGTTGAAGCTCAGAATGGCTATGTAGCATGGTAGGACCACACAGCTGGTGAGAGCAGAGCCTTGCCCAAACCCAAGCTCTTCATCCTGGGCCCAGTGCCTTTCAAAATATCCCCACACTGATGCCTTTATCTGAGGACAAGAGTGGCTCCAGACGTGGCTGTCTGGCCAATTCTTAGGCATTTATCTAGGACAACAGTGTCGTGTAAAAGACCCCCAAAATTAATTTCAACCCAAAATGTTGACTTTCCCCCAGGGATATACATTCTGTGCTGCCAGTGGTGGAGATGGGTTTGCTCTAACATCCAGTTTCTTACTCAGTGTCCCCAGTGACCAAGGACATCTGTTTCCAAAGTGACCAGCTGGGATTGGGGATGGAGGTGGTTCATGGTCTTTGCACCCAGACCATCACCCTGGCCCACACAGATGGAGCTCGAGTGTCTGCCCCACGGCTGGGTGCTCCAACTCCCTGAGCAAAATACATTTAATTGACTGGAGTTGGGCATTGTTTTGTGTGTCTTCCTTTTCTCTAAACTTGGGAAATAGTTATCATTGCACTAAAGGCAGAAAATAGAATGAGAAAGGACTTGGTAAGGACATAAGGGTAATTCTAACAGTAAATACTGAAACTTTAGGTAATTGGCAGTTCAATCTGCCAAGTTTTCCCAGCTATTCCCTCACATACTCCCTCAGATAAAGACAAATCAGTATTTTTGATTTTTCCTTTCGCCTCAGGCTCCAGTATGACTTGGCATGACACTGTTATTGATCCCGCCTTTATTTAAAATTTAAATGTTTTGTTCATCTCAGTGTTCTTTTGCACAAAGTTTGATTTTTAAACATATTGCATTAAATATTATTTATTTTGATTACTGAGTTTTTTGGCACCCCCTCCCCTCAAGTTTTGCACCCCAGGCAAGCCCTTCATTCGCCTCCCACTCATGCTGTCCAGGTGTTGGTACAGGCACAAGGGTACAAAAAATAAATAAAACATGTGTCTTTTCTCAAGTAGTTCTCAGCCCCATGGAAAAGACAGACAGGTAACAACTAATTGAAATAGAAAGATTTCTGCTATGGAACTATGTGCAAGGGACAGTGTTGGTATAAGGAGGGATGGATCCACTTTGCTGGGCTGGGTAGTTGGCAGTGGGGAGGAGAAGGGCACTGCAGGCTGAAGGAAAGTGTGTGCTCACACAAGGAGGGATGCGATGGCAAGATGAGCCCTTCATGCCAGTTGGCAGGAGTGCAGTGTGAGAGCATAGGAAGCGTGGTGGTAGGTGGGCTCAGAGAGGTGAGCAGGAGCCAGAGCTGCAAACACCAACAGAATACCTTACACGTGCTCAGGGCTCTGAGTGTTTTCACAAAGCATGAGTCATAATCTGTGTTCAGAAAAACTCACCCTCATTGCAGCAGACGGGGCATGTCATAAGGAAAAAGAAACGATAAAACCAGGCAACTGGCAAAGGGTGCAGGGACAGACTTCAGGAGGACAGTGGTGTGGAGGAAGATGTCATCAGTCCCTCCCCCTGGACTGGGAAGGGAGACCAAGAGGAAGCAACCCTTAATTTTCACACTCAGGGAGTTTTCAGAATCCCAAGACTCCACATTGTCCTCTCTGATGGGATGCGTATGTCTGCATCTCTATGACATAGTGGCCTCCATTCATTCTTCTTGGTGAGTACAACCTAGACACTGACCTAGAAGGAAGAGCCCTTGGCAGTCCCAGCTTGGAAGGCAGCCAGGGCTCTGTGTCCCTGGAACATAATCCCAGCTGACTGTCCTTGTTGGATGAGCACAGCGAAAGGTATAAATAACAGCAGCAATGAGCCCCTCCCAGGACTGCTGTGGGATTAATAAGCCCTTGAGACCCAGGCACTCCCAGCTCTGCAGAAGCTAGTGCTTCAATTGCTATTATGAGCAGGCTCCCAGCCACGGCTCCTTTAGCACATGCTGTTAGATAATCTCTCCAGACTATTGCTGGGAGCCATCAATCACCCCATGCCGGTCCCCCTTCGCCCAAGGCCTGGGAAGGGAGGGGAGGAGGCGCGGCTAGGACAATGAGTGGTAGGGAAGGCGGGCAGGACACTGTCCCCGCTGACCAACTTTCTCTTCTAGAATAGTGTGGGAAAAGAACATGGGCTCTGGAGTGAATCAACCTGTGTTTTTAAACTTGGCTTCCCCAGCTACTGTGTGGACTGGACACATGGTAGAATTGGACTTCTCTGACCCCTTTGGAGTCAGGTGTGACCAAGTGGCTTGCTTTGGCTATGAGTAGGGGTAGTGATATAGGAGAGGGGACTTTAAAAACTCGTGCAAAATTCACCACTTTCCCCTACCCGCCCCCCCACTGTCACCACAAAGATTAAAGACATTTGTGCCAATTTTGATTGAGCTTAGAACTCCAAGTGACCGGGATAACCAGAAATCCCTGCCGACCTGTCTTCAACATGATTAAGATATGAACTTCTGTTTTTCTAAGCTACTCCCATTTGGGATATTTCTGGCATGCAGCATAACGTAGGTGATCCCCACTAGTTCAAGGCAAAGTACATTTTTCAAACTGTGAAAGGCTCCGTTTCCTGACTTACAAAATGGGGGTAAGTAATCATATCTTCCTTATGGAGTTATTGTGAGATTTATTAGGAATAATTCACATAAAATCATCGGCAAGTACTCAGCCCATTAGGAGTACTCCTCACCGTTAGCTCCGATACTGGTGATTATTGTTGCCATAGAATTGCTGCGTTTGCTGGGACCACCTCTCGGGCTCTACCTGCCCCAGTTTCTGCCACCCTTCTCTATCCCAGATAGAGGCACTTGTCCTCCACGGAGCGCTGCTCTCAGACGCTAAGACCACGTCCACTCGAAGTAGGTTTGAAGCTGCTCTGGTTTGACCAGTCTCGGGTGGCCCCTCCCCGAGAGAACTGTCCTTCTGTGCTTCGGTCCAGGTGCTGGGCCCCTGCCAACTGCCTGGAGCCCTGCCCCTCGCCCATGCTGTGCCTTGGAAATGGTCACTTGATTCTCATGTTACATATTACATGCCCGAGGACTGCCGTGGCAACCTTCCTCGTTGCTTAAGTTCACGTGATGCTGTCCCATCCCTGTAGCTGGGGACCCAGGGCCTGAAGCCCACTGGGGCCATGCTGCCTTCTGGCCTGCCATCCTGCTCCCGACCTCATGGTCATGTTCCCAGGCAGTCTATGGCTGTGCACTGACCCCCCACCCCCCAGTGGCTGATCTCTCGACAAACTGTGGCTGGGGCCTCTTTGATTGGCTTCCCAGAGTGGCTTTCCTTTTGGCCACTGCAGCTGTGTCTGTCACCCACTAACTTTTCCAGAGTACGTGAAACAGCTATGACTTGTTCCTACTCATGGTTCCAAAGCGTGGCATGCAGTAGATACTCAGAAAACATTCACGAATGATGAATGAATGAATGAATGAATGAATATCCTGGAGTCATTGACCTTAATGCTGGGAAGGATTTTGAAGCTCATCTGTTCTAAACCTGTTACTTTTCTTAAAGTCCAGAACCAGATAAACCCCTTAGAGGCAAACTGGGACATACAGCCAGGAGCTTGGCCCCAACTGGCCCAGCCCAGGGAAGACAAAGAGAACCCACGTTCTGCCCCCACATTCCCCATTCCCGAGCAGCATAAAATCCCTTCATGATCTCCAAGGCCAAGGGTAAATGTAATTTTCTAAGAAAAGACTACATGAGAAGACTTTTCTTTTTTTTTTTAAATGTAAAACAAAAAAATAAAAAAAGTAGAAAGTAAGGCAGTATGGCAAAGAGAGAACTGTGCAAGGAAGTACTTTTCTTTTGTTTATTCTATTTTCCTCAACTCATTAAAGTATACAAATGGGAAATGTGTTTGAGTCAACAAGGTAGAAGAAGAGGAAAGTGCACCTTTATTTTCTTCCCACGGACCCTGCAAGGCACCGGAGCTGAGGCTGGCCTCCGGGCCTTTGCTCTGTCTGGGGTGCCCTCCTGGCCTGCCTTCTCCACCGCCCCAGATCTCACTGTGGGCAAAGAGTGTGGAAGTCTCACCTTCTCTGGGACACATCAACCACTCCCTCTGTGCTCGTGGGGGGCTCCCCTGCTGAAGCCAGTGTAATGGCCCTGAGCACATACTGTGGGGACAGTGCGTGAGAATATCGCACGGAGCTATCTCGCATTCTCTAGTCCTTCAGCCGCAAAGCCCCTTGACTCCAATCTCCCCATTCCCGACCCCAGCTGCCTGCAGCATGAAGGCAGATTTTGTACTCCTACTCCCCCCTGCGTCCCTCAGTGCCCAGCACAGTACATTGTCCATCATAAATCCTGATATTTGGTTGAGAGAGAAAAGTCCTCAGAAGCACAATTCCCTCGTCTCCCGAGAAGGAGGAGACGGGCAAGAAAGTGAGAGAGAGTCTGTTTGGTTGGGGGCTTTTCTAGCTTCTGCAGGGATGACGAGCTCAGGAAGCAGGCTGGAGCCCTGTGGAGCCTCTGGTCCCTCTGTGCCTCTGCCTGGGTGTGCTCGAGGCCTGTCTACACCCCAGCTCTGGCCTCTGCCTGCAGAGATGCTCTCAGCCCTCCTCTGTTCCAAAATACCTGCTGCGGTGCGACTGCTCTCCAGGCTCCGCTCACCTGCCTGACTCAAGGAAGCCAGTATTTCCTTCCCCCGTCTGCAGTGACAGACAGCCAAGGAGTTCCCATATCTTGGGCTGTCTGGGCGGGGGCCAATGTGTGCATATTGTCAGGGTGATTATTAACGGACCCCCTTGGATGACACTCCCCATTGGGAAGGGCACCCCTGGGGGAACATGATGGAGGACACCTGACTGGAGGAGCGGGTGGCGCACCCACTCTCCCGGCTGGGGCTGCGTGAGGGGGTCTTCCTCCTCCTTCTCTGCCCATCACTCATCTGGGCAGCCCTTTCCCGAGGGCTGATCACTGTTGCCTTTACATCACTGTTTCATTCTGCTGTGAACCATCACTCAGTGTAGAGCCTCATGTGTTTTACAGATGAGGCAGTTGAAGTTCACTGAGGTTAAGTGACTCTCTCAAGGTCCCAGCTCTGGGCTGGAGCCCAAGGAGAGCACACGGCCTCTCTTTCTGTCCGTGCTTCGTCTTCCAGACTGAGGGGGGAACAATGCTTTTAGTTTCGGGTGGGGTGTGATTTTCAAACCCTCACCTTTTCCTCCCCTCCTGCTGGTCCTCGTTAATGGTCAAACAAACAGGGAGAGAATTTACTGTTCTGGGAGTTTCTGGCTGATGTTAGTGGCTCTCTACATACGTAGTTCCAGGAAGATGTGACCACGTTGTCCTTGACTACAGCGGGAAGGAACCGTCTATTCATTGTATCTTTCTTACCAGGGTTCTCCCTTGACGCCACCTGTTGAATTTCTTTTAAAGAGTATTGAGAGAGGCGGAATTTCTCTATGGGAAGGAATTAAAGATAGCAATGTGATCACAAAGCAAGTGTGGTATCTCATCTTGAAGCTCAAAGTATTTGTGGAGAAATTTGCAGAGAAAGCATTTTATATTTTAACTTTCTTCAGATTCTATTTATTTATTTTATCTGTAGAGAGAGAGAGAGAGAGAGGAAGAACAGAGGCAGAGAGAGGGGCAGAGGGAGAGGGAGAGGGAGAGAATCCCAAGCAGACTCCCTGCTGGGCACAGAGCCTGACGCAGGGCTCTATCTCACGACCCTGAGATCATGACCTGAGCCGAAACCAAAAGTCACGTGTTTAACCAAATAAGTCACCTGAGCCAGCATTTTACTTTCATTTAGTGGCTCTGTTTATGACAGCTGGGAGTGGGGCAGTGCTTCTAGAGGTCACAGCAGAGCTAGGCTCAGCCCCCCACCCTCCAACATAGCCCTTCACACTGTTCACGGACACTGTGTATGCTGTCCTTGGCAACCGAGAGCCCCATATTGAAGCAGGAAATGGAGACACAGACAAGTCAGAGAGTATCCGCCAACCTAACCCAACCCCACGCCAACAGTTTGACCTTCAAACTGCAATGAGAACATAGAGACCCTTCTACGTCGCGTCCTCCCCTCCTCCCCATGTCCACCAAGCAATGTCATGGGCAATCAGCTCCTGCAAACAAGAAGAGACTCTAACCAAGGAAACTCCGCAGCTCCGTCAGCCCAGGCTTTAAATGTTACAAGTTTCAGGAACTGGTATTGCTTCATTTGCTGTCAATTCCCTTATCACGGGGCTCCCTTTCCTGGTTGATCAGAAATCAGTAAAATTGCATCTGAGAGGAGCCAGTCCCTCGCAGATCCTGTCCCTGGCAAGCCCGGGGTCCTCATTGCCCTTTGTCCTCTGCTCCTTCGTCCACACAGAGGAGACGTGCGGGCGTCTCCTGCACGGCAGGTAGGGCCCAGGATCATTTGTTTCCTCTGTGATAGAGAAATGTTCCCTGAGTTCCCCTCTGCAGCGCCAAGTGTCCTCCCAAACAGGCAGAATATTTCACTTTCATGACTCCAGAACTCGGGACCGGCGGCAGAGCTGCATTTCTTTTACTAGACTTAATTTCAGTGGCAACTGTTCACCCCTAAAGCGACACAGTGATCTTGGGAGATGCTGGCGGAAGAGGGGGCTCTGTTTTTCTCATATACCTCCCTGTGACTTTAGTCTCTTTCTTGGGGGATTCCTGTTTCTTGATGTGAATATTCTTTTTTTTTTTTTTTATCTTCCCCAAATTCCTTGAGCCCCATGGCACATATTCCCAATGAGCAGGGAGGCATGAGCATGTCAATTGTATCCTGTACTGGTCCAGCCCCCCTGGTGGGGATTGGGCATATTATCCCAGGGACGGTAGGAATTATGGCTCTTTGACCTTTCCCCCCTCCAATCCTCTGCATTTATACAGCAGTGTGTATAGAGAAAAAGCAAAGTCTTCCTAGACATTTAAAATGCTCTCCTGGGGGCACCTGGGTGGCTCAGTGGGTTAAAGCCTCTGTCTTCGGCTCAGGTCATGATCCCAGGGTCCTGGGATCGAGCCCCGCATCAGGCTTTCTGCTCAGCGGGGAGCCTGCTTCCACCTCTCTCTCTGTCTGCTTGTCTGCCTACTTGTGATCTCCGTCTGTCAAGTAAATGAATAAAATCTTGAAAAAAAAAAAAATAAAATAAATAATAAAATGCTCTCCTGGCTTTGCTCTTGGAATGCCCTCCCCACCCCTCATTTGTCCTGACCTTCGGAAAGCATCCTTTCCCATTAGCATCCTTCCCCTTTTAACCAGTGCTCTAAGCCATGTTTCCCTTTCTACCTTCACAAGCGTTTCTTCGTTAGCTGCTGTGTTCTTGTGTTGCTGTCTGTTTTAGGTATAGAATATTACTCTTCCAAGTAAGACACAAACTCTTTGGGGATAGAAATGATTATTGACAATGGGTATTTGATTGCCTTAGCTCTGGTAGGAAACGGGTCCCGTGGAAGAAGGGAAGACTCAGAAGCCAGAGAAGCCAAACTCAGAAAATTAAATTTATTTATTTTATTTTTTTTTCCCTCTCCTTGAGGGCAGGGATTTTTTTTATGCACGACTTAAAAAGCAAGAAGACCGAATGAGGCTTAGAGTTGTCTACGCCGATCGCTCCACTTTCTAAACGAGCCGCAAAAGTGAACACAAAAGAAACCCAAGCGCATGTCTAAATGGGAGCCCAGACGGAGCCCCCTCTCAGAGCTCTCTCCCTAGCCCATCCTGCCGCAGCAAAGATTACATTTTGGGAAACAGATGTGTACAGAAGCAAGAACGTCTCGGGTCCCTTTCAGAAGATGACTGTAAGCATGAAATTGAGACACTTTTGCCCTGATAGCTGGATTTCCACCTATGTCCTCTCTTCCAGGTCCCGGGCTGGCTGGCTTTCAGAAGTCTGTCCCACCCTCTCTGTCTCAAGTCTGTAGTGAGCCCACAGAGTTTTCGGATTGGAATGGACTGAGGTAAATTAAGCAGTGGAAATAGTGTTGTAGACAAGAAGGACAGTGAGCTTGATTCCGAGGGTTTGGTCCCTCTCGTTAAAAAATGAAACAACAGGGGTGCCTGGGTGGCTCAGTCGGTTAAGTATCAACTCTTGGTTTCAGCTCAGGTCATGATCTCAGGGTCATGAGAACAAGCCCCGAATCAGGCTCTGTGCTCAGTGGGGAGTCTGCTTGAGATTCTCTCGCTCCCTCTCCCACTGCACCTCCCTGTCTCAAATAAATAAATCTAAAAAAATAAAAACAAAAAAGTGAAACAATAATAAAGGAGAGGGTTTATTGAGTGCCCAGGACATGGCAGGGACCTGAGAATTTATATATATTCTCTCATTTATTACTTACAACATCCCTATGAAGCAAGCGTTCTTATTACACTGTTTTATAAACAAGGAGACTGAGGCACAGAGAGAGAAATTAAACAGCCCACAGAGGAGGAAGGGAAACACCTTCAAGATGAAGACAGGAAAATGGTCAGGATTCTCTGATTCTTCTGTTATCCTAAGAATCTATGGGTCTTATACAGAACCCTACCCACCCTCCACCCCCATCGACTGTAGTTGGAAAATTCACATGAGTTTAAATTGAAGGTTGAAAATAACATCCCATGGGCGAATTGTTTGGTTTGGCTACACAGTGTTAAAAAGAAAAAAAAAAAAGAAGAATTTGTGAACAACATTTAAAATTGGGAGATGGTTTATAGAATTATTGATTTTTGGTTTCCCTTGCAAAACTGGTAGAAATCTGCAACTGTGTTCTGGCACTGCGAGAGGCCACTGGAGCTGAGGAGGGGCAGGTCCTTCAGGCAGGTTCTCAAGTTCCCCAGAATGCCCTCCACTTTCTCCCTCCCCCCAGCATGGAGGTGAAGAGCTTCAGAATATCCCATAATGAAGGATTATTTTAAACTGAATGCAGCTGAGAGAAAGAAAGCAGGCGAGGGCTGAGCTCTCTGCTCTCCCTCCAGCTGCTTAAAAGCAGAATATAAATTCCCCTTGCGAAGGTGTCCCCTTGCACACTTCCCATAGAAGGAAAGGGAGAAAAGCCGTATGTCCAGAGACAAGCCGATACCAGGAAATAGTCTACCCAAACATACCTTACTAACCAACCCTTCCTTTCCATCAGCTTCCCCCATATATTCACCTCCTTACAGTGTGCCACCCCTAAAAACCAAAACCCCTTTTCTTTTGTCTTGTCACGTCCCTACAAAATTATTGTTCTTCTTTAAGATGCTGTTGAAGCCCCCAGTTCGAAGCACCCCTGTGAGCTCTTCCTCATCAAATCCTCCCGTGTGCATGTGTCCTGGGTGTGTTAATAAACTTTGGCTGGTTTTTCTCTTGTTAACCTGTCTTTTGTCAGTTTAGTTTGCAGGGGCCCAGTCCAGAACATAAAAGAGTATAAGGAAAAAGAAGTTCCTCCCCTTTGGAGGCCACATGTGGTTGTTTTGATGCCGGGTTTGCTTCCCCCTATTATATTGCCTGCCTTGGCCCCAGAATATTTCAGTTTGAGATACCTACAGTGCTTACCTACAGTGAGTTCTAGCATCTTCTCTGCTACTCGAGGACTGATTCTACATGAGACAAAGGACTTTAAAAGTCTCCTGAAAATCAACGATCTCTGTAAATTGGAAGGATGAATTATTGTCAAAATAACAAACCTCATTTTCCAGTGTGGGAAAAACTGCTGGAATAATTTCTCTAGAAAGAAACAATTTCGTTATATGGAAAAATCGGCTTCTGTTCAGCAACCCGGTAATGGCAGCTTCGAACATTTGAACCTTGCCAAACCAATTTTCCCCTTTCAGATTTAACACTGCTCCATTTATCTCAGAGGGGACTAAAGACCAGCTAAATTTGAAGTCATAAAACTCAGGCTTTTTGAATGATTTTGGTCAAAACAGCTCTTTTGTAAGCAGGCAAAGTGTGCTTACTTAATGTTCTTCCTTCTTAAAGGAGACTAAAGAGAAATTTCTAAAATTTTCCCCAAACATTTTTACCTCTGAGCGGATTATAAAGGTGGAGAATTTCAGTTGGAAAAGGGAAGCATATTTTAGAATGTTATCAGCTCTCGGAAAGAGGAGATTATACGGAATCAGGGATTCTCTTCTTTGTCTGGAACTAGAGTAAATGCTTCTGTGATCACTATAATAATGATGTTTTGCATTTCTATTGTACCATTTATTCTGAGGAGCTCAAAAAGCTTTACAAACATTATCTCATTAAATCCTCTCAACCTCTGTGTGAGGCAGGTAATGACAAGAGATTATCCCTGAGGTACAAGGTTCCCTTGGGCGGAGCAGGGATGAGCCAAGCTGCCCACAAACCCCAGGCCGAGTCCCCACCAGGCTGGAAATGGAGCTCTGGTCTCTAGAACGCCGGATGGAGCTTCATGTGAGGAACAACGTTTCCTGGGGGATGTCAGCAGAGACTTTGTTCCCCACATGTCCTTGCATGGCTTCCAGAGGCTCATGCAAAGGGAAACCATGTCTAGGTCCTCCCATCTGGAACGTATTTGGGGGTAGTGCGGACAGAGGAGGCATTCTGAGTATTACTGAATGCGTGAATGCTACCTCAGTCTCCAGACGGCCAGCTGCCCTTGGCTGTGCTAACGTTTCAATTATACCCAAGAGCTGAATTTTCAGAGGCTGTCCTTTCCTTTTAAGATACTGGAGCTCATTTTCCAATGTGGTGACAGAATCTTTCTACCTGGTGCTGGTTTTGGTGGGGGCAGAGGCCTTGTTTGGGACACCGAGGTCAAAATCTTACTGAGGGGTGTGTTGGGAGGGTCTCTACGGGAAAGGGGGTCACTAACCAGACCAGTAATGTAAACTGAATGACTTCCAGATAAAATGGATTTCCAATAAAATGACCTCCAGAATGGGCCGACCCCAAAGGAAAGTAGATGGAGTATGTGTGTGTAGGGGGGACGGCCAGGGCAGGGGAATGGCCAGGGCGGGGGTGGGAGGTGGGGGATGATGAATTTTGATAAGAATGGCAACTACTGACTTCCGCAGTAACAGTATTCCTCTAAGGCTCAGAATTCTTATTTCTAGAATAAGTGTCCTCCCGAAAGAACAGATAGGAAAGTCAGTAAAAACTGAGCAGACCGTTGGGCTGGCTAGGGTCTTTACATCTAACTTTTTGAGGTGTTCTCAAGAAAACAGATCATCTCTGGTCATCCCTTCTGGACCTCATGTTTATCATCATCCAGTAATTCTGACAGGCCTCTTACACAAGGGCACAATATAAGGCGGTAAGGACATCCTTGCTTGGGGTAACAGGACAAGTAGTTAGGGACAACAGTAACAGTTTCCGGAGGCCACGTGTAGGAAGGCTTCTCAGAAAGTGACACCATGCAAAGGCAAGGCATTCTCTTACTGGTGATTTTACTGTAGACCTCATTTAGCGCAATTCCTTACCTCAGTTCAGTTAAGCTATTATTTATAGAGTATCCATCAAAACTAAATGCCAAGCAGGGTTATGTGACTTGGTCAAGATCATTTTTGCTGCACCACTGAAAAAATAAGAACAAATCAATTCACGGGAAGTACTGTTTCTATTTTTCATGGGAGGCAAATAAAGGTTATATTAAGCACCGCATGAATTCGTGCTAATGAATTACAGTTGTGGTTTTTAGTGAGCCTTGAACGCCTTGGGCATGAGCATAGAACATATGCTTATCAAACAGACAGGCACCATACAGACAGCAGGTAGATACGCACCAGGGCGTGGTGACCACTCGAAATGAAATTTTAAAAGATTGTGAGGGTTAAAAACTCTAGGTCAAAATGAATAGAGATCCATTTTTTAAGAAGTACGGACTCTGCATTTAGTTCCCAAGTATGTCATACAAGAGCAGAGTATGGGTTCCCGCATGACATCAGTCCCAAGATTTTAGTAAAGTGTTGTCCACCCTAAGGGAAGACACCGGAATAGCCAAGTTCTGAATAAGACTTTAATCCAGGCAACCAACCACTCATTGGCATGTGTGACTCAGTTTGTCACCCTGGGACAAATCTTCACATTTTTCTAGAATGTTCTGAGGCACTGTAAGCTCCAGGTGGGCAGACAACCAGCACGGTAAGTGTTGTTGGACGGAAAGGAGATGAGCCCTGAAACCTGATGCGCTCTGAGCTCTTCGATGTCTCCAAACTTACAGGAGCTAAAGGTCTTCCCCAAGGTCACGGATCCAGTAACTGCAGAGTGGTCTCGGACTCCACCCCAGTGGCCTCTCCTTTACCCAGAGGGAACCCTGAAGAGGGAGCTGCAGCTTGAGGAGTGATGTGAGGCTGGTCTGAGGGTTTGTGGTGCAAAAGGGAGAGGAGCCTGCACTGGCCACGTTGGGGGTCTGGCTCAGAGGCTCAGGCAGAGTTTTCCTGAACTCCAGTCGGGGCCAGGATCATTTCTCCTCCTGTTCGGGGCGCTCTGAGCTTTGCCTGGTGGAGACGTCACAACAACACCCCTGGGCCTGATCGCACAATGACCCTCGGAGGCAAACATGACCCTTTTGCTTTCACCTCAAGCACTTAGAGGGCTCCGAGGAGCTGTTGGCGTTGCCATGGCAACGGAAGCAGGCCATTAGAGCTTTACAGGAAAACGTGAGGACTTGGGGGTCTGTAGTTCCCTCGCACGCATGGCTGAGCAGCTCCCTGGATTAATGGGGTCTCAGCCAGCGCGTGGCTGTGCACCTGCTGCACAGGGGTGGTATCGGGCCGGTCCACCCTTGTGCCGGCGGGAGTACGAGCTGCTCCTCTTCCTTACCACCACCCCTCCTCCTCCAGGGACCAGGGTGCCACCCAGGTGGGGAAATGGGGTCTGCGGATAGCCCAGCCTTTTTCTACGTCCCAATGGGAGGGTTCCCTGCCACCTGGGGCCATTCTCACAACTGTTGTCTGTCCTATTTGAAACCAGAAAACACACTTCCCAGATAGCAAGGGCGGTTTGGATTCATGGCAAGAGGCTGCTACCATTCAGAAAGGAAGCAACCCCTTAGCCAGGATCGGGCGACCCAGGCTCTCTCGCTGAGGCTGCTTCACCAGGAGGGTGGAGGGCTGGGCCAGGCAATACAGAATCCACTGTAGGACTTCCGTTTGACTATGTGCCTACCCATCCTGGCATCCTTCATGTTTCTGCATTTTACAGCGGTATCCTAATGCTCAGGAGCCCAGACTCTGGAGCCAGGCTCCGGTTGTAATCCCAGCCTTGCCACTTATTTGCTGTGACCTTGAGCAGGTGACTTACTTTTTCTGTGTTTCAGAGAACTCCTGCCTCTGTACAACGGGGATAATAATACCCACTACCTTCTAGAGATGTTGTGACAACTACATGAATTAATACATGTGGTATTTAGAATAATGATTGGCATATATAGTAAGCATTAAATGTTAGCTATTACTAGTAGAATCATTAGTATTATTAGTAGCAATCTGGACTTGCCTAATGTGATGTCTTATAAAATAAAAGGGCTGTGAAAAAGTGATCTTCCACTGAATGTGGGATAGTTCTGTAAACATCTTACATGTCGTCCTTGGCTTACCAGTATCTGTCTGATTTAAAGGCAATTTGGCTTAGCAGAAAGGAAGCCTTCTATTTGTGCCCAGATCTGAGCTGCACTCCCAGATGCTGACCTTCTTGGACTAGACAACTCCACAGCTGTAGTCCACACAGGGCTCGCCCATAAAGATAGGGCTGCCATCTAGGACCGAGTCGGTCGTGTCCTGTATAAGGCTGGCCACCGGACAGGTGAGTAGGAGCTGAAATTCAGCTCATGCCACACTCTCTCAGGCATGCTCCCCAGCTGGGGCTGATCTGCCTGGAGAAAGGAGTGTCTTTTCTTAACTTTTACAGAAGCACCCTATGGGCTGCCAGCAGCCTTATGAAACTTTGAGAAGGTCACAGAAAATGCTAACCTGTGCCAAAAACAGTCAGGGGGTGGGTGTTGGGAGACAAGACATTTCACTCAGATGCAGCTCCTGGCTCAAAAACTTACATAACAAGGGAGCTTCTGAATCTGTGCTGTGATCTTGATTGAAACAATTTCTTGCATTTTCTTAATCTGATATTTCATTGTCCTCTTTCTGCTACCTTATGCAGTGCTCGTTTAGGTTAATTCTGCTGATCAGATCAAATCACTTGGCCTGTATTAGAAATGACATGCAGTCTCTACATATTTATCCATATTTATGTGTGTGAGGAAATATGTCCACAGATATGAAACACGAACATGCAGAAACGCCTTTCTCCCCTTTATCTTCAATTTGTGTTCAGTTGACTTGGATAGTCCAGTAGCTACAGCTCTTAGGGGAGTCTGGTAAAAACCACCCATTCCCAAATTCACTCTGCAGAAAGCTGAGCCGTGGCAAGGTTGTGCAGGCAATCTGGAGTCACCGAAGACACTGAGGCCCTTGCGTTTGTCTCCTGGAATTGGCCGGAGCTGACCACTGTTCACATTCAGTTGGATGCACGCTTATGTGTCTGGGGGGGAGTGGAGGGAGTGTGTCACCAGCCTGGGTCTAGCCACTATGGGGAGATGCCACATGGCAAAGGGGAAGGGTAAGAGGACCGAAAGTCAAGAGGCTTGGATTCCAGTTTGGATCTGGAATATTAAAAGCTGTGAAGGCTCAGTAAACATCCAGCAACTCAAATTTGAGTTTCTTCGTCTGAAAATGGGGATAGTAATACTTCCTGAGCATTCATGGGGATCTAGTGTTATAAAACACGTGGAAACTATGAAGCTCGACATACCATCAACAAGCAGACTGAGCTGCAAGTCACCAAGAACTTGTTGTGTGCCTCGTCATGAGCTAAGTGATACACAAGGAAATTGTTCCTGCCATCAACTCGCTTGTGATCTGTCAAATGGGGAGGTTGTTGCACTTTATCTCAATAGTCCCTTTCAGCTTTAGGGCTCTTTCTCACTCTATTCCTATAAAATGGAATAATGATAAGATTTTAGGGCTGGGGCGGGGCAGTGGGAAAGAAAGAACAAATACACATCTAAAACACGTAAGAAGAGTTTGAAAGGAGCCAGGGAGAAGCACACAATGCCGAGTGAAGCTGTCTTGGGAGGAGACACTCAGCCTCCCTGCTGACCTTTCCAGGGCATCCTTCTGCACAAAGAGGACCTCTGGGGAGACACAGTGAGTAGGAGAGGGAGGAGGTCAAGCAGAGACTTTCCTCTGAGTGGTTCTGAAAGTTTATGGATCTGCTTTTAAGTAACAACCCAGTTATTTGTTCTTCAGGCTCTTGCCACAAAAATAAAATAAAATTAAAATAAAATAAAATCCTCAAACTACATGCTGCCTAATTCTAATCAAAGGATCAGAGGCAAAAAGGAGGGAAAAAGAAGGGTAACTGTTGGAAGGACATGCAGTCTAGTCTGTCCTCCCCGCGTCACTAATCCTGGCACTACAGCAAGGTTTTTAAAACCCAGATTTCCTGGGGGCACCTGGGTGTCCCGGTCAGTTAAGCCGCTGATGACTCTGGATTTGGTCTCCGGGTCGTAATCTCAGGGTCATGAGATGGAGCCCCACCACGGACGGCACACTCAGCACGGAGTCTGCTTAGGGCTCTCGCTCCCTCTCCCTCTGCCCCTCCCCATTCTTCCTCCTCCTCCCCCGTCAAATAAATACATACATCTTTGAAAAAAAACTCAAAACCCTAGATTATCTGGCCCCACCCCCAGTTTCTGATTCAGTTTCTGATTCTGGGTGGAACTCAAATGTTTGCATTTCTAGGGGTGCCTCGGTGGCTCAGTGGGTTAAAGCCTCTACCTTCGGCTCAGGTCATGATCCCAGGTCCTGGGATTGAGCCCCACATCGAGCTCTCTGCCCTGCGGGGAGCCTGCTTCCCTCCTCTCTCTCTGCCTGCCTCTCTGCCTGCTTGTGATCTCTGTCTGTCAAATAAATAAATAAAATCTTTAAAAAAATTTCTTTGCATTTCTAGTAAGTTCCCAGGTGAGACTGATGCTGTAGGCTCAGAGCTACTTTGAAGGACTCATATCAAGAACGTCAGGTGATGGCTATTAAGGCGGGCATGGATGGCATGGAGCACTGGGTGTTATACACAAACAATGAAACTTGGAACACTACATCAAAAAACTAATGACGTACTGTATGGTGACCAACATAACATAATAAAAAATAATTTAAAAAAAAAGAATGTCAAATTCATCAAGTCTAGCCTAAAGCAGAGCAATACACACTCCTGGCACATTGTTTTGACTTTTGACCTATACGGCATCTTTCCCTGAGTCCTGCTAGGCTACCCTGCTGACCCTATGTCCTCCTGCTGCAATGAGAAATAATACAAGTCACAGTCTGAAGAAAGTGCTGGCATTTTCTCACTTCTGTAGATGTGGACGGTGTCAGCAGCTGCATCTCCCAATGCTCTTTTATTAGGACCCAAGAAAGAAGTCTCTGTTACTCCTCAGAAGCAGGAAAAAAAAACAAAACAGTTTTTTTTCAGAATGATTGGGTTGTTTTTCCCTTCCAGGTCACATGACTTAGTTTGGCCACTGGAAAGCTCTGCAACTAACCCACAACCTATTTCTAATAAAGAGAACCTTATGGCATATAGTTTAGGGGACCAATCTTCCCTGTCATATATTTTTCATTCAACCTCTTCTTCCTTTTTCTGTTTTTTGTTTTTTGTTTTTCCTTTTGTCAGCTTTCTCAAAGCCTTCCTGGGATGAGGGAAGGATAAACGAATACATAAATAATGAAATAAAGAAATGGTGAAAATTATGTGCCCTAGCTCTGAGAAGACAAGAAATAGCGTGGTAATAGAAGTTGGTGTCAGTAAACGGGTGTTGTTTGTCTGTTTTAGTGTGGTGGGTAACCAGAACGATTTACCCAGGATCCACCAGCTCTTTGCTGAGACCTGGCACTAAAAGTATAAATCTCTTGCTGCGGTGACAGAGACCTTTTTTCCTAGTCTTTCCTCCTTCCTGTACATAAAGCATAGAGATAATCGGGCTCCTGCCTTGGTGTTTGGTTTCAAGGTATCTAACTTGAGAAATCAGTAAAATGAGTTTGCTTCGAGCCCAGACACTCCTTCTCCCAAAGGAAATAAGAAGGGGTCAGTACAAATTTATAAAAACTTGAAAAGACAGCCTAATCATTAACAAAAGATTTTGTGTGTGTGTGTGTGTGTTGGGAGCTGGTTGCTAATTTCTCCCACTTCTTGGCAATCACTGTAGCAATTAATAAACCAACACCAGCAGGGGTGAGAAGGGTTAGAATTCTACAGAATTCTAAAATGATGCTTCAAAGAATTCAAACAACAACAAAAAAATCCCAGGGTAACAACGAAGAGCGATTCCAACAGTTACATAATAGCCACTGTTCACAGAGCTCACATCCCGGGGGTTAAATCAGGGGGCGGGAGAGGTTTGGCAGCTTGAATGGACCGCTCTAGACTTAGTACCTGGGAGTGGTGAGGGGTGGGGCACCCTCCAAGCAGCCCAGCACCTGTTTGCTCCTTCCAGGAGGCCTGGACAGGGCAGGTAAACCCTTCCTCTGGCTTCCCAGCACACTCTGGGCCCTGCACTCAGCACACCACACTGTAAAGTTCCCTGCTCCAGTGTCCATGTGGCTAGACGGCAGACTCACTAATGGGACAGCCTAGGAGGATTCCAGCAGGGTCAATGCAGAGGACCAAGCCCCTTTTTATTTTCATTATTTTATTTTCAAGTGAATAGATTAAAGGAGCATTGAAAAGTTTTCAACCTTGCTAAATGGTTTGGGAGTGGTACACCAGGGCTGATTATCACTTGTGCCCACCGTGGGGACCTATCGGACCCTGAGCAGCCTTGACCATCTTGGTTAAGGAAGCCGAACTGGAGGAGTGAGGGAGGGTTTGGGTTAGGAGGGTGCACCCCCCCTCCTTCCCTGCTGCCCCTCTCCTAATGAATTCTTCAAACTGTATCCAGAGGAGGAGATGGGCAGAAGCGGGCCAGCGCTCTAACCAGCTGCATTAATCATGCTCTGGCCCTTCAGCCCAGCGAGATGGATGGCCCTTCAGCAGGCCGGTGTTTAAGTGCAATGCTGCTAATAAGCTTAATTCAGCCCTTCTTGATCTTCACAGGAGCCTGGGATCCCAGCACCTGACCAGCCCCGTGAGGTAACAGGTGCATCAAAGACTGGCATGGGGTTCCCAGGAGCTCTGGGCCAGAAAATTGGGCTGGCCTCAGCACTCCTTTTGCAGTTGGGAAGTCTCAGGCTGGGAAAGGTCACCCAAGATTACAGGAGGAAGGCAGGGCATAGTGAAAAAAACACTCTTCTGTGCCGATGCTATCTGGTTGCCCAGACAGGAGAGGGAGTTAGAGACAGACTGGCTGACTCCACTGTGCTCCAGTTTTTTGAGAATCTATGCTCTATATTTATGCCATGCTCCCCTCTCCTCTCCCTTTACATCCATCCCACTTGCCCTTTGAGAACAAGTCTGTTTTGTGTACAACTGATGGAGTGACTCTTTTTGGGGTAGGGCTTTCAAAGGCAGTTGCTGGGTACCTCCCATTTATGCGCCACAGCCCCCTGAGTCCCTGGTGCCCTCATTCTGTCACCCTCCACTGTGACACCAACCATGGTGACATGACCGCCTATAACCCAAATCATGCCTATAAGTGCCTGAGGGAGGAGTGGTCAGAGATGCACAAAATGTGGCTTTTGCCCCCAAGGAGTTTACAGCCTATTGTGGTGGAGAAACCATACACAAATGAAACACCCAGAGAGAAGAGCTTGACAAGGTATAATTAACGGGTTGGCATGGATTTCGTCTTTTTTCTTTCTCCAGTGTACCAAATGGAGGAAGTGTAGGCAAAGAGTGGAATGACAAAATGGCGGGCAGCCTAGGGAGGGAGGATAATAGCTCATCCTCAGATTGGGCAGTCAGACCCTACATCATAAAAAATTGTCTGGAAATAAATAGTAAATCCAATGTAAACCATGGACTTTAGAGTCAGAATAGACCTTATTCTTTTTTTTTTTTTTTTAAGACTCTGAATCCCAAATCTTCCATTTATTTGCTGTCTGGCCCCAAGAAAGTTGTTTAACCTCTCTGGATTTCCATTTTCTTATCTGCAAAATGACCATGATAAAATCAGTCTCATTGTTGAGAGATTGATATGACTCAAGGGGGTCAAGTGTCCAGCATTGTGCCTTGGTCAACATCGGCCCTTGAAAAATGCCATTTCATTTATTTTTGTTCTTTGTCATTCAACAAACATATAATGAGGATCTGCTATGTCCTAGGCATTGTGCTAGGCCTGGCATGCATCAAGGGTGAACGAAAAAGACAGAGTCCTTTTCACCAGGAACATGTCATTTGTGGCCAGGGAAACAGATAAGCAAATGGAAAACTACAGTCTGTTAAATGCAAGGACGAAGGAAGCACAAGATTGTGCCATGGCAGACCACGGAAGACATCTTCAAATTTCCTTTCCCATCCCCTTAGTCACTTGCATCATTTTTTTCTCCTTCCTTCTTTTAAGATTATCTGGCCAATTGATTTTTCCCCCCCTTTGCTGATAAATCTTTAGTGCTCTAAGGGATTGCTGGTCACTTCGTCTGCCCAACCAGCAAGTATGACAGCTTTCTCATCTTTCAGAGTTTCTTTCCTCCTGCCTGGTTGTCCTTACAATTCTTCAAAAGCAGGCTTAACCCCTGATTGTTCTCTGCTATCTGGGATGGCAACCTATCAGGGGAGCTGGCAGGAGAGATACGGGGTTGGGAAGGGTTAGGCGAAGTCCTGGATGGAAAAGTCCCTGATATGCAGCCCAGGGAAGGGAGAGCATGTTGTACACTCTTCGCTTCATCCACCCGTCTGTTCTTAAACAGACGATCATTTATTTGATGTGGGCTGAGATTTATTTCATGACTTACGGGACTGGAGATTTGGGGGCAATAAAAATTTGTCAGACTATTCAGACCTGTCATCTTCTGAGTGCCTTCTTCAGGCGCCAAGGTCTCCTTAACTACCCAGATAAGTCTTCCAGATGACTGCTGGGTCCGCTGTCAAGGGGATCAGTCTGTTTTCTCCTGGGCTGCTCTATGGACCAGGAGGGGCCACAAGGATGGATGCTGGGCTTAAAAGAAGCCATATTCTAGCAGAGAGTGATGTACCTGCAGTAGAAAACATATGACCTGTTGTATTGGCAAGCACTCCTCCGAACTTTAAAGGTAAGGAAGTGAGATGGTGAGATGTAGTTGAAAGAGTCCTGGACTTGAATCTAGGAACCCCAAATTATAATTCTGTTACAAATTAGTTTACATAGCTCTGGGCAAATGCATTAGCCAATCCGTGCCTCAGTTTCCTCTCCTGTAAACTGAGGAGGGACTCCTAGTTTCCCTAGGAATGGTTACAAGCTGACAGAATTCCTGAACTTGACTTACAGATGTAGGGCAGACCCTTGTTCACAGGGCACTGTTGATGCTCTGCTCAGGCTCCATCCCTCCCTCAGCTTCCACGAACCTCTACTTCTGCATGCTTGACTCCCTTTTGAGGACAGCCCACCAACCAAGGGGACTGCCTTGGAGCTTACCTTCCACAACCTCATCTCCCCCTGGCTCTTAACCAATGCCGGATGTATGCAGGAGCATGAAAGCAACATTGTCTCAAGTCTGAACAAACTCGTGAGATGCTGGCATTCTAGAGCTCCGGTGAAGAACCAGGCTGAGACTGGTTTGAAATATCACCTTGCTTGGCTCCCTTCCCGTTCCTGTCCTGCTTCCCTCTCTCATACTAGTTTCTCCTGGGCCACTTTCACATGAATCCTTGTCCTGGCGTCAGCCTCTGGGTGTCCCAATCTATGACACCTTTCAAATCTGAAAAGTTAGTATAGAATTCATTCTATTAATAAAATATCTGCCTATCACTTTTCTTCCTGTTCTTTTTTTTCTATGTCTCCAGCATTTCTGGCCTCCAAGTAAACTTTCCTCTCACCAGTGCTGGAAAATTATTGAGACTGAATGCCCTTGAGATTGTAGGCAAAATGTCAGCCTTACAAGTGGCTTGAGAGAAACATTTCAGGCATGATGGAAGCTCTCTCCTTTAATTCCTAAAAGCCTGGAAGGACTAGGTTTTTGCTAAGCATTTATGCAATCCAAGAGTCAACATTCAAACTTGTGACTACAACATACATGAAAGTTGAGTGGGATGGGTACTTCTCAGAAGGAGGTAGGTTGGAAACATTCTACCCAATTCTGAGCAACTATGGAACTTACTGGTCCTCTAAGGAACCTCTGCTTTTCTAAGCTACATTGTACTTATGGATACAACTTATCTTCCAGACTAGACTGGAAGTCCCTTATGGACAGAATTCTTATTTAATGAATCACCAAGCACCTAGCCCACAAAGCACAATGTTCTATAGCAGTCAGAACTCAGTGAACATTGAAAGAATTAAAAGAGATGCGAAGAGCAGAATGATGGAGTAGAAGGATCCTCAGTAGTGGAGTTAAGCACACTAGGGTCAAATTGAGCCCTGGACAGACTGGTGTAAGTTATATTAGTCCTTCCCCCTCTCTCCACTTCTTCCACTGTAAAATTGAGATGATACTAAGTACCTGATGAGGGCTTCCCAAGGCGTGGAAGCTATTATCCTTAGAGGGTTTATGAAAGTTTCAACCACACTGCAGCTGACGGACTAATACTAGCTCCTGCTGAGGCCCGTCGGCTCAATATTCAGAGGAAGGACAGCAGAGGTTCTCAGATCTGAAGCCACTGTGCCTTGCTAGGAAGTAGTAAGACAACAGTAAGGAAATAGTAAGGAAAGTGCACCTGGAAGCACCACGGGATTTGTTGTTTCTTCTTTCAAGAGATCTTCTGATGTCTTATTATTCTCTTACAAGCGGATCTAATCAGGAAAACTCCTGATAGTATGCATTGCTATGGAAATGTGGTATAGAATAAAGGTGGCACTAGAAATTAACATGGGAGAAGACAGATTGTCTACAAGGTGGTGTCATTTTGTGGACTTAGTTTACTTAACCATTTGCTGCAGGTATCTTTCTGGAGAAAAGCAACACGATCCCTTTAAATGAGCATCACATGAAGTAGAACATGCAGATCCAAGGACTAAAGGCAATGCTTAGTAAAAGGTTGATGGGAGAAAATGTAAGAGAACTGCTTTGTGATCTTGGGTTAGAGGAAGAACTTCCTAAACAAAATTTTAAAAACATCAGGCATAAGAGGAAAAAAAGTTGAATTTCATTGGAAAAAAAAAAGGATTTATGAATGACGTGGATAAAATTGACCGATGATATTGGGAGGAAATATTGTAATGTCTGAAAATTAAAGGACTGATATATAAAATGTATAAGGGGCTCCTGTAAATCCATAATGAAAAGACAAAATCTAACAGAAAAATGGGCAGAAGATAAGAATAGGAAATAAAAAGGAATAAATGAAACAAGATGGGACCAGGTGGGAGACAAACCATGAGACTCTTAATCTCACAAAACAAACTGAGGGTTGCTGGCGGGAGGGGGGTAAGGAAAGGGTGGCTGGGTTATGGACATTGGGGACGGTATGTGCTATGGTCAGTGCCGTGAAGTGTATAAACCTGGCGATTCACAGACCTGTACCCCTGGGGCTAATAATACCTTATATATTAATAAAAAAATAAAAAATTTTAAAAAAGAGTAGGAAATAAAAAGATGGCACACCAGAGCATAATAAGGAAGAGGAGCTGTTCAAGCACATTAGTAATCAGAACTGTGCAAGACAAAATAATGAGACACCACTTTAAAACTGGGGGAGTGACAAAAATTCTAAAGCTGGATGACACTAGGTGTCGGCACGGATGTGGGCTATAGAAACCCTCAAGCCCCGGGGGTGGGAGTGAAGTTTGTTACAGCCATTCTAGAGAACAGTCTGGTAGCCCTCACCCAAACAGATCCAGTCTGCTGGGGACATACATTCCAAAGAACTCTCCTGGAACCCACAAAGAGGCATGTGCTAGACCCCTGCTCACAGCACTATTTGCTGGGCAGTGTGGTGGGGATTCTCCAAGTTTCGATCCTGGGGAATGGATGAGTCACACAAAGTCCAGGCACATCATGGAGAACTTTGCAGCAGGAGGAAGGTATAAACTAAACATGCATATCATAACCCAGATGGAGCCTTCAAACATAGGATGAAGTAGAGGAAGGAAAAACTTGAGTTAAATTTATTACTCAATTCGACTTACATAAATATTGGATTGATAATAGGCATAGTTTGCAAGAACGTACACATACATCAAACACAATAGAATCATAGCCTATGGAGGTAAGAAAGGTATGGAAGAGGGGAATGAGAAATAAATCAATTAAAAGGAGGGGAAAAAAGTAAACACCAGGAATGGGGTCCATGTTTCTTGTCTTTTTACAAGAGCTGCTAAGGTTGAGGTGATCTGAGGGACAGGTAGCTAGACTTTCCCACAGGCGTTGGCTGCAGAGACTTGAGGGTTTTAGAAATAGGAGCTGGACTTAGTAGTGGGGTCAACTCAAGGGCACTCTGTAGATCTCCCCCCACACTCTTGGGACTTGGCTTTCCCTTGGCAGGCATAGAGACAATTCCTGTCTTTGGCCAGGTGACACTGGGCCAACTTGTGCTGAGATCCACGTGAGACAGAGGTTAATGTCAAGGCCAACTGGTTAAGTTACAATGAGGAGCCATTATCACACAAGCAGAACGCTAAATGCTCCATGATCAGCGCATGGTCTCCCTGTGGTCAAACTACAGGAGAAGCCAAATCATGGTCAGAAGTCTTCTTTAATGGGGATAGAGATAAAGCCAAAGGAATTCTTAGGAAAAGTCACTCAGTGGACAGAGCTTAAGGGATTGTCACTTGACAGGAGTCATCTTGCTAATGAGAATGTAACACTGGGATCATATCCATGCTGAAATCTGGATACATACAGAACACCTAATCCAATGCACTCAAGAAAAAGAGAGATAGGCTGAGGATGGGGACCTGAGCAGTCTTGATCATCAGCAGAAGCTTGATTCCAGGCAAATAACATAATCAACCACTTTAGGAAAAAACATCACTGAGAACAAAACCACCCTGGTTTCTGAAGATGGGGATAAATGTAAAGAAGGCTTCTTGTACACAGCAGTGCTGAGTTTTACCTGAGCCCTGTGATCCTGGAAAACAGGGAAGGTAAGAAATGTCCCATCCTTTTCTGTTTCGGGAAAGACCCATCCTTCTTCAGATGACTGAGCTGAGACTCCCAGATACCCCCTTGTTTTCCTATGTTGAGGTTGTACACGGGTCCTCGACATTCCTCATCAATGTGTAGCTGAACCCTTTCTCCCCACTGATCAATTGGAACAAGATGCTTGTTACCAAACTTTGGTTAAGCTTCTCTCGCTCCCCTGTATCCCTGCACTTTGGTCAGCCTTCAACTCTGTAAAGCCCCTCCTGAGAACAAGCTGGCCTCAGGGTCATCCCCCAATCTACCGACCTATCCTGTCCCCCTTCCACCCCAAGTCCCCAGCCCTGGTTCTCTGCAGCCTGGTCTGCTCCTTCCTGTGCAAGAACACACCTTTGCCTCCGTGGGACACTTGCGGATCTGTGTTGCAGAGGCCTCCTGTTGCAAGAGCTCCTTTCTCTTCTCTTGAAATAATCTTTTCTGGTAGCAACTCCTCAACAATTTGGGATTTTTAAAAATTTGACATGCCTCAGAGACCCTCCCCTCCGGCTTCTCTGAGGGCCCTGAAGGAGATGCTCCCATCTAGACACCTAAGAATGTCAGGGAAGAAGAGAAGGAGGAAGGACAGGACTCTTGGGTGCTGGGTGCCTTGGTGGTGTTTTCCCTTCCTGTGGGAATGATTCCATCCCTTCATCACCGAGACTGCTCCCTGCTCCCTGTTGGCAGGGAAACCCAGATGCTCTCGCCCAGCTTCTACTTTAAAGGTCACCCTTTGATGTTTCTGTCGAAATCCCCTCTTCCTTGCCCTTTACTTGGTTCTTCACTGATGCATTTATTTGTTTAAACTTAAAAACCCATGGAGTGACTTAACCTGGCCCACCGTTGGGGAAGAAATCATCACTGCTTTTGACCCCTGAGGCTCGTGGTCAGCTGAGGATCGTTCCCCATTCTATCACGTCAGTGTGGAGTGATGTCCCCTCAGCCACTTGTGTCAGGTGCATTTTTGACTCCTCCAGCCTCTCGCCTGGTCTGCATGTCCTTCCCTCTGCTCTTGACCTCCTTTTTCTCCTCATGCTGACCCATTAACCAATGCATTAATTGGTTCACTACAGAAGTGTATTTGGAACACTGCCTGTGTTCGGGGGATTGTTCCAGGCACTGGAAACATGTAGACACACAGTTCCTGCCACTGGGTAGCTTGCAGACAGCAGTGGAGACAGACACACAAAGTAATATAGGACAACACGATTAATCCTGTAATAGAGATATGCGGAAAATAATAGTGCTGTAGATTGAGTTTAAATCAATGTGTGCGGGGGGAAGGGGGGATGAGGACAAAGAGCAGTCAAGCAGTTGAAAGTGTTTCATGTTTTATATCTAATACCCAACCTTCCTTGGAGCCTGGAGATAATTCCTTCCTTAGAGGTCATGGACAAGATAATGTAGTTCTTCATCTGTTAGGCACCAGCTACTGAGTCCTTCCGGGGAAGGAGCGTGATAAACCCAATCTTGATTTTGGAGACGGAGCCTCCAGGTTGGGTTTGAAGGGGTGGGGGAGGCAGGGGGAGCTCTAGTCTGGATTTCCTCACCATCCTACCCTTGTCTTCTGTCAGTGCCCAAGAGATACCGGTCGGCGGGGCTCACCTTTGGTCCCTACCACACCTCGCCTTCTCCTTTGGTTTCTGGTTTCTTCTACACTGCCTTGGACTAAAGGATGCTCCGACATCCATAGGTGGTCCTAAGGCTTAAAGGACCCTGTAGTTTTGCTCAGGAGATCTGAGTCTCTTTCTTATTGCCATATCTCGTGACATTTTAGGAACTGCACTGTATTGCAGAGGAAATTCGGATTGCCGGCAGTGGCCTTCTCTTTCAAAAATTCCTTGCAGGGACAGGCACCAGTCAATTGGTCAGGCCTCTGCTCTTTTATTCAAAAGCCGGACCCACAGACAGTGCCAAAACCTAGGATTCTCCATCCCCCCAAGCACTCCACTGCTGGTATGGATAGATTTTTTTTTTTTCAATTAGGAAAAAAATAATAAAAGCCCACCTTTCTTAACATATACAATAATGCAGTTGTTTTACGAATGAATGAAGGACCTTCTAACCTTGACAAATGTACACTTAATCTTTTTGTGATGTCTTTAAAATCCCAAACCACTTATGAGATGAAACAAGGCTGAGAAAGAGAAGAAGAACAGATAGTGTGGGGAAAATAAACTCTCCTTAGTTCCCTAAAGATATGTTGTTTTTCTCAAAATTATTTTTCCCCATTAATGACCTTCATTCTAATCATTTGCTCAACAAATATACAAATGTTTCTTAGGTGTCTGGCACTGTGCTGTGTGCTGGGGTGTGAACGTGGCCCCTCCCTCAGGGTGTGTATAGTCGAGAGGGACTGAGGGTTTATGGGTCGAATACAGTGACTGGCACTTGGGAAATCTTTAAAAATATTTGATAAGGGAATGGATTAATCAGTAAATTCTGACCAGAGGCATTCAGTTTGGTTACCTAGAGCCATATATGTTTATAGGAGTTGGAAATCAGTGGAAGGGTTGCCTGTGAAAGAGACTTGGCAAGGATCTCCCCTGCGTACTGTTTAAGTAGAACTAACTTTCTAGAATGGTGTTCCAATAGAGAAACATGATCCCTCCAAATTCCCATGATCCTGTCCAGATTTCTGAGTCTCTGTAGCTGGGTTTTGCTGCCCAGGGTTTAAGTCCTTCGTGTAGCATTTCCTGGGTCCAGTGGTAAAAAGCCCAGTGCCAAACTGGGGGGGAATTTTGTGAGCCTGTTAACATCACATTGGTAGCTTCAAAACGACCAGTGTCCCCTCCCTTCTTGGAGAAAACATATCAGCAAAGTCAAGAGAGACTGGACCAACACTAGGCATCTTGGATATTTAGTCTCTATTCAGTCCTTATTAAAATGCCTCCTACAAAGATGAACATGACTGTCTGTGCCCAGATGGAATTCCCACCACCTCCACCGGAGAGATTTTTATGGTACAAGAAAGCAGGTGTTCTGGAGAAACATGAAGCCAGTCAAACCGTAGCCCTGTCAATTACTAGCTATGTGGTCTTGGGCAAGTTGCTTAACCTTTCCAAACCTCACCATGCGTGACTATGGTTACTATGAGAGCTGATGTACTCAGCAGGCACTCAGCAAGTGTTAATGACTACATCTCACATACATGTTCATTTCATAATTTGTCCCACTAAAGAATTGGGTATACTGTACCCAAATCCTTTTGTTGTCAGTTACAATATGGTGGGGAGGGGTGGGGACCATGGGGAAAAGAAAGTCATGCCCCAGTGTGGTCGGGGCAAGCCTGGTGGGGGGCGGTGGGGTGGCAAAGCTGAACTGATGTTGAAATTGGGCTGAGTGAACCCCACACGCTGGCCAGAGGAAGCTGGTATTGCCTCCCCTCCTCTCCCAGCCATGTTCCCCCTCTCCCCATCTTGGCGGAGGTTGTGATTTCCTGCTACCTCTTGGGAGTCTTGTTTTTCTTTATGATTTTCTTTCTCAATTGTTTCTTCCAACTTCTCCAGGAATTCATTAACATCATCATCATTAGCTCTGGTTGGTTTAAAAGTCGGAGCACTTACCCTCATTCTCCCAGCATTCTTCTTCTGCCAGAGCCTGAATCCTGACTCTTCCCAGCCCACACTATGGTCACTGCTTCCGGCAGGGACCTGGGGCAGTTGCCTTGGTAACCATGTGTCCTCCAGGCCTCCCCCTTCCAGGTCCCTGTCTAAATACCCCTCCTCAGTATTTTCTGCCACTTAGAAGGGAGACCTTATCACGGGAGCTCCTCAGGATAAATCCCGCCTTACCCTGCCCCGACCTGGACAGTGCGTGCACACACAGACACACTCAGCATGCAGATTTTCTTGCACATCTGCAGGTTATGTGGTGTACGCTGCACAATGGGGCCACAGACAAAAATATTGAGGAAAGAAGGACCATGGGCTCCCATCCTCTAGCGGGCAGCCTGGAGTGTAACTGTGGTGGGACCATCTGGACTCATTGGGAGAGCCCACCACGAAACCTGGAGGCTGGTGAGAAGTCAGTAAAAGCAGCCTCGGTCCTCGGGCTACAGGAGAGGAAGGGAAGTGGGAGGGAAATAGCTTGCTTACATTAGTGGAGACAGAGAAAGGACAGCAGAGGTCAATGAGGGCTATGAGTGTTGCTAATAGAATTGGGAACCTTTCATCTTTGGATGAGGCTGGTGTGACCCAGACCCTAAATAGACTGCCATTGACTTCTATTTTCAGCTGGTCTATGTCCTAGTATAAACTCAGGCGTGTGAGAGCCCAGGGTCAGGGCAACGCTGCTTCACTGAGTCACGCTGGGCAGTCTCCTGACGTCTCTGAACTGCAGCTTCCTCCCCAGCGAGGAGCTGACCGTGGAGCTGGTGTGTAAAGTGGAGTGTGGAGATAAAGCCAGCCTTGCCCATAATGATGTGTTTAGCAGTACTGAACAGAGATAAGAAACAAATCTGAACCTCAAACACTTATTTATGCCCTATATCACAGACATAGCCCAAACCCTTCAATTAGGCTTCTAAAACACCCCACATTCATGTAGAGTTAGATTTTATTCTACATAATTATTAGGACTCTCACTGGAGTCTTTGCTAAAAGGGTATTTAATGACTTCCCATGCTCACTGCTAGGACTTTCACTAGTAATGTTGTAATATGAGTTTATATTAAATTTGCTCACCTAATGTACATAGTATAGGTCGTAGATTAAGGTTATTTTAAAAAATGACTTGACGACTGGCGGGTGGATATTCCCTGCTCCACTCCAGGCTCCTGACTTTGTATTTGGAGTGGAGAACCTGCCGGGAAGCATGCCACGGGCCAGCTGGCTTCCAGGCCTGTTACCTGTCCCCATGCACCCTGAAAGGTATTTTTGGATTCTAAGGGTTCTTCTCAGCAGTGTCCTCTGAGAAGGGCAGTCTTATCAGGTCACTTTGCCCTTCACTCCATGCACTGTGACCACTGCCAAAGCTTTCCTCCTCTGGGCCCTGCCTCTGTGTCCCCCACAAGCGTGGCATGGCCACATTGCTTGACATGTACTATGGCACTTAGGGATACCAGATGTCTCCTTGAGAGAGTGGCACTATCCCTTGTCCCTCCCCAGGAGCGCATACCTCCCAGACACTGTTAGGTGATGCCAACTGTGCATTGGGGTCCAGGCACGTGAAAGAGGCCATCACTCTGACTCAGAACCTTGAGAGTTTGGGGTTTTGGAATAGCTGGCTTCTCCCCATTATTGGATGGGAATAGGAGGAACACAGTGCCTTCTCTCAGAAATCAAATAGCTGGTGTTCAGAGCTCAGGGAGCCAAGAGGCTTAGCAAAGAGTTAAGGAGGGGTTCGGTCCGCGGTGGTTCTGGCTGGGCTCCAGCTGCCATGCCTCCTTTCTTTTTGGACACCTGGCATGTAAGGACACTCCATGAAGCAAGCTTCATTTATCTGGGATGAGGAGCGTGGGAAATCAGACAGCAACGAGAACTGGGGAAGCTGGGATCTAGTCCCGGCTTTGCCACCAAGTCCCTGTAGGAGAGCAGGAAAGGCACTTGGTCTCTGTTTTCTATGCTGTGAAATGAGAAGTTGAGAAAGATGACTTCATAGATGCCTTCCAGCTTCAACCATCTATAATTCTGGCATTCTTTTCAGTGTCAGCCATTAACAAAAATGTGAAGTAGGCAACGTCTACTCTTCCCACTACCCCCAAAAGAATTCATTCTCTTCCTCCTTCCCTCCCTCCCTCCTTTTTCCTTCCTTCCTTTTTCCTCCATCCTTTTTTCCTCCTTTTACCCTTTCCTTCCATCAAATAGTAACCTGAGCCCCTTCTGTGGTCAGATTCTGAAGAGGGAGAGGTCCATCTGGGGCCCCTGACCAGGATCACCACACTCTTTCTGATATAGGAACACCTTTGCCAATCATCAAACAAAACCTCCCTTTTCTTCAGAACCTTCCTGGTGTCCTCTCCCCATGAGGATTTATCCCGTTAGATATGGAGCACTTGTACTGAGGACCTGAACTGGGTCTAGTGTGTGTGCCTGGGGTATTGTGTTGACGTGTTTGCACCCCCAGACAGTGCTGCTGTCTGCACCAGGAGGCAAGGCTGCTGTGAGTACTGGCTCTCATCAAGGACCATGTGCTCATTCTGCCCTACTTCCTGTCACGGACCACAGCTGCTGCTTGAGTCAGAATGGCCTAGAGCCTTCTACTCCTCGCGTGGCCTCCGGACCAGTGGCATCAGCGTCACCAGGGAGCTCATTAGAAATTAAGACTCTCAGTGCCACCCAGACCTATCGAATCAGAATCTGAGATCCCTGGGGAATTTGCACACGCATTAAAGTCTGAGAAGAACTGACTGGGGGCCTCGAATGTTCTTTCGCTATCAAAAGGTGTTCCTCACCCTAAAAATAATAGTAACCGTTAACAACCCAACATCTTTTATTTCACAGAGCTTTTTCACAAGTAGGATCTTTTTCCATCTTTACTTTCGCTAAGTAGTTCTTATGTATTTTACTCATTTTAGATGAGGAAGGTGTAGTGCTTAGCAAAGACGTCACCACCATAAATAAAAGAGTTAGAAGCTGATCCTGACCCTGGGCTCCAAACCCCCACATCCACCTCCTGCACTCTGCCTGCTGCGATGCCATACGGGTCCCCACGCCTCTGCCCTGCCCCCAGATTGCTCCGTTCCTTAACTGGGAAGATAGTTCAAGCTCAACCAATGTTCTTTACGGTCATTGGGGCAGGCTCCCCGCAGTCACCCAATTTGCATGTTTGCATTCCTTGTCTTGGGCTGCCAGTAAGCTGTATGGAAATAGATCTCGGACCCTGTTTGTGGGTGTTTATTGCCCACTAATCAGGAGTGAGTTGCAATTAGATCGGAGTTAGAAAGTAATGGTGTAGTAGTTACCATGTAATTAAGCAGTAATGGCAGGCGATTACATGCCTGGCCTTGAGATTGAAAGTGATATCTTTGGAGCCCACCTCCTCTTCAGAGAAATGGCAAATACAAATGCAGTGTCACTGCAGACTCCACAAATCCAGGCGGGGCAGGCTATTTTCCCTTCTCCCCCTTGTTTTTACTGCGGTTCTGAGACTCAACTGGATGCCGGATGCCGGCTGGATGCATATTGGCCTCCACTTGGCTGCTTTTGTTCTCTGCCATTAAACGGCAGCTCGGTTTCACAAGGGGAGTGAGACAGAGCTTAGCCCAGCTGGCTAAGGGGAGATCATTTGTTCGCTTTTGCCCACCTTGCCGGCGGGTGCCCTTCCCCAGCCAACGAACGCTGCCTCAGGAAAGCCCTCTCACAAAGCCATGGAGTCATTGCTTATGGCTGGGAGGGAGACCCTCCAGCCTGGCGGGCCCGAATACACCTGCTATGTAGCCCATCGAGGAGCCCAGAACTGCTTGTCACCTCCAGGAACATATCACCTGGACAAGCTGCTGACCTGGGTGCGGGAACTCTTTGAAAGTCCACTTCAGGCAATACCATCCATCCAATGCTGACCTCGCCTTCTGCCCAGGAGTGCCCAGTGCATAGGCTGGAATTCATCTTAGAGAGCCGAGGGTTCCATCATCAGGCACTCGGATTTCCATCTGGCTGTTCATTAGTGCACAGCTGTGCCTCGCCGGCCTCATGGGCCAGCCGGGTTAGGCTGGAAGGGCAGCTTCTTCTGCAACTAGAGAAGAAGTGACTTCCCTGAAAAGAAGACTCTGCTACACGGGGATGGTGGGTGGGTCTCCTAGTGACCAAGGACCCATTCCCTTCCTTCCCCTCCTCCATAGCGGTCTACTCCACATCTTTCCTGGGCCATCTCAGGCTGTCGGGCTTCCTAACGGAAGACAGACACCATACCCAACCATGAGAGCCTCCCCACTGCTCTCGAGACCAGTGTGCACTGCTGTCCAAAGGGAGCATTTAGCATTTATACTGCCTTTCCCAGCTTGCGGCACACAAGGCTCTGTGCGGAGTCCCAGCCCGGGACTGGCCCCCTCCAGGACTTTCCCCAGAGCAACAAGTACATTTCACTGTAGGACCCGTTAGTTTGGAGAGCCCAGAAAAGTCACAGGGATAACTGAGCTGACGTATTGACAGAAGTTAAGTAGGCTCACCACTGTATCGAGAACTTGCCTGGTCGGAGAGATAGCAAAGATCCACTACAGCTAGCTGTGGACCTAAGAAGGGAGTGACCTAATACTAGCTATGAAAGCATAGCACTCAGAACTTGAAGAGTCTTAGAAAATCATCCAATCCTAACCCACCATCTTACGGATGAGGAAGTAAGGCCCCAGGCATGTTCTGGGACTTGCTCTCAAGACCCAACATTGGCGAGGGCTGAACCAAGAGAGTAGCCAGGTTTGTCGTGCTCAGGGAACTGACGGGAATCAGATGCATATGTCCCTGCTCTACCCTTTGAGAAAAAAATATAGCAAACAGAGCCAATCAGCACTAAAACAACGCAAACACACAGGTTGTGTGTTGGGTTGGAAACCACGGTGGCTTCAGATGAAGATGTTCATTCCAATTTATTTCTTCCTGAGGTAGCCCAGTGTCTTGTGTAAATCCTCAGGCTGAAATTTACCCATCTATAAAATGGGACTAATACAAGCTACCTCACCAATGAAATGAAATGGGGGGATTAAATGGAAAGTAAAGTGCCGTGTAATTGTCACAATGGGCAATTTCACATCAATAGAGTCGTTCTTGCAAATAACTCTCTCTTTGACTGTACAGACAGCAAAGTCCAAAAAGTGACTTCAGGGGCCCAGAGGGAATTTCTGGCATAGAACCCTCTCCCCCTGGCTTATAAGAGAGTAATAAGTAATGTCGGTAAAGAGCCTGGGGAGTTCAGAGCCATGAGTGTGGACTTCCAGCAGGAGGACGGCTCTCAAGCTTCGTCACCAACCTGTTATAGAATCTTACTGGGTGTGGACTGGGCTGCTGGAAGTCTGGTAGAATTGAGATAGGCAGAGAGAACTGGACAGAGGCTCTGTAACAGCCAGGCTTGACCCAGCAAGCTCGCCCCACTCCACCCCACTCCTGCAACCCAGCGTTCATCACAGCTGTAAGGACGCGCCAAAGAAATGAATTCTGGAGCTTTCCCTATCCCTTTGCCCACCCAACCAGCAGAGCTGCTAACAAGCAGAAGCACAGCCCAAAGACTAACAGGGGGAGAGAGAGCAGACCTGCATAGTCGGGCAGAGGAGTGGCGAGCAGGTGTCGAAGACTAAGGCCCCCAGATGTGCTCATGGGATTCAGTCCCACGGGTCATGCTCTGCCCGGGGCTGGCCTCTGGTGTCCCGGGCTCCCATGCTCTGGGCTCAGAGACCCTTGCAAGGGCTGGCAGGGGTATGAAATCCTGTTTCACATAAGCTCAACCTCAAATGAGTTTATGTGAGTAAAAAAAAAATCTCTTCTAAACTCTAACTCACTTACTAAGTTGACTTGTCGTTTCCAATCTCATAATTACATTTTCAGTGGTTTGGCCCCTAACCCCCAGGCACATTCTGTGTTCCACCTGTTGAGAGCTGGTTCTAAATATGAAATACTATTGCCACCCAGCCTGCTTCCCTCTGCTGTCACTGCCTTGATTCAGGCCTTCGCCATTGTCCTCAACTGTCAATGTGAGAGGGGCAAGAACTCTTCTTCCCGGCTGGCCACCCTATTCTGGCACACGGAAGTCATATCAATTGTGGACCAAATGATGGACATGATCTACGGTAACAGGCCCCTTGCTGCACTCCCTGTCTCCATCTGTCTTCACTCCAGCCTGCACCCTGCTGCCAGATTCATCTTCCTGATTAAAATCTTCTAATGCCTCCTCGCTGCCCACTGAATTAAGTCCAAACCCTTAGTCTGAATCCTCATCTGACCTTTCCTGCTTCTCTTCATGGGGCTGACGTCCCCACCAAACTCAGCTCCATACTGCCCTCACATTCACCCTTGAGGTTCCCAGTTCTGTGCATTTAGGGAAACTTCTTTCTCCCCGCTGCCCGCTGCCCCCACTCCCAGACGCGTCTATCCACATTACACTCAACTCTTCTGTGCTTTCAATTTCCTGAGCCGTTACGTGAGCTCATCACAGTCCTACCTCGTAAGCTTGTTGTATAAATCATGGGTCCAACATTGGACACATAGCACGCGCCTTAGAAGATCTTGGTAATATTACTACCCGCTCTTCCATGTCTTCCTCAAATATGACCTCGTTGAAAACTTTCCTGGTGTTCCCCACACTTCCACCCAGGTCACATTATCCTTTCTATAAGCATTTAGAAACGCTCAGAATCTGCTGAGTGGTGGTCGCCCAATCTTTCCTGCTAGATTACAAGCACCT
Organism: Enhydra lutris kenyoni; assembly: GCF_002288905.1. Lineage (NCBI taxonomy): Eukaryota > Metazoa > Chordata > Mammalia > Carnivora > Mustelidae > Enhydra > Enhydra lutris. Next base: position 26,747,552 of record NW_019154108.1, on the reverse strand, counting down.
TGGAGACACAGATTTGTATTGTCCAGAAGTTAAGAGTGTGGCTCCGGATTGAGTGCGCACCCTGGTTCAAATCCCCGTCCCCCAACTTCTTGGCCGAAACACTTTGGGCCAACCATTTCGGCTCTTCAGGCTTGTCAAATAGAGATGATGATGTTGTTCGACGCAGGAGGCCATGCAGAGCACTGAGAGAGATCCATGCAAAGCACTCAAGCATCGTGCTTTGTACATAATATGGGTTGGGTAAATGTTAAGTGTTATTGTAATTATACATTTCTGTGTCTCACATACCTAGTGTAGAACTTGGAACGCTAGATAAATATTTGGAGGATAAACGAGTCTTAGAAACATAGAATCAGGAAGGAGCATGTGAACAGAACAGAAGGAGCAGAACAGTCTTACTTGCCCTCGTTTTCCTGCTAAACGCTGCTGCGTGGCAGGAAGTCGGGCACTTGCAGGTGCGTGGCCCAGCTGGGACAGGTGGCGTCCCCAGCACTCATTCCTGTTTAGAAGAACTATATAAACAAGAATGTGGCTGTGGGGCGGAGGATCAGAGGCCAGATTGTCATTCCAGGAAGCTCACACAGGAAGCTAAAGGGAACAGTAGTTCCTGGGAGGAGCTGGGCGGGTGAGCA
>NW_019154108.1:26700708-26746820 GCF_002288905.1 Enhydra lutris kenyoni | reverse complement strand
GGGGGGGGGGGAGGGGGGGGTGGGAGGGGGTGGGGGGGGGCGGGGGGGGGGGCGGGCGGGGGGGGGGGGGGGGGAGCCACCGAGAGGCTCACAGAGAGGAGTGCAAAGGAAATGGAGTTCAGAGCCACCTCCCCACCCCCTCACCCCCGTGTTCTACTGCACAGCCGCAGTATCTGTTCTCTAGCTGGGAGAGGGGAGCCGCCTGCTGTTGAGCTCTTGGTTGTCCCCAGCTTTCTGTGCAAGTATCAGGTGGGCATGAATTCAGGGGGTCTCACCCTCAGCTCGATGCTCAGGCACCAAGGAGTTAACCACCCTCTGCAGCTTTAGAGCTCTGGAGGAGAAGAGACCCCTGTCTACCTGGGAGAGCTCCCAGGAGCCTCCAGTAGCCGCAGACCTGGCTCCCACCATTCCCACGTCAGCCCTGTTAATCCTTTTCTGACGTCTTTTTATTTCTTCTCAAATAACCCACAACTAGGAAAAACAACAAGGGGATTTTTTCTGCCCATTCTGTCAGTCTGTAAAACGTCCCTCCCATGTGTCAGGAAAAAGGAAATACCATGGATGCAAGAATTGTATCCAAATTAGAAGCTGGGACTATGGAAGGGAATGTGTAGGGATGTGTAAGTGCTCGTGAAGGGGGCCCTGGGCTGGGCTGGGCTGGGGATGTTCTCGGGCATGGGTCGGTGCTGGGTCTGCCAGCAGCATTGAGGAAAACGGTTTTCTTTGCCTGAAGACCACCCATTCCTTGGGGACGCCCAGGCGTAGGGGATTCCCAGAGGCCTCCATGCCATACGGCATGGGAGCAACACCAAGCTGAGTGGAGCCTCCCCAAGGGAGTCATAACCCTGCTCTCCCCCTGGAGAATGTCTCTGCTGCTCTTAGAGGGCTGCGCACTGCTTCTGGGCTCCCCACCAGAGCAGCTCTCAGTCCCTATGGAGGTCCTGGTTCTATGCTCAGCTCTGGCTTCTGGGACTCCCGGGGCTTCTAAGCCCTTTGCCCCCACCTCGACCCTCATTCATCTCCCCACAGGAGGAAGTGATCTGAAAATGGACTCAGATGGTGATATTTATCCTCTCTCCCTCCATCCTCTCCCAGGCCAGAAACAGACTTCAATGCCTACAGCTGCATGAAAGCCCCCTAGATCCCCCCTACCCCCTCCTTCACAGCAGGCCATGGCTCTGGACCAGCAGCTTCCAAAACCATTCTGCCCCCCTGAAGCTCCCTTTCCACTTGTCCCTCAGAGATCAGGTGCTGTCCTCTCTCCTCTGCCTTCTGGCTGGGCTTTGATCTTGCAGAGACACCTACCCAGGTTGCTCTAACCTGGAGACTTTTTTGCTCCAAGAGAATCCCTTCCTGCTCCTGGCCCTCATCAAAAACCATTCCCTACGTAGAGGAGGAGAAGGAGGCCATGTGACGGAGATAGATACCAGGGTGATGTGGCCACAAGCCACAGAATGAACGTCTGAAGCCACCAGAAGCGGGAGGAGGCAAGGCAGGATTCATCCCCAGAGCCTGCAGAAGAAGCTAGGTCCTGCCAACTCTTCGATTTTGGACTTCCGGCCTTCAGAAAATTACCTTCTGTTGTTTTAAGCCACGAAGCCCATGGTAATTTGTTAAGACAGCCCTCAGAAACTCACACACGTGTTAGTCCAAGGCAACAGTATTGGTGCCTCGCATGCATAACCTGAGATGCGTGAGGCAGGAGGTCAGAGCAGAGTATCAAGAAAGTAAAGCTCTGAACTGGGAGTGAAATGCTGAATTCAAATCCCAGCTTCGTTTCTTCCCAGCAGCTGGCCTGGCATGAGGAAAGCCTCTGGTCCCTGCTTTCCCATCCGTAAAGGCTCTCTCTGCTTCATAGAGTTGGTATAAAACTCAGAACAGAATAGTGGATGGGAAAGGGCTTTGGCTCTATACTTTTGCATTGACCTGGAAGGAGTTAATAGGTTCAAACGGAGCTAAGTTCAAGTACAAGTTCAGATTCTACTACTGCACCTGTCGTCAGTTTCATGGCATTGTGCCACAGTGTCCTTATCTGTAAAAAGAGCATGATAATACTATATAAGAACATTGAGAGGATTGAGTAAAATTATAACTATGAGTAATCTGAACCTGATCTAGAACTTGACAGGCCTGCAGTAGGTAGTGGTTGAAATTGTAATTACCATCATCACTGCCCACCTGTAAGTAAGATCAGTCCCATCTTCAGATTAACCTGAGGCTCTCCTAACATTTTTACATGTCCAGACATGTTCTTTGGAAAAACTCAGCTTTTCTTGTTGGAGAGCCTGAGGGGACTAAGAAGCCACTGCCCCTGACCATCACAGCCACCGGAGGGAATGGCAGGGCTGTCTGTGTCACTCTAGAGATCACCCATTACAAGGTGATGGTCTGAAGGAACCAGGACCCCTGGGAGAAATGCCTCCAAGTCTGTAGCCAGTGGCTCTCAAACACTGTCTGAGATTCTCATAGCAGACACATTAAAAAGGCTATTTCCTTAGAAGCCACAGAAGAGAGTCTGACTTAGTAATTCTGGGCAGGGGACTGAAAGTACACACTGCCCCAATCATATCCCAGGTGATTCTGATGCAGCGTCTCCACAGCCCACACTCAGAAATGCTGGCACCAGCCAGCAAGGAGAGCACGTTCTCAGGGCTTCTTTCTCCCTTGGGGAGTGGGTCCAAGTGTTGTGATTTGGGGCAGGGGGATCATCTCCCACAGCCTTTTCAGGAGCTCTGAAATCTGCGGCTTTGATGTGTCTTTGTTGGAAGGCTACTTGAAAGGGCTTAAGGGGAAGAGGTAAAGAGTTAACCATTTTTTTGTGCCACAGTTGACATTTCCGCTCAAGTGAACAGATCAGGTGGATTCTAGCTGAGAGCTAAGGTTGGGAGCTTGTAGCTGTCATTTGGTCACAAGAGCAGGGATTAGGGAGGGAGGAGGAGCCACAGAGGCAGGATGGAGGGGGCTTGGGGACAAGCTTCCTCTCTAGTGCTTTGGAGTTTGGCTCTGTGCTGTCCTAGAGGGAGATGGAAAGAGGAATCCACCATCCCCGAGGGGAGTGCTAAGCAGGAAAGCAAAGAAAGTGCCCATTCATTCAATTTGTCTATCAGATTCCTCTGGGCCCACAACAGGCCATCTATGGCTATCAAGGTCAAGTCGTAGAGAACGCTTATCTACAGGACTCTGCAGAAAACAAAAGAAATCTCATTTTCTCTCAAATTTAATTTTACCCTGTGTTCTGAGAGTATGATCCTATCAGGGCTGGAGTGTAATAGCCCAGTTGGAGGGATCAGATTGGATTCCGATAGAGCCCCGAGCTCCCGCGTGGCAGGCACATCCAGCCCCAGCTCTCTGCAGAGCTCAGGAGCTCTGAGAGGGGAGAGTTTGCCCCTTCTCCAGCTCCGACAACGGATCTTGTCGTCCCTTGGCTTTAACATATGGTCAGTACGACTGAGGCACTGAAAGTGTCCTACGGAGACAGGCTAAGATGTTTCTATTATGGGTTCCCAGGGGCAAGTGGTTTGTTTTAAAGTTTCTAACCACTGGAAATGATGCCAGGCTCTCAGCCCTCATCCCACGCTTCCAAGAGCAGACGGGAACATCGAGCTGAGATGGTACATGGTAAAAGAAGGTTGGCAAGCAACCTATGAACACGAGAAATGCACAAATACGGAGGAAGAGCTACCGAAATGAAAAGGCAACGAAATGGGCAACGCATGTTCTCACGAGAACAATTTTCCTTGCTGTCGAGAAATGGAGGTGAGAAAGGGTTTGGGGAAAGGGGGGACTGCCTGGCCGTGGCCACTGCAGCAATAAGGTGGGTCTCAGGCACTGAGTGTTGGAAGAGTGAAGCCAGGGGCTGAGGGGCCAGAAGAGCCCGAGTGTCAACACTAAGAGACCAAAGCCAACCCCAGGTTAAGAGCCAAAACTGAGATGAGATTTGGAAGATAAGAATTGTATAGGTTGGGGGCACCTGGGTGGCTCAGTGGGTTAAAGCCTCTGCCTTCGGCTCAGGTCATGATCCCAGAGTTCTGGGATCGAGCCCCACATCGGGCTTTTTGCTCAGCAGGGAGCCTGCTTCCCTCTCTCTCTCTCTCTGCCTGTCTCTCTGCCTACTTGTGATCTCTGTCTGTCAAATAAATAAAATAAAATAAAATATTAAAAAAAATAATTGTATAGGCTGTTAATAAGGTTAGAAGCAAGAGCCAGGTGATTGCAAAAAAAAAAAAAAAAAAAGGCCTTGGAGCCTTGGAGTATGGGAAGCTGCCCTTTGCTGCTACAAGATCCTTAAAGAGCTGGAGTGAAGCAGGGGTAACGAGCAGTTAAGTGAGTGACTAGAAACACAGAATAATGTAGAGAATGAAAGTGACGGTAGTGGAGCACAGGGTTCCTGGGTTAAGTTACCAGCTCTTTGGAAGGAGCTTCAGATGCTTCCGATACATACTAAGTCCTGAGGAGGAGGGACTTCCTGGTAAAGCCTCTACCCAGAGGTCTTCTCCGAGAGCCAGCCGCCACGCTGCCACAGCTGCGGAACTCCCCTCCCAAGGGTGGGGACAGCGTCTCTGAGCTGGAAGCCTTGAGGGGCTCCATGGCTCAAAAAATACCCAGAGTGAAGAATTACCCTGGACTCCTAGGACAGGTCTCAAGAGTAACAAGGTCTCCTTATGCTTACGGGGAAGAGAGACTTGGGTTCAGGCCGGCTTGAAAAGAGGGACCCCTTCCTATCCCAAAAAACTGCTACCTGGTAAAGTCTTTCATTTATTTATTTTTTAAAAGATTTTTGTTTGTTTATTTATTTGAGCTAGAGAGAGAGAGAGCACAGGCGTGAGCATAAGTAGGGGGAGAGGGGCAGAGGGAAAGGGAGAGGCAGGCTCTCTGTGATCAGGGAGCCCGATGTGGGGCTTGATCCCAGCACCCTGGGATCATGACCTGAGCTAAAGGCAGACGCTTAACTGACTGAGCCACCCAGGTACCCTGAGTCTTTTAGTGGAAACTTTGCTGAAATCATAGTTTATTAAGGAAGAGTTTATCACTAGTAAGTCAGAGTTGAAAAAATTGTGTTGCTTTTGTTAGTTGATGATAACAGCAGCCATCAGAACGGATGAGGCATTCACCAAGCAGCAGGGCAGGGGTTAGTGCTCTGTGTGCTGCATTGCTAACCATATGACAATCCTACAAGGGTTCAAGACATGAGCTCTCTGTCTTTCCTTCCCTCTGTCTTTGTCTTTGTCTTTCATCTTTTGCAGATAGGAAGGTTTGGCAGAAAAGAGGGTTTGGGCCTTTGTTCCAAATATAATTCCCTGGGTGTTCAGGGACTCCTTCTCCTACCACGGTATTTAACTTCCCTGTTAGGCCTCCTTTTAATGAATAAAACACAACCTTTTAGAGCTGTCAGGGCTACTTCACACTAAATTTGCTTGTGTCCCTCACTCCACCTGAGAACTCAGTGGAGCTCTGCAGACAAAACAAAGGCAAGTCAAATAGCTTGTGAATAACGGGCTGAAGGATCATCCAGCAAGAGGGTCAGGACACTGGCTCCCAGACAGCAGTCAGGCGGCTCCTCTGGAGGAAAGGGATGGAGACAGGAGCTTAATTTCATCAATTTCTAGTTCTTCGGATTGGCAACAATTACTAAAACTGACGCTCTCCAGGGCTGGGAAGAATGTGAGGCAGTGGGTGCTGTCTAATGTTGACGATGCAATTTTTATAGGATCTGACCTGCAATGTCCCATTAAAATTAAAATTGGTGGCACCTGGGTGGCTCCGTCAGTTAAGTGGCTGCCTTCCGCTCAGGTCATGATCCTAGGGTCCTGGGATCGAGTCCCGGATCGGGCTCCAGGCTCTGCGGAGAACCTGCTTCTCCCTCTCCCTCTGCCCACCACTCTGCCTACTTGTGCTCTCTGTCTCTCTGTCAAAAAATAAATAAAATTTTTAAAAGACAAATAAATAAATGAAATTAAAATTGCACGTGTCTGATCGGCAACCCCTGATCATGAGTCTTTATTACAGAAATATGTATGTATAGATGGTGGTCAGTTATATCTGTAAGTCTGTAGATTGGGAGCCAATTATAGGGTAATATGAACTGAATGATCCCATTTGCCAAAGAAACAAGAAAATGTGCATGAGTGTGCATGAGTGTGCGTGTGTGTGTGTGTAAGTGCAAACATCGGGAAAGCAGTGGAAGGATGCTGTGAATTTTGGTCATCTCAGTTGTGTGGAATTAGAAGGTTCAGAAGGTTATTAGCACTTTCTTTATACACCTATACATTGCTTTCCATGTTATAAAAAGCATAGGATGCTTTTGATCAAAAATTGTAAAAAATAAAATTCTATTTAACACGATTTAGAAAAACGAGGACACGTGTATGGGCATTACTGCCCATCATTGCTAATGACAGAAATATGGGATCCTCACTAACACAATTTTGCCTTGGGGGAGACAAGGTGGGACGAAGTAAATAACTACCAAGTTGCCCCAAGGGACCCTGACCCCGTCAGGAGGCATCTCGGCTTGGACAACACGCTTCCTGCGCAGTGGGCACACTCAGGCAGCTTCATTGCCCACAGAGCCGCTCCACTTGATACACTTTGCAAATAAACCCAAAAAAGCAGCTTTAAGGACAAGGCAAGAGCAGCTCCGGGAAAAGAGCGGAGCGAAGCTGGTAACTAAAGGTGTTGTGAACAGAGCCGGTTTCTCAGTTTCCGAGGCTCACCAGTTCCCCATGAAGAACTGAGGATTCTGGCAGACGTCCACCCGTACAGATTGAAAGAGCGGGACTTCCAGTCTCGTACTACATGACTGTCAACGTCATCTTATTTTAACAATGGATTGTTTGATTTCACTTGGGAAGTTGGGGCTAGGAGTTTGAGAGGAGGCTAAACCACAGAACTGAGATCTGCCAACACTGGTAACCACGAATGGAGGGCTGACGTTTTGCTGGACCCTACAGAGGCCATATGAATCTTTATATTTGTGAAATAATGGTTTTTAAAAGTTTTTGAATGAAAAATAAAAACAATATAAATTTTAACCTCTGTTTCAGGCCTATTTAGGATCATTCATCTTATCCCATTTAGTCCCAAGAAGAGCTCTGCAAGGGTCTTACTGTGTTTCTTGTGCAGAGGGCAGCAAGATGGGAAATTTGTGACTTGCCTTGACCATACAAACAGTATGTGGTGAAGCTAGAATTCAAATCCAGAGCATCTGGTGTCTGTGACACAAACCCAGAACTTCTAAGACTAAACTGGGACATTCCAGTGCACCGTGCTGCCTTTCTGTATAAGGCCATGTGACCCTATCCCTCAGAAGGACAAATAGTCGTGGGTATAGTTCTCAGCCCTGTAACTCCTTATGGGGAAGAAACTCACACCATTCCCAATCATAAGCTGTCCCTTATTTCTACGCCCACCTCCTTTCCTCTGTTTTATAGTCATTTATTTCTCATCTCAAGACTTGGCTCAACTTCCCAAATGGAGTTAGACAAATCTTCCATCTTCCTATGTTGGGAGGAAGAATTAAGAATTAAACTTAGCTTAATTATAATTTTTTTTTTTTTGCATCTGGCAAACTCCATTTGCCGACAGGGTTTTGAGAACAGAATTATGTATTTATTTATGTTCCACAAAGCCTAACACAGTGCCTGACATGTAGAAGCTGCCTGATGCATATTTGATGAACCACAAATGTATGAATATGAACCACAAATGAATGAATAATGACTACTCTCACAGCCCCGATTAGAGTAAAATCAGAATTCTTCCCTACTGGAGGGTTTAAGAGACCCAATACTATGGAAGTCAGAAAATACAGAGTCCCCAGAGCAGATTAAGAGTTCAGTTTTGAAATGAATCTCATGCCAGCCAAGATATGAGGTCAAGTTCCTAGCATTCCAGGGAAAGGTATTTCACGGGGTCTTGGAACATCAGAGCCCCAGAGGGATGCTGACTGGGAGGAAAGAGCAAGAGCTTTGGAGATCCACTGGGGGGACTTCCCCTCCCACCTCCCCCATACAGTTGTGATTTAAGCCCTAGTCCTTTAGGCAGGGTCCTGAGCGGGTCAGGTGAGGACACAGCCAGGACAGTCCCAGACAGCAGACACACTCAGCTCGCCAATGATGAGGAGCTGGGCTCTGCGGTCCTGGGCCAGCCCAAAATACCGGGAAATCCAGAGCATAGCTCTGCTGTCCTCACCAAGCTCTGATGGGGAGATGTGGAGTGTGGCAGGGACTTTCCTTGGATCCAGAACAGACATTTCAGTGGTCACTGCCTGGCATCCGTAGGACTCAAAAATCTTTGTGAATGTATGTGTGAGTACATGAAGAATATAAAGAGAAAAGAAAGAAGAGAAAGGTCATTTTTTTAGGCTCCCAGCAACTTGTTCCTGTTTCTGTCAATAAAAATGCTACACATATCTTGAGGCCTTCAAACATGCCTCTGTGCTGGCCACAGGGCTATCCTCTATGGGGCTCTTTGTATTATTCATGTTTTTATGTGTTTATGAAATGTCTCCTCAATGAGACCATCTGTGTCTTGTAAGCCAAGACTTTGTCTTATGTACCTTTTTTGTTTCTCCTACCCGTCGCACATTGACCCAACAAATAGCTGGTACCCTTTGTCTGCCAGTGCCTTCAAATACAAGGGAAGAAGGAAGTAAAGATTCCAGGCTAGCAGGATGGTGGAAAAGGAGGAAAGAAAGTGACAAGAGCTCTTGGTGGCAAAGAAAAAACATGTTTTGAACAATCTAGCTTGTGCTAAAATTAAAATAGAAATGGCGTTCACGATGGCATGTGTAATTACAATTAATTAAATATTCTGTTACCCAAATTATTTAATTGCCAAAGCTTCCCACAACCTCGGAGTGGATTTAATCACAAATGCCATAAAAATGAGGGAAGTAGTAAATGGATGGCCTTTTAGTACCTTCCATGTTATAAATGGAACTCTTGGCCAGAAGCTAGAGGAAAGGAGGAGAAGAGAAGAGAAAGAAGCAAAGGCTTCCTGATGCTCCAGGTGGCTGGGGTCTGTATCTCATGAAGGGGGCAGGGAGAAGAGGTAGTAATTAGGGAAATGTACCCGAATGGGTTCTGAGTGCAGCAGGGGACAGCAAAAAGGATATGGGCTTACCTAGTTCAGCCAGCCACCAGCCATTACCAGGGAGCGACCTTCCTGACCTGGTTATTTTCATTCACTGAGCTGGAATCATTCATAATAAAAATAAGGCCAACCCCTGAGGTCACCATGTGGATGAAATAAACTAGTAAATGTAAACCACTTGACACAGTGAACGGCCCAGGGTACACTCAGTGATTGCCAAGTCCCTTCTGTGATCTTGGGAACCGCTTGCTCTTTAAATTGGGGGGGTGGGCAAGGAGGAAGTTGGTGGGAGGCAGAGCAGGATGCCCTGCATTTCAGATTCTCCTGAATGATCAGCTTTCCGGGTGGGACATTGGACAAAGCCAGGGCTGATGAGAGGCTTGTTCCCCTTGTCTGTGGTCACTGCCTTGTTGCCTTCCTCCATCCCATGCGCCCAGCCGCCTGACCCCTCTTACCCAACATCTCCATCAGCCCTGCCCTCTGTCTCACCTGCAAGTCCCAGCTCTGCCATGGGTGCCAAGCCATCTGTTCTGCTGATGGGGCTTCATCTTCTTTCACATTTTGTTTTCTTGGCTTAAATGATGGTCTGTCCATCTCAGGTAAGTGTTTTATCTCAATAGCCCAAGTGTGTGTGAGGAGTGGAATCTATCAGAGAGGAAATAGAAGTGTTCGGTGGAGTGGAAATGTGGGTGTTGTTTGGGACTTACTATATTGAGGCAAGAAACAAGGCTCACGGACTTGAAATATTACAGTCAAAAAAGGTCCCAGCCTGTCCGGAGGGCTGCCTATCTCCACCGTCCTAATGTACAAGTGTAGAAACTAAGGCACAGAAATGGAAATTGACCAGCTTATGTTCATCCAGCATCAGAAGTCAGTCCTAAGTTTTCCATTCTAATCTGATGCTCTTTTTGGGATAAACTACTGCTTTTTTATGACAAATAATAATTTTTTACAGTACTACTTATTACCAACTCTTGCCCCCCCCAACAAACAAACAATAACTCAAAAAGAGGTTCCCATGGCCATTCTAGGTCATCCCCATTCTCTCCATGGTATTCTCCTCCTGTTGTCACTGCTCCCTGCTCGGCACCCCCTCCGGCCCTTTGTAGCTGCTGGTAAGGCCGGCCATGGGCACTCGGGAGAGGGAGGTCTGCTTCCTTAGGCAAATAACAAGATGTATCCCCGGGATGCAAGAGGTCTGCTGCATCCCCCCACACACCCTGCAGTGAAAGGCATGTCAGAGAGCTTTTCTGCAAGAAGCTGATCCTAGCTCATGATGGGCCTGACCCAGAGGTCAGCCCTGACTTAGAAGCCTTGATTAGACCTGACATATCTGGAAGTTGTTTGACTTCGAGCAGCCTGGAAAGTTCCATCTTGAATATGGTTCACCAACATGTGGATAAACCGAAGAGTTTCTCATTTTCCCCTTCCAACGTTGCCCCAGGGCGATGGGTGATCTCTAGCAGTCTGGAAATTTCTCCAGCGGGGATTTGTCCTGGTTTTAAAGTCCGCTGCCACATCGGCCCGATAATTCCAATATTCAGCAAGAGGGAGTTTTCTTATCAGGACTCCATATCTACATTTGTAAGAACACATTTTATCAAGTACTTGGCAGGAGATATGGTATAGCAAGGAGCTAATTCTCTTGCATTGGACTGATTTGAGAATTTTTAATAAAAACTCCCCCAAATCCAGTTGCCCTGATATGGATGGAATTGGTTGTGTGTGCTTCAGACTGAGTTAACTCTGTAGAGGCTGAATCAATGACGGGAGTCCTCAGTAATCATCCCACTGTTCACCTCCTGTGGGATGCTGTGCTCCTCTCGGCGGCAGAAGACCCTCAATCAAATAATAGAGCTTATTTATCTTGGACTATGACAGTCCACAGAGGCTTATAGATTACTGAGAAGAGAGTTAGCATTATCCACATTTGGATTCCTGAATGTTTATTTTAGAAATACAAGAAGTCAATTTCAGTCCAAGCAGATTTATGTTTCCCCACACAGATATCAGGCATGCTCAGTTTTTCAGGGCTATTTAGTACATGTTACTGCCTGGGAGTCACCTACTTAGGCTACAAAGATAGCATCTAGAGAGCCTCACCCACAACAGTTGGGGTTAGCATCCATCCTCTTGCTGAACTGAGATCTCAACATTGACCACTGCCCCGTCTGTTGTTAGAATCAGGATATAGCATTCCTGGAATAGTTACAGGAAAATAATAATGGTGTTGATGATAATAATGACGTTTAAAAATGACTTACATGGTCTAGGCAGTGTTTTAAGTGCTCTACGCTTAGAAGTGCATCGCAGCTCTTGCACTAACAGCTGAGTCATGGTCCACCCCTGAGAGCCCACTGTCCTCTTTCCCAGCCCCCCCTGATTCTTTGCTGACTACCCAATTCTCTAGCTATTCCTAGTACCTCTTCTAGGACTAGAGGTTTGCCCTTGAACCCTAATTTGAGGGCCAGGACCAGTCTCCCACGCACAGAGTTTCCAGATAATGATAGTCTTGTGTTCTGCCTGATTTCTAAAACTCCTCTGGAAGGCCTTGCTGGAGGCCTGCCCCCTGCCCTTGAAACTGCGGTGCCTCCTGCTGTGTGATTCCTCCCCAAGATGGACTCTCTGTTTAGACACTAAACCTTGTCAGCCCTGGCAAACCCATGCTTGGTAGGGGCAGGTCCATGCCAAGTCTTTACCTGAAGCTTCAGGTCAGAGTCTGGAAAAAAAACAATTACAGATGGCAAGACTCCAACAATGAGTTCATTTTGGAACCTCTGTAACTAACATGCATTGAGTATGACTTTAAACCAATTTATACCAATAATGAAAATAATGACAGTACAATTCCATCATGAGTCTTCCAGACTCAATTCTGAAGACTGATAAGAAAGAACAGACTTCATCCATATAAATCTGATGTTTAAGGAAGTGGGTGATAATGAAAGATGACTGGGTCGTTCAAGACAGCACTCTTGTCTTCTGCTTAGTTCCCTTGCTTTCCAGCATCATGAGTTCTAATGGTCCCTGATAAATAGCACGCCGGAAAATGATTACGGAGCAGACACTGTTATTACATGGTGCGGTTGTCAACTGTGCAGCCATTACTACTGACGTTCAGGGATCCATAATAATGAAAGCAGAGATAACATGGATAATTAAAACTTAAAGAGAAGCCAATATCATTTTTAAGCCATTTAGCGTCTCTCATGCCAAATCTTTTCTCCTAACTCACAGATATTTAGACGACATTGAGCTAGCTGTACCTCTTCTTTCTACTCATACCCGCCTCGTGATGGAGGGAGGCAGGGCCAATTTACAGAATCCTCCAAAGACAGAACAGCAAAAGAAAAAAATAAAGAAGCCCTCAGTAATCCGCAGCCTGATTAATCATGCCTGGGTGACAATGAGTGAGAGGTGATACATTTATATTTTCATGATAGGTTCATCCTTAGGGGCCAGAAGAGGTATGAGCTAATCAGTGCCTGGATAATTAAGTGTTGGATGAACTTTTGTGTGGCTCCAAGAAGAAATCTTCCACTAAGGGGGAAATGTCAAATCTAATGTCATCTGGACAACTTCTCATCGTCTACAGCTTGTCTCAGCTGTGACTTTGGATTAGCTCCCTTTGCTGAGGCTTCTTATCTGTACATGTGGCCTCATGATCACCATCAGACATTGTTCTGTAGACAAGGCGATTCTGAATATAATGAGGGGGAAATGAGCATCCTCACAGAGAGGTGACAAGCTCCTTCTCCCCATCCCCATCTCCAGGAAAGCTTAGGAGAGACTCCTGAATTTCCAGGGTTCTTCCATTACTTTTCAGGCTGCTTATAAGCATCTAATTTCTCTTCTCTGTGGAAGCATAACTCATGAAGCTGGGTCACTGTCAGTAGAATTCTTCTGGAGCAGGGAGGGCAGACCTTCTCGTAATGTCCCTAAGACCCTGTTGCTGAGATCTCCTCTGGATGGGGTTGAGACAGCAAGAACAAACTTCCTTTTATGGAAGTCCTGATGGAGAAGATGTCTCACAAATCTAATTTTGTTCAACTGATCAGGAGAATGAATTACATGAGGCCTCTCAGTCACTAACAATAGCCAGTGGTGACATCCTTGCACAGAGATACTCCTCACTGACTTCCAGTAATCTCCTTCCTGGTGAAATGATGGGCTCTCTCTCTCTTATTCTTTTTTTTTTTTTTCTCTCATTCTTGTAGTGACCCCAAAACCCACTTGGACCAACTCTTCTTCAGGTGGCTTCATAGTGACTGGGCTCTTGTACTTATGGCCTCAAGTTAGGTCTTAGCCTGAAATGACCACCTAGCAAAATGCTGCCCCTGGACCTCAACCCCAGGGCCAGGGAAAGGGGCGAGATTGGTACAGAACCTCATCGGTTGCAGGTTGCAAAGCCTGGTATATTGGAATTTTGGGGGAAGGGAAAGTTATGATATTAAAGACCTCCAGCTGAGATTACAATGCCGCCAAACCTTCTTCCACGTTTTCGCAGGATTCTTCCCCCCATCGATTGGAAAGCCAAGTCCATCTTTTAGCAAGTCACTCACCCACAGGTCTACATTAGCCCACTATTCCTACTTGTTTGCATCTAGAGTACTATCTTTCCGAACAGAAGTATCACTTTTCTTTATCTTTGTCTCAATTTACTCTTTTTTTTCTTTTTTCTTTCTTCCTTTCTTTTTTTTTTTTTTTAACCTCTAAGGGGTTTCTTTTTTTTTTCTTTCTTTAAGATTTTATTTACTTTTTTGACAGAGAGAGACACAGCGAGAGAAGGAACAGAGCGGAGGAGTGGGAGAGGAAGAAGCAGGTTTCTCACTGAGCATGGAGCCCGACGTGGGGCTCGATCCCAGGACCCTGGATCATGACCCGAGACGAAGGCAGACACTTAATGACTGAGCCACCCAGGCGTCCCTCAATTTACTCTTTCTATGAGAACAGTTTTATTAAATGAAATATGTTCTTTTTGACTCCCCCTAACTCCCTCAATGCCTCATCTAATCCATCAGTAAATTCTACCAGCTTTACCTCCAAAATATATGCAGAATCTGATTGCTCCTTTACCTCTACTGCACAGACCTTGGCCTAAACTGCAAACACCTCTCCTGGGAAGCTAATGTCCCTGTATCCTTCCTTGCCTCATTATATTTGTACATAAGCTTACGTCATATCATATCACCTCTCTATTAGCTTTCTAGCTCATGCAAAGTAAAAGACAAGGATCTCGTTGTGACATTTTGTGACCTCATCTGAGCTGACTATTCCACACCAGCCACACTGACTTCCAGGTTCACTCCCAACTTGGGAAATTGAACCTGTTCCTTTGGTCAGGAATACTCTTCTCCTACCATTCACTCAGTTCCTTTTCTCACTTAATTTTGGTCTCCTTTCAAATGTCCTTTATCAGAGAAGCTTTCCATAACTATTTAATTTAACTCCCTGTTCCCCTCACCTTGCTGATTTTCCTGCAATAGAAGCTGACACCCCCACAAGAATGTAACCTCAGTAGTGCAAGAATTTTTTATGGTTTACTTCCCTGCTGTATCCCCAGAGGCTAGAACAATGCCTGGTAGGTAATATACACTCAATAAATACATGTAGAATAAAATAATAAAATCAGTGAAATAAAAGGTCTTACATATTTGGAAGATGATAGGAATAACTACAAACTTTCAGAGATAGACATTTTCTTTAAAGGGAGAGCATGAAGATTTTATCCCTGAATGCCTTTTACTCAGCTTAGATACAGGTGAGTGGGGCCATTGGAAAAGAGTTCTCTAGTACTCAAACTTCTTATTTCCCTTTCCTGTATGTGGTCTATGTGTTTCAGGCAAAATCTGAGCATACCCTTCTGGAATTCTCCTGTGGGTTTTATGGGCAATGAGCTCCTTAAGTACTTGGGCAGCTGCCTGGGAGAGAAAATTCAGGGGGACTTGGTTGTTAAGGCAGGTGCTGACACCATAACCTTAGCACCAATGTCACCAAGATTCTTGACAGGTATTTGCTTCAAAGTTTGACTGTTCATCTAATTGAAAACCACCATTCTTAAAGCTTACTGTGCCCTATAGTCTTCAGAAGGCTTCATTAAGGACCTGTATTTAGTGATTCTTTGCTACATGGAAGAACACACAATCACATTTCTGACATCCCCTTTGATTTCCCTTGAGCTCACAGGAGGGGTGTGGGGAAGGAGGCTCTCAAATTGTATACATAATTATTTCCTGTGCAAGATAATGCTCTCAGCCATACCTTAACGTTCCAGAGCTGGATATTAATTGTTCACATACTTCACCTATCAACAGTCTGTTGTAACCAATGGAATATACATATTTGTAAGTGGAATGACAAGGGTTGAAATTAAAATAAAACACCAGGAGCAAAAAATAAGCTAATTAGCCTTTACAGAATTAAACATGTGATCCATTGCTCTACCAAGTACAGGAGCTTTGCATAAGATCATATAACTGGCCCAGGTGGAGTTGAAAAAAGGATGACAACCCAGTTTGATGTACAACTTCCACATCATGCTGTTTTCTAAATGGTATGTTTCTCATTCTAATTAATGGCATTTATTTATATCTTTATTTATTGATACTGTTGATAACAAAAGAATCCAAAATAGCTGATAAAGAGACATACTATAAAGCAAAATAAAATACATAAAATGTGGGGAAATGGGTCAAAGAAAAATAAAGTAGGGAAAAAGATGTGTCTAGAAATAAGGATCATAGACAAAATTCACATTTTGAACTCTTACATACTAGCAAGAGAACAACCACAAGTTTGATTTCAAGCTTCCCATAGTTTGAGATAGAGACACAATCAGTTTTATGGTTTGCCTTGTCCGTAAGGTAAAAATAAATGAGTTATCCAGGAGAAGTATTTAGGTGACAATACTGAATAAATGCTCCTAAGCGTCCTCTTAGGTAGAACACAGTGATACAAGATTTAACGTACTCAACAGCATCCTCCATTACTCACTGTAGGGAGGGTACAATGGGATGGAATGACCCATAGGGCAAGGAGCTTTTACTTGGGTAAGAAGGGTAAGAAAAGGAGAATGCTCAGCAGTGCAGTGACCCTCCTTATCTATTTTTGTCTTCCAGCTAGGATTAAAAAAAAAAAAAAAATCTTCCCCACGTCTGACACTGGAATAAAAAACTGCTTTTTACTAATGTAGCCCTTTGTTCATGAAGCTAGGTTACAAATAGTTTTTCTCTAGGCTCCAGGATTGTGCTGAGAATCCTTTGTATTAAACAGAGGGGAGAATGTGTGAATTATTGGCCAGGAAAGCCTCATAGCACAGGTTAAAGAAATGAGCTATCCAAGGTGCTGAAGTCTATCACTATAGGAACAAAATGGAATTTTTATTTTTTTTTTTATTTTCAGCATAACAGTATTCATTGTTTTTGCACCACACCCAGTGCTCCATACAATCTGTTCCCTCTCTAATACCCACCACCTGGTTCCCCCAACCTCCCACCCCCCACCCCCAAAATGGGATTTCTGTGCCCCATTCTCTTCACTTCCATTTAATAGACACTTATTGAAAACCTAATATGTGTTAGGAACTATTAAGCTAATGCCATGAAGATTAATAAAACCTTGTCCCTGCTATCAAATAGGTCATAAGCAGAGTAGGCAGAGAGGTAGACTCACTCACTACCCAGGGCCAGCCAACTCTAAAGGATACTCTGGTAGCAAAGTGAAGGGGTCTTTAACCCAGCCCAGAGAGATCAGGAAGAGCAACCCAAAGGAGGAAATCCATGAGCTGAATTTTGGAGAATATTTCCATTATCCCTGCCCCCAATTCACAAGAGGTAGTATGGAGAAAATGTATGAGTGTGTATATATGGGTGACATTTAAGTGTCTGCGGAGTACATGCTGGAGGGAGATGATGTCGCAAACCCAGGGAACAGCATATGCAAAAGCAGGCAAGCATAAAACTGCAAGAAAATTGGTATATTGCTGAAACCTATGGTTTAGACAGAAGTGCAGGAGCTTCATTTGTAGAGGCACCTAGAGGCCAAATCATGAAAGAATCTTAGACTTTTTCTATATGTAGTAGGAGTTGTTGAGGTAGACATGACCACATTTGCATTCTCTATTACCGTTGAACTGCTATGGATGAAGGATTAGCGTTGGCAGCCGGGGGTGGGGAGGGGAAGAGTGAAGACCTGGAAACTCACTAGGCTGTTGCAGGGAACTATGAGAAAGGACGGAGACCTGAAATAGGGCACTGACAATTGGGAAGAGGGGAAAGGGATGGTTTTGAGAATCCCTGAAGGAAACATTAACAGAACTTTGTAATTTATTGGGTGAAGGGTGAGGGGTAAAAGTCCGAGATATTCCTCCTATTTCTAAAGGGTATTGATGCATCAAGGAGAGCCAGAAAGAGATGCCTATGCATATTACTGACCCTTCACCTGTAAACGGGCCACTTTTTAGATAGATATTAACCCCTCATGCTCTGATTCTATAATCACTCTCAACAACCTGAAGATATGCTCTAGGTTGTGATAGGAATTATCTTCTGCTACATTAGCCTCTAGTTAAAAGGCAGCATTATGTGTGGGAGATGTTTGGAGAGAAGTATCAGGAGTTCATGGCCTCACCTAAGTTATTGCCAAGTAACAGTGATGTTGGTCACCAGCTCTCTGTGCCTCAGTTTTCTCATATGTGCAAAAGATGTTTGACAAGCCCTGTCTACCATCTCACAGTCAGTGTAAAAACCAAACACAATTCAGTTGGCCTTTGAATACATAGGGGTTAGAGGCAACCCCTTGTGCAAATGAAAATCCATGTGTAACTTTTGACTCCCTAAAAACCTATCTACTAAAAGCCTACTATTGATCAGAAGCTTTACTGATAACATAAATGGTTGATTAATACGTATTTTGTATGGTATATCTATTATATACTGTATTATAATAATGTAAGGTAGAGGGGGAAATATTATTAAGAAAGTTATAAGGAAGAAATGCATTTACAGTACTGTACTGCATTTATTGAAAAAATCCAAGCATAAGTGGACCTGCACTGTTCAAACCCCTGTTGTTCAAGGGTCAACTGTGCTTTATTGGACAATGTTTTTAGAATATGTATAAGATGCAAAGGTAAGATACTGTTGTTATTAATATAGGAGGGAAAACTAAACAAAGGATGGTAAGAAAGGGATCTGGAAATGCAACAGCAGTTCTGCAGAGCCCAGAGAACTTTTTAATCATTTCCCTCCTTTTCATTTTCTTTTCAGTACACAATGAAAAATACATACAAATATGGCCACAGAAATGCTGCCAAATTCAATACTCATAATATCTACTCAATATTCAGCAATCCACACGCAATATTGCAGATGGTTGTGGGATGTGGTGGTCTCTTTCCAATAGTTCCAAAGGGGAAAACAAAATGTTATAAGACAACATCCAGTCATTTGATGCATCCTGATTGTTTAAATGATATGAGAGTCAGCAATCATGTGCAAATTAAAACATAATTATGCACACAGACCACCCAGGATTAAATAACATTTCACAGATGCATGCTAAATTACTAAACACCCTTTGAAATGAATTGTGACCATCATTTGATATTTTCCCAAGAATGTTATTACTAAAAAAGTCAAAGTACAGAAATATGTATTGCCTAGTGAATTAATAGTATGCATGTTATAAGAGATGGTTACCACAAATTGGGGGGGTGTGTTAGCAACAAAGTAGTCACATTACTTGCCAGGGTCAAGAAGCTATTTACATAAACGTGCACTGATAGAAACAGACACATTGCCCAACAACATGCCATTCCTCCCTTGACGATATGGGATGTTTAGCTCCGAGGTAAATTTGGTCCCAGTTTATTGCAGACCCAATCAGGGCCTCCTCATCATAAACCTCAAATGCAAGCAAATATGCATTGTCTAATTTTGGTGTGAGCTATATTACACCTCAGTCCAGCCCGATCATGGCTGTGGGCAGAAGGATCAAGAACATAGTGGTGGTGGACTTATTGGTCCAACAAATGGAAGATAAAGGAGGACAGACTGTGAAAATATATATTGTGTAGACCACTGGTCACTATTATGGTTACTCTAAACCCTTCACCCTGTTCCACGAAACTGGGCAATTCCAACAGAAAGATGACCCTAATGGCAATGTCCTTGAGCCATCTTGTGAATTGTGGCCCTGAGATGTGTCTGCTTTTCCATGTAACCCTGAAACTAGACTACTCTCCATCATCTCTGTCTTCCCCCACCTGTCATAGGGCCAGGCACGTGGTAAATAATCAATGCATGCTTGCCAAATATAGGAAATCTTTAGACAAGTAGAAGCCATTTTCTGGCATTCGAGAGTCCTTGCTCATTAGGATTTTTTACTGAAATCCAGGAATCACTGAGTAAGTTACACTTCTCCTTTCTGTGTCAGATGCCCTATTCATTTACAGAGGAGGAAGAGAGTATGTGAAACCTGTCATTAGCTCACTTTATATTTATGAATAAACTTCTATTCTTTACGATTTATGCTCTTTTGCTTCTTTCAGTGTCTTAGGGATGAGCTATTAGTCGATGGTGAAGTGAAAAAATTAGCAAGTATTTATTGAGTGCTAAATGGGTGTAAAGCTCTGTGTTAAGTACAATTGAACAGTTTTTCAAAAATCACAATTCCAGCTGGAAGGTTAAAGAAGTATAAATGAAGTAATTTGGAAACAATAATAAAATGGCCTGTGTTTTTGAATGAGCATGAAATTTATGTATAATTTATGTACTTCTTACTTTCAAAACTATTTTAATCAACATACAATGCAACACATATATGCAGAAAACAATTAAAAACAGGTCAACACCAAGAAAATGAAACAGAAAGATAATCTTGCTCCCAATTTGGAAATATTGCCACCATCACAAAGGCAGCCTTTTTCTTTCTTTCTTTCTTTTTTTTAAGAATTTACTTATTTGAGACAGATACATAGAGAACATGAGCAGGGGGAGAGGCAAAGGGACAGGGAGAAGCAGACTCCCTGTTGAGCCAGGAACCTGATGTGGGGCTCGACTGGGGCTCGATCCAAGGACCCTGGGATCATGACCTGAGCCAAAGGCAGATCCTTAACCATCTGAGCCACCCAGGTGCCCCAACAAAGGCAGGCTTTTAAGACTCCCAGTAGCCACGGCAAAAATGGAAAGGGAGCATTATGAATTCTAGAATCTTTGTGATGCCGTAAGAGGAAATATTCTCTTGAGCCAAGAGAAGCAAACATTTTCCTGGTATTAAATTCTAAGAGGAATTTATAATGTGGATCATTGTCTCAGGAACATTGAACAACATAATGGACATATATTCCACAACAGTTTTTAGAGAAAATGTAGAAATGTTCCTCATTTGGCTGATTCTTAAAATGGTCTTCCATAAAAGTCATGGGCATGATAACCAACACGACTCAGTGAAGATATTCCTGCAGGGAATGATGTTAATGTGGTCCAAGAATATAGCTTTCTGAATAACCCAACAAGAGTCAGGGAGAGAACTTAATAAACAGTAAGCAATAAATGAGTGGCATATATGTTGGTCTAACTTAAGATTTATAGTTATTCCAGCTAAGCTCTTGTCTGGAACTAAAAAGCAGTTGCTTTACTGCTGAATGCTGGTAAATGCTAAAATGTTGAATGTAGAGAGAATCAGATGCTTTAGATATGAGATCTACGGACACAACAAAGCTCATAATTTTGTTATGAGAGTTAAGAAGTCTGATCATTCTTGCCTGGACTAGAGGCCACAAGAAGGGTTTTGGATGGGGTCAATTTTTTCCTAATTCCTGGATGCGAAAGCAAGAAAGTGAATTTTGGTAGTACATTAAATGGTGAATGTGTTTGGGGCAGCGAGGTAAAATAAAGATGTTCTAGTCGATGTTCTAGACAATGACAAGATCTAAGACTCACCTACAGTTGCTCCCTTCTGCCTCCTAACTCAGGTCTCTCTGTAGACCCCACAGCCACTAAAGGGGGCTCCCATCCGACTCTGGTAGTTTTTCTAGCAAAATGCTACTTGAGACAGATGGCCAACTTTGCATGTGGGTTTGACGGCACTGACTGGGTCACTTTTAATGAGAAAGAAGTCACATAAATAGTGCTAGCATTACGTGTAGGCAGAGCTCCAAGCTGCCAAGGCAGCATAATGGGCTCGGGGAACAGGTGCAGAACCAGGTAAAATTCTTGTTGCAAGTAACTTCTCCAACTCCAAGCATCATCACACATCATAAAGCCTCTGGTTCCACCATTAGAGACTCACTTTTCGGGCTTCTCGTGTTTAAGAGGTCGTGACTGAGATACACGGGACAGACAGTAGAACCTTAATCCTTGAGCAAACACTGATAGATCCAAATATATGGGGAGGTATCACCTGGCCCAGGGATCACAAGCTTACTATCTTGCAGGCCAAATTCGCCTGTCGTTAGGTTTGGGTGGTTTAAAGAGTGGTTTTAAAAATGAGATTTTCACATGAGACTCAGATTTTTTTGGTTTTCTTTAAAAACTGGAAGTTCTGGCAATATGAGGCTCGCACTACCTGTGGCAGCAATCAGCTGGAGCGAAATAGTCTCCACAGCAGGTTTTACCCACTTCGTTCCAGTCCCCACCACTCCCTCTTGTCTGTTGCCAGAATTGTCTCACCCATTTGCACGACCTGCTTTTTCCTGGCGTCTTCTGGGTTTTTAATCCCTCAGGACTGAATACCCTCAATTTACATCCCAAAGAGGGGAAGGGACTTCCTCAAGGTTGCACATCCGGTTAGCCTCTGAGCCAGACGCGCGACCCCAACTTCCCCGGCTCCCTGTCCTCCATTCTCCTCGCTGAAGATCTAAGCCCTCAGCAGGCAGGATGAGCTGGGGGCCAGTGGAGGTCAGCCCCTGATCAGGGAAGAGGAGTCAGGAAATCACCAAAGATAAGCTTTGCTCAGTTCACACTGTTTTGCCCCAGGCTGGCTCTGCCTGCAATAATATTTTTACAACATCCTCCAGAAAAATCAATTTGTTTAAAATAGCAACTGATTTTGCCCTGGGTGAAAATGTTTGGCATATGCAAAAAAGGGAGCATTGTGTTTTCTTTAAAGCTCTTCCTAACCTATGAACAAGCGGAATTGTTCACCGCACACATAAAAAAAAAAAAAAAAAAATCGCTCAAGTGCATTTCCTTGGGAGAGAGACAGATTTAAGATTTAGGAATGTAAGTTTTTATCTAATTCTGTAAGAGCCTTTCTTTCAGGCACATAATGCCTTTCTTTGTTATAATATTCGAAAATATGCTTGTCACTATTTTGTGTTTAAAAAAAAAGTTCATGGTCTAGAGCTCTCTTTTAGGAGAAAGAAGCAAAGGAAAGGAAGAGGGATATGTTGGAGTAAATGGTTTTGCCTAGATGAAAAAAAAAAAAATCACAGGCAGAACATTTCCAAGCTGCTAAACACCAGAAGGAGATAACAGACAATGTATGAAATGCCAATTATGATGATAACAATAATGAAAATGGTCCTAAAGCAGTCCTGACTGTGCTTTGGAAAGCCTCAGGTCCTAAGCAGACAGGACTCCTCCCGTGCTCAGGTGTTCTTGGGAGACCTTCCGTACCTGGCATCGCAGTGATCCCAGGTGCAGAGATCAGGAATGAGGAGCCCCAGGGTAGCCCCCAAGAGAAAGGGCCACCCCGGCCAGTCCTTTTCTTCTATGCCAATAAGCTGGATCTTTTCCAAGGCAGAACCCCTGGTTTTCCAACCTTTTCTACTTCTGTCCCCGGCAGACCCCCTCCCCAACTGTGTGCAGTGAAGATGGTGTGAGTAGTCAGCTTCTGGAACAGTGACTTAGCTACGTTTGTACCTTCCAACTTTCAGATTTTTTGACCATAATAAGGCCTCAATAGATGTCTAATGAATTTAGGGCTCCTCTTGTTAAAGAAATTAACTGCTTTACTGAGCAGAGAGTGATACCAGCAAAGGCAGGATGTGAGTCAGTCATAGGAACAGTCTCGGAAACTGAGTCAGTTTCCCACAACCCAAAGGGACCCTCTCACCCACACACCAGCCCCTGACTCCACCATCACATGGCTGCAGATGGCTTGGCAACTTAAGAAGACAGAGATGGCCCAATTTCAGTTCCCACCATTGCAAGTTGTCCTCCTTTCTTTCTCCATCTCTGAGCAGGGAGTATTCCTGTCTTGGACAGCTCCCTCCTCAGTCCTATCTCCCCATCACCCATCAGCTGCTCCTTCTCCCACTTGCCTGTTCAACTCTCCCTGCCCAGTGGCCTTTCTCCTTGCAAGGCCGGTGAAATCAGTCTTGGTCCACAGCAAAACAATCTTCCCCTTCCTTAAAGCTGCTTTTTGCCACTAGCAGGGCTCCTCTGCCCACCTGTGGAAACTGAGCCACCCTTGGTCCTCTCATCTCAGTAGACACGTCATCATCTAGTCACTCGGCCAAAAACCTCAGGTGCATCCTTGCTTTCTCCCTTTCTTTCACGCCCAGTGCAAGTCCCATGTGTGGCCGTTCTTGTCAGCTCTGCCTGTCACCTTGTCACCTTTCTCTTCCTCATCTCCTGCCTGGAGCGATGCAGGGGCAGCTACTCTCACCCCATGACCAACAGCCCATCCCATCACTGAGGGATGATAAAGCATGCTTGGGCCATGTTCCTCCCTGCCAGATGCCCTCCCATGGTTCCTGGTCACCCCAGGAAAAACCCAGTGTCCCCCTGGTCAGGTCCCACCTGTTCCCCGGCTCACTTCCTTTCCTCCGGCTTTCCCTTGAGTGAGTCCATCACTGTTCCATCTCAGGGTTTTTTCCTTGCTGTTTCTGCCACCCGAGAAGCTCTTTCTCATGCTTTCTCTCTGCCTTCAGGTCAGCTTAATCCAGATTATGTTTCTATTAACTACTTCTTAAAGATTGGTATCAAAATGAGAAATACAGTCAGTGGTACTGTGAGAGCACTGTATGGTGACAGATGGCAGCTACCCTTGGGGGGGGGACACAGTGTGACATACAGAGTTGTCCAACCCCCACGTTGTGCACCTGAAGCTGATACCACATTGTGTATTAGCTAGACTAGCTAATAGAAAAAGAAAGAAAAATAAAGATTGATATCAAAATGAAAGCACAAAATTTTCGAAGTCCCTAAGGGTACGTTGATCTCAGTTTGAGAAGCACTGTTTCAAAGGATTTCTGCTTGCTTATATGCTTTGCTCTATTTCTTTTCAATACGAACTTTTTATAATCTTAACACATGCTAATTGAGGAAATCATAAAATCTGGATTATGGAGTAGGCCCCCTCATAAGGGAGTACTTTGATGGCACCGCAGCGTCTGTGTTTGTATTCTTGTTTACAATAACCTTGGCAACAAGTTGAGCTGGATTAATGGACAGAGCCTAGTAAGAAACTAACAGGGAGAACAACACAGCAACTACCCTGCCCCTCCCCCACTTATTACTAACCCTTCCCCACCTCCTTACTTCCCCTCCCCCATCTCATTACTAACCCCTCTCCTACCCCATTACTAACCCATCCCTTGTCTCATTACTGTCCCTTCCTCACCTCGTTTCTAATAAGCCTGGATACAGATAAGGCAAGAACAAAAATCACAGGTTCCTCTCACTTCTGCTCATGGAAACAAAAATTGTAGATAAAATATTAACTCACTGAAACAGTAGTGAATTGAAACAATTAAAAGATTACAGCCAAATAGGATCAAAGCCAGGAAAGAAAGGGTAGTTTAACAACCGAAATTTATTCTAAATACTATATTCATATGGTAATTATATTATTGTTTCACTATATTCAGAAAAGGTACTTTAATGAAGTACAAACCTATCTAGAAGTAACTTCCAAAAACTGAGAACAGAACTTTCTTCACCTGATAAAGAAGATATTCTAAAAACCCAGAGCAAACCTCATACCTTTAAGCTAATAGATTAAAAAACATGAGAATATAATTGTCCTTTGATTTGGGAACACATTTTTTATTTTAATTTAATTTTTATTTTTTAAAGATTTTTATTTATTTATTTGACAGACAGATCACAAGTAGGTAGGGAGGCAGGCAGAGAAATGGAGGAGGAAGCCGGCTCCCTGCTGAGCAGAGAGCCCGATGGATGCGGGGCTCTATCCAAGGACCCTGAGATCATGACCTGAGCTGAAGGCGGAGACTTAACCCACTGAGCCACCCAGGCACCTGGGAACACGTTTTTTAAAAAGAAGTTTTAAAAAGCACAAGCAACAAAGTAAAAATTAATAGCTTTAACTACCATAAAATGAAAGATTTCTATTCAGTGGTGACCACATAGACAAAACTCACAAAGTTAACAGATAGGTCACAAACTTGGAGATGATGTCTCAATGTATTAAAAAAATTTTTAGAAATTGATAATACAATATAAAAGAATCCTATAAATCCACAAGAAAGGAAACCTTATAGAAAAGTGGGCAAAAATTATGGGTAGAAAATTCATAGCAGAGAAAAACAAACTGGTTAATAAACATTAAAGAGATGGTCAACTTACTTACTAATAGGAAAAAATGCAAATTAAAACAAGGTATAAGGGCACCTGCATGGCTCAGTCGGTTAAGCATCTGCCTTCAGCTCAGATCGTGATCCTAGGGTCCTGGGATCGAGCCCCACATTGAGCTCTCTACTCAGCAGGGTGTCTGCTTCTCCCTCTCTCTCTCTCTCTTTCTCTTTCTGTCTCAAACAAATAAAATCTTTAAAAAATTGTATAATATGTTACACCTATCCAAGAGGCAAACATGTTAAAGACAGACACTATCAGGTCTTGGTGAGAGAGTGAGAAGAGGAAAGCAGTGTCCTCTTGTTGGGCCTGTCCTAGCGACTGTGGAGAACAACCTTACCAAAGTTATCTATGTACCCGTATATTGTAACCAGCAGTCCCACGCCCAAAGACACGCTCTAGAGAAACTTTGACGGGAATGGATGAGGAGATTTACTCAGTTTTATTTGTGGCAGCTGGAAACGGGAGGTGATCTAGGTGTGTTCAGCCCTGGAAAGGAGCCGAGGAAAACACAGCCAATGCACGGCGCGACATTCTGCAGTTAGACGCAATATTTAGAAATCTGCTCAGCAACGTGGGTCGTTCATAAAAACATGGCAACAAATGACAAAGGTGAGAAACAGGATGAAATATATTGCTCAACATCATTTACATAAATTAAAACCAAACCACAAAACAATACTGCACATTCTACAAACGAAAAGACAGACGTCCAGGGACACATATCACACATACCCTCATGTGGGGGCTTAGAGGGATGGGAGGGGCCCGGGGAAGCCAAGGAGTGAAAGGGAAGAATAAAATGGAACAATTCAAGAAAGGGGCCTTCTCCTGACAAATTATGATAGTTTTCCATGATTTCAGTAAGGTAATTAATTCAGCTTTCTGTATCTTGAGTTTCCAGGAGGAAAAAGACAAGCGGCGGAAACACTGGGTTATTTTATAATGTTTAGAGATACCTTAAAGTCAGAAGGATCGGCAGTGTGACTCAGTAGTCAGACTTTTTGGTATTTGCTGGGTAAGCAGACATTTGTTCTAAGCAAAACAACAACATACCGTATGAAACTGATGCGATTCATTTGAAGGTGAGTTTTTAATTTTTTTAAATTTAATTTACAAATTTATTTTGATTTTACAATTAACGTAAGATTTCCAAGGGTTGAGAATGTATATTCAGTTTGATGTTTACATAAATTTAAATTTAAGTACCATTGTAATAAAAGTAATTTGACATTAGAGTCCTTGAGAATATTTTTCTCTACAAGAGAATATTTTTCTTTTTCCTCCAGTATGGGAAGTACCACTGAATGGGTATGGCTCTTCAACACCTCAAGAGACTTGAGTCTTATCTGAAGACATGACAGTTTGGTGCCCCAACACACCTAGATATTCTTTTTGCTCCTTCCCTAACTATTTTAGAGCATTTCTGTGAATTCCCCCAAATCCTCCTTACTTATTCCTTTCCACAGCCCTGAGGCCCCCAACTCCCCTTTGGTGTATACACGTAAGATATGTTTTCAAAGGAGATTCTTCAAGAGCAAGATGTTGATTTTAGCTACAGAAGGTCCTTGCTGTTTGGAAAGCCTCTCAGAGTGGATTTGTCATGGATAATATAAAGAATGCATGAATGCAGAAAAAAAGGTGAACACTACTCTATCTTGGAGGAAAGGGGTTAAGTGTCCCTATATAAACTAGACCAGGATGCTGCACTCTGATGCTGACTTGAGGGCTCACTCTGTTCTCTCCTATTCAGTCTCTTTATGGGGACCACAAGTTTCCAGTCACTGCAGCGAGGACCATGACATCCTCTATGTATCGCAAGGTCTTGAAAAAGTGGACTATTTCCCTCCTCCACATTCAGTGCCTCTGTTAAAGTTCTTGCCTCTTCTGGGATTGTTACCTCCTTCCTTTCACCCAGCCTCCATCTGCTGACACTTTGAAGACTGATCTCAATAAATCTCTTCCACCATCTCCAATAAACTATTTCTTCTTCCACTGAGGGGATATGATCTCTCCTCTGCCTCTGTGTTGATGCAGACGACTGACTTGGGGTTAGGGTACACAGGGATTATCAATTCTAAGACCCTGTGGCATAAGGTGGTGGCTTGCCTACTGCTACAGTCCATGCACGGCATAGCAGCTGATAGGCAATCTGTGCCCCACAAATGTCCTAGGAGGTAGGTCAGAAGCACAATGCACCATCTTCTAGACCTGCCCTATTCTATCTCTGCTCCTTCCAGGAAATTAATTCTTTATTTGGGATCCATAATTTTTATCAACTCACCCTATGTCCAACTCCAAGACAAAAAACATATATATTTCCTTTAATGTTCCCAAAAAGCCTCTAGGGCAGGTATATTATATTATCCCATTTTGCAAATAAACTGAGGCTCAGAGGGCTATAAAATTGTCACTCGGACAGTAATAGATAAGAACTGGGATTCAAATTCAGATCGGCCTGATTCTTAACTCCTTTCTCTGGCTTCCACGTTGGGCTGCCCTCATAATAGAATGAACCGATGAGTGGAGGAAACCCTCATTATCACAGTTCGTCTCAAGGAGGACGAGACATGCGTGCACATGTGCTTTGGAAACTGTGAAGAATTACTTGCAATTTAACTATTATAATGAGTACTGTCGCTGCTTCTCTCGCCACTGTTAGTGACCTTTCAAGAGTAAACTGCTCTGGTTACTCGCCGAGCGGGGGCAGCTCAGACCTTCCACACCACCAAGGCCCTCGCCAATGGGGGCAAAGGGATGGGGAGGTCTAGGAAACATCTGTCACCTTTTGGCTCTGAGCTGTTATTAGAAAGCACAATGAGGAAGCTCATTAGAGCTGGCTGGGGAAATGGTATGGGGTGCCTGCTCAGGGCTGCCATGGGGGGAGGGTGCCGTTTTTGTTCAAGCCACAAGGTCAGGGGTGCTGGAACCCAGCCAGTGCTCCGTTCACTAAGCCATGTGTCCTGTGCAGGATGGTCACCTCCCAGGGAAAGAGAGAGAATCACCCTAAAACACTGAGCCATCAGTCAACTTGCCCAGACAAGGGATGTTTTGTAAAAAATCTGTCCTTACAGGGGGAAGGGAGGAGGAGGGTTAGGCTATGTGCGTGTGTGTGTGTGTGTGTGTGTGTGTGTGTGTGTGTGTGTGTGTATCTTTTCCTAATTTGTCCCAGGCCTCCCTGTAGCTTGCCAAACCTTATGCCAGCCCTACACCAACCCTGACGTACCACACAGACCAGCGATGACCTTGCCTGCGTGGTGGGACAGGCAGGAGACCTTGTGCTGCTAATAGTGGCCATCAGCTGTCAGATAAAAATATTTTTCAGTTTCTGCTGGCTGAAGCTGGGTCTAAACCCAGTGATCTTGGTAAAAATCTCCTAGCTCCATTAATTCAGGCACCCAAGGGCCCAGCCCCTGGTTAGGGTTAAGTCCTGAAATGAGAGCCACTGCTTGGGATCCTGCGTTCACTGAGGTGCTCTGCTTCGGCATATACCTGAACGAGCTCAGAGCTGACTCACTCCACTGCCTGCCCTCCCTTCTTGTCCCAGTGAGCCCAGGCTGGGGGTGGCAGGATCACTGGAGGAGGTGTGACTCGTCCCCATACTGTGACAGCTTATTAGAGCAGATCCATTGGTCATGTCATCCTTGGGCTGGAGCTGGCAGAGGCCAGGAGAGGAGGACTCCACGAGCAGGAGACATCCACACATGGAGGGGTAGGTGGCTGGATTTACGGGAGCCTGGAGTGTGTGTGTAGTGCGTGCATGTGGTTGTGTGTAAACGGGTGTGAAGAGGTTACATATTGATATGATTGTAAGTGAGAACATATGTGTGGTTGTGTGTTTGTTGTATGTTTGTTGTAGGAGGCCGCGCGTGCTGAGGGTGGTATGAGACACAGAGAGAGAGAGAACATGTGAGGAAAGAGGGAAAGAGGAGGACACAGAAGGCAAGAAGGTGCAGGGAAGGAAGAAGAAAGGAAGCAGGTGGAAGGGATGGAGGGATTAGGGGAGAAGAGACTGTCCGTTGGGGGTAGCTCTTTCTCCAAAGCAAAGGGCTGGAATGTTCTTTCCCAGATGGACAGTCTGAGTTCCTCATTAAGATCCCAGGTTAATGAGGGGTTGGAAGGAAGCAAAAGCTACAGTAAAGCCATGGCCTCCCCTCAGCTGCCCCCAGCACCTTGCAGACCTTGGACCCTCAGGGACTGAGCTACAAGCCCCAGCTCCTGGGCTTTGGCTCTCAGCCGAACGGTCAGGTCAAGAGCCCCTCAGGTGGAGGGACTCAGCTCCCGACAGCTTGACTCTGTCCCTCCAGTCTAGGGTCTCAGCTGTCTCAGGGCCAGCGCAGCACAGTGCAGCAGGGAGATGCTGCTCCCCACCGCCCCGACACAGAGAGGAACCAAGGTGCAGACCAGGTAAGAAGGCTCAGCAGAAGTCCCTCTCTCCTCCCTCATCCCTGCGTACAGGAGGGGACGGAGGGCTGGGATCGCAGGTTCTGGGTAAGGAAGCTAGCCCCGGGGTCGGCAAGGCTGCTCTGTGTGCTCCGTGGGCAATGCCAGAGGCCCAGGGGAGCCTGTACTTTGGACGGATAAAGCCCCATCCCCGTCCACCCCACCCATGACGCACTTGCTGAATCAGGTGTGCTCTGCACTTTTGGCCGGGAGCAGGATGTTCGTGTGGGAGGTGCTGAGCAACTTGCAGAAACTTCTGCCAAATTAACAGAACCTTCTCAAGGGGTGTCAGAACTTTTTCGGAGCCCATCCCTGTCCTGTACCTCCTCCTCTGCTGGTTTACTTCATTCAAACCCTGTGTCGATCAGGCCGACTTTCTGCTAAACACATTTTCATTGATTCTTTGAAAGCAGAAGCTCACAAATAGAGGACTCTCTTTTCTCCAAAATGGGTGTGAGGAGATAGAATTTCTCCTCCACTCTCCTGCCAATCCTTGGAGACCATTTCAGCAAAGAGCCCAGACTGGAGGGAGAGAGGGAAGAAACCCGGCGAGTCTAAAGCACAGACTATATACAACATGTTGCATTGCCTGCTTTCAGGAAGTTTTTCCAGGTTTTTCAGGTTGAGAACCTGAGCCATGTTGGGAGAGGGGGAGGGAAGAGGAGGGGGAGAGGGTGGAAGCCGTCTCTGCCTCTGCCCTCCTCCCATTCCACTTCCAAAGATGCCAGGCACTGCCCCAGAAGCCCCAGCCCGTCAGAAGACCAATTCCCTGGTTCTGGCCTCAACAGGGCAGAGCTGGTTAGAATCTGAGTTCAACCCCTCATACTGGGGGAGTCCGACTGGCCAAGGAATGGGGCTTCCTATGAAGCCTGGGGCTATGGCTCGTGCAGATGGATGGAAGGGGCTAGGAGCTGGGGACAGAAGGATGGGTCCGACCCCTGCCGCAACAGATCCTCCCCAACTCACAGCAGATGGTGGGAAAGACCAAGAGCTCTGCCAAGGGGGAGTGAATCCATCAGGGAAAAACGCCTTAGAGACCCTGTGTGTCAGTGAGGACAGGGAACCTGGGAGGAGACCCTCTTCCAGGCAAGGCACTCAGGTTCCCCAGGCAGACGGCTCCCCAGACTGTGCTACGCTCCCACTGCTTCGTGTCCACTCACCAGCCCCCGTGTCCCCATCCCCAGGCTGATCCCTCCAAGGACAGCCAGATTAGGAGGCCTCCAAAAGTCAAGCCCTGCTTCTTCCCTCTCCCTGTCCATCACGTGGGAGTGGTCCTTAACCGGCGTCTCTCGTGGCAGTCAGGTGAGGGCGGAACAGACACGCTTGTGGGGAAGGGATTCTGTTTATCAGAAAGACCCAGGTGCCACACAGCTAAGGTTCAGACTTCTGGGTAATGAGGCGGCTGACGGGGGTTTAGTTAGAAAAAATAAGCTGGACTTTTACATAGGATCTTGTGGTCATTTTTTTTTCCTTCATTTTAACTCTTAATTTTTCTATCACCTAGTTTTTCTGAATTTAACATCGGAGGAAGATCTGGGGTCCCTTCCTACTGTAAGAGGGTGTTAGAAAATTGGTGCACACAGTGTGTGCAAGAGACG
Source organism: Enhydra lutris kenyoni (assembly GCF_002288905.1). NCBI lineage: Eukaryota > Metazoa > Chordata > Mammalia > Carnivora > Mustelidae > Enhydra > Enhydra lutris. The sequence goes on along the minus strand of NW_019154108.1, from coordinate 26,715,145 downwards.
TGGCTTCTCCTTTCGACACCAATTCTAACAAACTGAGTGACTGTGAACCAGGTTTGTCTCCTTTCTGGATTCGGTTTCCACATCTTTAGGATGAGGAGGTTGAACTAGCAGGAGGCTCTGATGACGAGAGCCGCGACCTCAGGCCTCTTGACAGACAAGGGTTGTGAGGACGCACTAGAGTCAGAGACACAGTGAAACCCGTCAGTCACGGCCACTCAGTCACAGTCGGTTCCTCCCACCAGCCCCATGCACCGGGCACGGCTCCAGGGCCAGTCCCCGAGGACTTCGATCACCCTGGGCCTTGTGGGAAGGGCACCCCACCCCCAACCAGCCTAGAGAGAATTCTACCAGGGATTGATCCTCTGAAGGTCACAGGAAGGTCATGTGACCTTGAGCAAGTCCTTTCCCCTTTCCGTGCTCCTCAGTGTCTGTGGGGGCAATGCCTGCCGACCACGCAGACTTGCGCTGAGGGGAGGTCAGGTGAGAATGCTTAGGAGAGCCTTCAAAAGGGGTCTGTCTGTTTGGTATTTATGGACTCTCACCACACTCTGTGTTATCCCTGACACTGGGAAGGGAATTGGAGGAGCGGGAGAAAGAACCCAGAGAACACAGCGCCATGGGTTCCTGGGGCTCCTGTTAGGTTAGGGGAAGGAGTGGCTGAGTCCACAGCGAGCTCACAGGGGTGGAGAGGAGGGGACTGCCTCCTTGGCTGCCTTAGTGGAGGAGCCTTCCAGAAGAAGCAGCACCAGTGGTGGGGAAAAGGGAGGAGGCTGCAGGTGGCTCCGACCCCAGATGTGAAGGGTGTGTTCTTGGGAAGGGCATTGAGGTCACTCACCCCGAAGCTCATCCACAAGACACCAAGCCATTTCCCTTCGTGGCTGGGACAGCTCTGAGTCAGGGTGTGTGTGGACATTTTCACAGCACTCAGAGCTCCTGGATTTGGGAGGGTACCTCAGAACAGTCAGCGTTCTTTCCTTCCCTTCCTTAGTCGCAGGGTCATTCCTCCAACTTGTACTCCCTGTGCTTCTGGAAGCCACCTCCAGGCTTCGTGGAGGAGAAGAGGGAAGCAGCAGGCCATAGGGATGGCTGTCCCCACTGCGACCTGGTGAGGCCATCGTCCTGGAGGCGCCAGGCGCAGAAGCACCTTGGGCTTCCAGCCCCAGTGGACACCACGTGATCCATTCCTGCCATCCCTGTCTGAATTCCTGACCGTGGGACTCGTGAGAAATGATGAAGTGGTAGCTGCTCTAAGCTACACATTCTGGTGTAACGGGTAATGACAGAGGCACTCAGAGCAGCGAGCTGGTGGGGCGGAGGGGGACTTTTTATTTCGGGGACATCAGGAAATCTTCACTGACAAAGGGGATTTGGGTCAGGCCTGGAGACAGGAGAAGGGGTCCGAGGCCTTCTCTCCCCACTGCACGGCCCCACCCAGAGAGAGGCATCCCTCCATCTGACAGCAGAGCTTTACAGAAAGCAAATGTCTTCCCATAGTGAGGGATTTTGCTGCAAATCCCTAATCAATGAGGAGAAATTTAAAGAGATTAAGGTAGCTGCTGTGCACACACGTCTCCCTTTTCCTCCCCCCTACTGGACATTTCTGTTCTCTGACTTTACTTTTCTCTCTCTATTCCCTCCCCTCTGCATCCACGGGACCTCTCTCCCTCCTTCCCTCTTCCCTCCAGGTGCCTCTCCCTGTTCTGTGTCTCTCTGCTCACAGTTCTCTTTCTCCCGCCTCCAGGGCCCCTGCCAGCCTATGTCCCGCCCCCACATACCACCTGCAGGGGCTTTTTTCTCCACAGCAGCTCTCTGGTCTGGAAGGGGTGCTTTCACTGTTTATAAGTTTGGGACCGGGTGAAATGACTTTTTGACACGCCCACAGGGAGACATTCCTGTTTCCATCCCCAGCCCCTGAGACCACCCAGCCCTACAGGCAAATGTCTTGAAGAACTTGGTCTCCTGAGACTTGCCCGTTCCAAGTTTTAGGAAGAAGAGACCAAGACTGAAGCATTAGAACCGGAAACCACGGGCGAGCGAGGATGGAAGACAGATCAGGCTCAGGATTACTGGTGTAGTTGTCAGAGACGCAGATTTGGGCAAGAATAACCCTGTTCCTACAGGACATTTAATAACATTTTGTGCTTACTACATAGCTCTTTCAGTGTTTCAAACTGCTCATACCTGTCCTGTTTCCCTGTTCCTATAGGATCTCCCCCAGTTGTCCGGTCCCCATATCATAGCCCACACACCAGGAGGACCCACTGTGAGCCCCAGCCCTTCCACAAAATCTAATGAACTAATTCCTACAGCACCGAGCATCCACCTGTCACAATTTGGCTCCTGTTAATTACCTATATTATCTCCCTCTCCTGCTGTTTCCGGTGTCTAAGTCTTGTAAGGCTGTAGGGCTCTCGCAGGGCCCAGACCAGGCCTAGTACTTCTTCCATAACTGGTTCAAGGTCTCACTTGCGCTGAGCATCTCGTCGCGGGTCAGTAGTATAGGATTAATCAATTGACGATAAGTCTCATGCAAACCGTGGGGCAGACAGGGGTGGAGAGCCTTCTATTGCTATGAGGTTGAATAGGAAGGGGGTGGAGGGTATCTCTCACCTGTCCTCTGGGTCCAAGGAAGGCACTTACTCCATTAACCCTGTAAGACTTGCCACAGTCTGGGTGTAGGGGGCAGGGCAGGAGAGCCCAGAGGGCCTAGGACAGGTTTCCTCCAGTGTGCCTGTACCCCCCAGGGCCTCACCTTGCCCAGCTGCTTGGAACCGAGGTCGTGTTACAGAGCGAACCCTTAAACAGTGTCCCAAGTCGAATGAGTGAGGTTTGAGGTTGGGGTTCAGACGGAACTACGTTCAAATCCCAGTTGGACTCGCAATATCTTCAATCCTTACTTTTCTCATCTGTGAAGTGGGTTTAATTTCTCCCTCACTGGTTTGTTAAAAGGATTAAACGATGCGGTTCATGTAATGCCACAAGCACGGTACCTGCCTCTTGTCAGGTAGTCGGAAAAGTGACAGACATTTGTTCTTCCAGGCTTCTTCACAAGGCTCCTCGCTGCCCGCCCTGGCTGCGAAGGAGATACTGGAATCCAGGAGCTGGAGGGGCCTCCTTCCGCTCAGCGGACAGCCACCCTGGTGGAGGATCTTCTCCCCACCCCTCAGAGCGTGGCTCTCCCCCTTACCTCTTGGAGAATCGCAAGGGACCTTCTAACACCACTCAGCCTGGTTCACAACTAGGCTTCGCACCATGAGGACGACGAAGGAGACGTGAAGGCTGTACTTTAAGAGGAGCAGGTGGCAATCTACTGATGAAGCCTCGTGTAGGTCCTGGGCAGCTTTCCCGGACTGCTAATTTACTAGCAGTGCAAGAAAGAGGAGGCAAAGTGTTCAAGTGAGCGATGAAGGCTTGTCTGCAGCACATACAGAAGGGACAGGAGGGTTTCATTGCCTGTAAGTTCGCTGTGAGCCAGTGATGTGATGTGATGGCAAATGCATGGACAGATACAGACCTAGATACAGATACCGTACAAAATAACCTGTGGACGAGGAACAGCTTGGCGGGTTCTAGACTGGATGTCATATAGTGACCAGGAGAAAGGAGGTGACAGTAGTGTTAGATTGTCTTTTCTCAAGCCTGATTCCCGCCCTTTAAATGGCAGAGGGGACAAGAAGTCTGCTCAGAAGAGAGCACCCATGATGGTAGGGGACTAGGAACTGTGACTCACAGGGCCAGTAGGAGGAATAAAACCCTTCCAGGCTGAGGACCTGGAGAGTCTAAGGCCATGCATGTTACATCATTGAACGGGTGCCCTGGGAGATGGTCTCACTCTTCTGTGGGATCTCAGAAAATAAATCAATTTGGGGTGGTGGGTGTCTAAATGGAGATGGACCCCTGTCCAAAATAAAGATGAATGCACCAGTATTTAGAACCATCCATAAGCTTGGGGCTCTGGGGAAGGTAGTTGTCCCTTGTGCGTGGCATGTGCTCAGACGCCAGACCTCGCTAGGGTGAGGAGGGAGACGGGGTCACTCCTGAGTCCAGAGGCTTGACTGCACAGCCTGAGCGGTCCTTTCTAACCCTCAGTGGCTGTCTGTTTTGTAGTTAATTCTTCAAATTGCTTTCTTCTTTGACCACCGTCAACCAGCCTGCCTCTGGGCAACAACGTGGACCTAGACTTTCTCCATGTCTGGGATGGCCAGGTTACCTGCCCTGGATGGAGTTAACCCCCATCAGATAGGGGCAAGGAGGGGGAGGCATGGAGTCTGGGAAGACACTGGAGGGTCCTCTTTGCCAAACATCCACTGCATCAGGGAGGACATCATGGGTGGGGTGTCAGGGTGGAAGGACAGAGCAGCAGGCATAGTGGGTTTAACAGCTGATTGGAGCCTTTCTGAGAGAGGGCAGGAGGGAGAGGGGAAAGTGGGGTGGTCGGGGCAGAGCTTCTTTGAGGTGTAGCAGGCTATGCTGAAGAAATCAGGGCGTTCAGAGTTTCTTAGAACATCTAGAGCCTCGGTGAGTCTCCCATTTTCTGCAATTAACAAGGTTCCCTAAGATTGTGCGAACCTCTCCCAAACAAACTGTCTATTCTAAGGAGCATGGGGACAGGGTGTCAACATTTGGATGGACAATCAAGGGAAGATTCAGGCTAGACCAAGCCTATGTCCTCTGTTCATAGCATTTGGAATAGAATTTTGTAAATGTGATTGGCACAAACCACCAAAAAGCAGAGAAACTAGAGTGTGGCGTTGACAGGTTGTGCGCTCTGAAAGATCAAAAACAAGAAAATACAACGGGAAAGAGGAAGCTTTGCAGGGATGGGCCGAAGATAGCATACTTGAGTGAGTCTGATTCGTGCAGGTGAACAAAACTTCCAGACAGAAATACGAAACTGACAAGGGGGTGAATTTGAAGCAGGTGGGTAGAACTTCCTATGCATCTAAGAGCAAGAAGGACATAGCTAACAGTCACCCGAGCAGAAGCATCAATGGCTTGATGTTAATGTTAACATCAAGTTTGGTCTTCTAAGTCCTGGATGTTGCTTTGAAATTAAGCCCTAACTATGGCACTGATTTCTTTCGTCGTGATGCTGGGAAGATCACATTAGCCTCTGTGGCTTCTTTTAACATAGCATGTCGCAGGAGGCTCCTTGACTTCTATAGTCTTCTTTGAGTCCTGATGTTCTAGTTGCATGACCCAAACCCCAGGTATCGGGTAGCTGCTTTCCTGGTGTATGTAAAACACTGCAGCTTCCCAGATGTGCTGGTGGAACTACAGCCTCTTGTCTCTCCCTGACTCCTCTTAGAAGCCCAGCTTTCAAAACCTATTGCTTTGGACATCTCTGGGTGTCTGAAGGAGACACCTAACCCCACAGAGTGAGGCTGGTTATTCTCCTCGTTCTCTTCCGTCCTCATCTTGGATCCTAATGGCTCCAGAGAGCTCCTCGTGGCTGCCTGGCATTCCTAACCTAGTTAGCTGGGAAATTGGGAAATGGAGCTCCATGTTGTCAAGCACGTCATCAGGAAGGCCTGCTTCCTCGCTCCTGGCAGGAGGAGGGTCTGGCTGGCTGGTCCTGAGCTTGACTCAAACCTTTGCTTTTGAATCAAAATTGACCCAGCTCCATGCTTTGCACTGCACCGTTTCTTCTCCCTGATTAACTCTCCCCATCTTTCTTCACCTTTTGAAACTCTGCCCATCTTTCAAGGCCTGGACCATGACCTCTTCCTGCACTCCTCAAGCCAGACCTTATGTCTCCATCCTCTGTGCTTTCCCAGGTCGAGACCCCCATGACACAATGCTTAGCTGTCTGCTTCATGTACAGTTCACCAGGGACCGAAAGTCTCCCTATGGCCGGGAAACCCTGTGACAATGACGACGTGTCTGGCCTCTGTGATGGATCTCAGTCCACCTCTCATGCTTCATGAACATTCACAGAGTAGAGATGAATAAAGAGCCAGGAAGTGACTCCCATCCAGCTTATGAGTGAGCCCTCCCGATTGGTCCATGCACATTTCTTAAGCACCTACTATGCGCTGAACATTATACCACATACTGGGAACACAACACTGAATAAGGTCCTCCCCTGAGAGGTTCTCAGGCTAGTTGGCGAGACACATGAGTAAACAAGGAATTCCTGTACAGAAGTACCAAGAAGACAGCCCCAACTCACACAGGGAGGCGAGGCAGAGAGAGAACAGAGCATTGCTGAGGAAGCTGCCAGCTACGGATGATGGTTGAGATGTTCCCCAAAGAGAGCTCTGGGTTCTACTTCCCTGCCCTGACACCCCGGCCTGACTGTTCCTGCATATCCTCTGCCCGCCTGCCTGCCCACACGCTCTCAGTCAGAGCGGTCTGTCTTGTACATTGCAGAGAGATCTGACCACCCGAGCTGTGGGAACAAAAAGACAAACTGGAGGACCTTGAGGACAGAGCACTGTCAGCAGAAGAACACTGGTCTGATCCAGGACTTTGGAGCTGCTTTTTCCGGAGCAGATTCAGGGTCCTCCTTCATAGGAACGGGGGCTGGAGGCACGTCTTGCTTGGGACAGCGACACAAAGAGGTTGGTAGGAATGAAATTAACACACAAGGCATCTTACTAGAGAAAAGAAGAAAGTATGGGAGGCGCACAGGACCATGGGAAGCCCCACCCTTTGCTGGACCTCAGTTTAAGTGATCAGGTGACTTACAGGTTGGTCGTTTAAGGAGAGCTGCTTCTTGCTAACCATGGTGTTTCGGCACCAGCACCGCACCATGAGCGTGCTGTGCAGCACCCCCACACCGGGGGGTGGGTGCTCCCTTCCCCCGACCCCGGCTGTTCTGAGACTCGCCCGTTGGGTCCCGGCATGCTATCCGCCTTGGCCAAGTGACTTCTTTGCCTGGGGACAGGGCAAAGGGGGAGACATGTCTTGCTGTCCTAGCTGCTGCCACCTGGCCTCTCAGAGAGTCAGGGATCTACACTGGACACGGCTGTAATCAGAATCATAATTGCATTTATTGAACACCTACCATGACCGGCACTGTGCTAATATTACACAGATTTTCGCTAATGATCTGAACAGTTCCATGAAGAAAGTAACACTACCTCCTTCTTAAGAGTGAACATCTGAGGTTAAAAGAAGCAGGGGACTTCGGCAGGCTCATGCAGATGGCAAGAGATAGGGTGAAAATTTGGAACTTGAATCTGTTTACCCCGAAGCCTGCACTCCTTGCACTGCCCCAGCCTCTCCGGCCTCTTCCGAAGCATTGAGCCCCAGCCTCTCCCGAAGCATTGAGCCTCTGCCACACGGGGGCTCCCAGGGCTGGGGACACCTGTACGGAGGCCAGCACCTCCCATGAGCTTGCCCAGCCACCCCCACGGCCCTCCCCCTTAATGAGAAGCCAGCACACCAGCTTCTACCTCAGTTTCCCCGCATTTTCACAGCAGGTAGCCATGAGTGATGGTTATCTCAGTAGGGGTTGTGAGTGCTGAAGAGATAATGACAGTAAAACACTTGAAAGATCAAATGTAATAACCACTGTAATTATTGCTTTGGCTGGAACCCCCCCTACCTGTAGCTGAGAGTAGGAAATGTTCACTGAAAGGTCTGTTGCCAAGCACAGTGCCTGGCCCTCAGTGTGGTTGCTAACTGAAAATCCCAGAGCTTGTCTAATCCCGCTCCTGGTTGCCCTCCGAACCCGCACTCCATCCCCCTCATAAAATAGGATGGCCGTGCAGTCGTCAACACTGTGGGGGCCCCTTGTGCCCCACTTCCACACCCTCCCACAGAGCACCCTGCACCCCGTTCAGGGGTCAAACAAGAAATCATTTTTTTCAATAAAACTATTAGCTGCTCCAGTCACAGGGTATGGAACTCCCCAGTTGGATTTTTTCCTGCTAGAAACCCGAGTTAAAGTTTTGAAAGAGGCTTTCTGGAAGTGCTCATGTTAACAACTACCAGCAGAGCTAGGCTCCGGAGGGGTGGGCATAAGCTGTGAGCGGGGAGAGGAGACCACCCCTGGCCCCCACCCGGCCCTAAATCTTTGCTGTGGAGGCTTGCAGTTGGCTGTGGAGACAAGGCTTTGGGGTGGGCAAAAAGAGAGGAAGATGGGCTGGTTCCCTCAGGACACAGCAATCTGAATCATTGGCCTAATGATCTCGGAAAGAATGACCCATTGCCTCTCGCCTTCCCTGCATCTGGGCATCTCCTGCTTGGGGGCACAGTCTCTCCCAGCATCTGGCTTCCATCACTCGGACAGGATACAATCTCAGGGACAGGACTGGCCCTTGATCTTCAGCACAGTGCCTCCTGGTCCTTCCAGTCCACGCTACAGCCGGCGTCCTCCAGCAATCTTCTCTTCTCTCCTGGGCACAGTCAGCCAACACTAACAGACCACTCAGAGTTTTGGGAGTATAGGAAAATGTCTGCATAGGCACCAGATTGAGGTCATGAAATCCATTTCACGTATACTATGACCTCTGCCCCAGCAGTATTTCCTGTCTCTAGAGGCGCAAAGCTGGTTCCGTCATTAAGCCCTGAGAGCTATCCCAGCCCATTTGGGGATTTCAATATTAGGATCTAACCATTCGGGGTCTGAGAGTCTCAAATCCAGAACAGGAAGCCTGGTGTGAGAAATCTGATGACCTGTGGGTCCCGCTGCCTCCCGCTGGAGGCAGTCAAGGGGCTCCTGGGTGACTCGGTTAAGTCACCCAGGAGCTTGGACTCTTGATTTCAGCTCAGGTCATGATCAAGGGGGTTGTGGGATCGAGGCCCGCATTGAGCTCTGTGCTCAGTGTGCTGTCTGCTCGAGATTCTCTCTCTCCTTCTTCCCCTCTCTCATCTCATTTTTTCTCTCTCTCTCTCATAAATAAATAAATCTTTTTTTTTTTTTTTTACAGGCAGTCAAGAAAGAGGGGAGGGAGTTTGCATCTGAGTAGACAGAGGAAAAGGGAAGCAGTTTCAGCTTAGGCTGGCATTTTGCAAATTCAGAGAGTTGGTAAATAAGTAAGTTTTCAATCTTATAGTTATTTACCATGTACTTACTCAGTCAACAGTGTGATGAGCGATTAGCCCAGAGTGCTGGGGAACCCAGAGGAATTTCTACATCACCTCTGAGCCACAGAAGGATTCCTGGGAGAGACAACTGAGCTGAATTTTGAAGGACAGAGCATGACTTGTTTGGGAATGTGCAGCGGTTTCAGGCGAATGGAGAGAGAGGCATGGATGAGCTTTGGGATGGGTCTAAAGTGGTAAGGGGGGGTACAAGTCATCGAGCTTTGTATGCCATGGTAAGGATCTTGGTTCTCTTTTCATGGGGAGCCGGCAACAATCTAGATCCAGACAAGTGGAGACATGAGCTTTACATCCTGGAAAATTCCCCCTGAGAGCTGGATGAGAAGGAACGTAAGTTAGAAGCTTAGAATCTATTCCAATCATTCAGGTGAAGGATGATGGCAGCTGGAACACAGGCTCAGCCTGCATATGAGCAGCAAAGGACAGGATGGAGAGGTAAAGAGGGATGTGGTTTCTGAATGTCTGGGGAGGTTCTAGAAAGAGAGAGCGGCCAAAGCCTAGTGTGCACGATCCCATTCACTAATATAAGAAATGAGGAAAACAGTGGGAGTTTGAGGAAACAATGATGGGTCAGTTTGGACATGCTGAGCTTACCATCTGAGGAGTCTCTGGCCCTCCACATGGACAGTCCCCCGAGCTCCTCCAGCAGCCCCCACCCAGTTCTTAGGAGCCGGGAGAAGCAGGAGCAGGGAGAAGCAGGAGCAGGACCCCACCCAGGAGCCAATACCGCAGGACCGGGCAGATTTGTTGTCTTGTGGCAACGCTGGCCACACTGAGAGGCACTGATTACTCAAGAGTGAGGGGGTATGGGGGGCCCCTTTGACTCTTCAGTTGTCAGAAGCTCTTCAGTCCCCCTGGCATTTCCACCACCTGACCTGGACTCCTGTGTAGACAGGGAGATGCTGTCCTGCACTCAGCATTATGGCAGTGACAGGTGACAGAGATGTAAGGTTGCCAGATAGAAAGATACCCTGTTAGGATTAAAGAGGAACCATAGCACAATAAGCAGCTGGTGAAGTATGGAAGTGTTGAATAACTGTATTTTACAGCTGAAACCAGTATTACACTGTAGGTTAACAATATGGGACTTAAAATAAAAAACTTTAAAAAAAAAGAACAAGAAGAACTGACCATCATCCACCTCAGGGGTGATTGAGTGTCTAGTGGCTGTGGAACCTTTTCTCAGCAACAGGGACACAGCTGGGGTACTCGAGGTACCCTGGCCTCATCTCTCTGATACTTCTCCATGGCCTATTCACTCATTTGGGAGGGCAATGTTTATCTTAAATAGGAATTGTTATATTTGAATATGATTACTTTAAAGTCCTGTTTTTAGTATAGCCTTGGGGGGGGGAAAGACACCCCATTAAATTTGAATTTCAGATAAACAACACAATTTTTAGTGTAAGTATATCCCAAATACTACATGGGATATGCTTATACCCCCCAAATTGGTCATTTTTCTGAACTTCACATTTGTGTTCTTATTTGCTAAATCTGGCAATCCTATAAAGGGGTTAAACAGGACCCATCTCCAGATCCTGATACTACTAGACCCAGAAACGTATACTTCCACTGGTAGCAAAGTAAGTACTCAGGGCAGTCCTGGCCAGATCTGTTGGCCTCATCATGGACACTCCTTACCCAAAGAAGCCTAAGAACTATACCTTTGTGTGCGACAGGGAATACTGATCTTCCACTAAGGGGCATTAGCACAGTGGCCTAGCACAGTGGATGGCTCCTAAGAGACCCTCAATAAATACTTGACTAGAAGCGGATGGAAAGATTCGGACTCCTGCTTCAGAAACAGAGTGACTTTGGGCAAGTTACCTATCTCGCAGCTTCGATTCCCTCATTAGTAATGTGGAGATGATAACACCTTCCTGCAGACCTGTTGAGAAGAGCCAATGAAATAACTCAGGTCAAGTGTTGGGGCTCCTTGCCTGCCCCGTCCAGCTGCTCTGCCAGTTCCCATCTCCCAGCCTTATCCTCTGGCCAGGGCGGATGGGAGGGAGATGCTCATGGGTCTGGCATCCTTGTTCGCAACCTGCCTGCCTTTTGCCTGTGAGCTGGGACAATCCAGGAACTGCTGCGGTCATAAGGGAAGAGATGCACTGACTTCAATCACTTGATTTTATTTTTTCCGTGCAGTGAGTAGAAGGTAGGGCAATTCTAAGTGTTGCCCTTCCGCCTGAGTGGGGATAAATCATCTGTCATTTAATATCCATTGGTCGACAGCCTGTCACTGCCCCTCCAAAGACAGTTTCTGCACGCCTTCTCAGGGAGGCCGGCCTGTGCCCAGGCCCAAACCCCATGAATTCAGAGAGCTGAATTCTAACCAGGTCACAAGTTACCACATAATTCCTTTATCCTGCAAGACTTGAGAACCTTCCAAACCTTTCCCCATGCCAAGGGACCCTGGGCTCCCAGCGAGCTCTGGTTTGCAAAGAAGTATGAAACAGATGTGTCCTGCAGGGCTTGGGTCTGATTTTCCATTGTCATCAGTTTCCATTCATATTCCCCTTTCATTTCTGAAATACCCTCTGAAACGCTGCTTCCCACTAGGCTAGTCTCCATTCTTTCCCCATAATCAGCACACTTATTTCTGATTCCAAGTCTGCACATCTCATGCTGTTCCCTCAGCCTGGAACTAACACCCTGCCCAGCACTGCCCGGGGCCTTCCACCTTCCAAGATCCAGCTCAGGCTGGGAAGTATCCTCTGACCACTGGACCCACAGGCCCTCAACCCGTCTCTGGGTTCCTAAAGCATGGGTGTCCACATCATTCTCTGGGGCCCTTAATTCAAATCTGCCTTGATTGACAACTTCGCTATTTCCTCCGAACGTCTTGTTGCCTCGACCGGATTGCAAGCGCTTGGAAGGGAAAGCCGAATGTGACATTTCTTTCCTGTCCCCCTCAAGCCTGAGCTCGTCCTAGCCTAGGAGAAAGCTCTTGATAGGTGGTTAGAGGCCAAATGAGGGAAGGAAGGGCTAGTACCAAGGACTGTCATCTGTCCAGAGAACTACTATGGCTTCAAGGCTTGTGGGGAGACAAGCAAACAGACAGGTGGGACCCCTTCTGGGATTTACAAGCTCAGTCGGACAAAGTGTCTAATAGCGATGGCAGGAGTGTTGAGAGACCGCAAAGGTGTTGATCAATAATTAAATGTCTGCTTTATGTAGAAGCAAAGGGGTACGCGTATTTGGGGACCTGGAAGAGTAAAAACTAGAGCTGTGAACATGAACTTGTTCATTTAGTCGATCAACAAATGCTCTACAGAGCCACCTGTGGGTGTCAGCTCTGGGCTGTGTGCTGAGTGTGCTTCGAGGGAGGAGACAGCCTCCTCCCTGCCCCTTACCTCACAACCGAGTGAGCAAGATAAATCCAGACGGCCTTCTTAGAAGGTTGGACTTTAAGATCTGCTAGTATGGGAGCGTAGAATTAGAAAGAATTGAGAGGGAAAAGACATTTTTGGCAGGACAGTCATAATAAGAAGCAATAATGATATGGTTATCACCGGTTAACAGAGCCACAGAAGATGGGTCTAGAGACCAAGATACTCAGAAAACACATCAGGACACTGGGCAAAGCACAAGACATGACTAAGCCTGGGGTGCGTACCTCATTTCCTGCAGTCACACACTGGCCTGCACCGAGGCCCAAGCTCCCCCTTTCCCTGTCTCGCCCTGGGGCCCACCTCTGCAGTAACAAGGCTGAGAGCCCGCTCTCTTCTCCAACCTGGTGCCAAGAGGCAGGGGGAAACATGATGTGGCGAGCTGGGAACTGGGGGAGTCTAGAACAGGCCAGCAGCAAGGAACACTGTATGTGTCCAGCCTGGCCAGGGAGGAGAGGCAGGGAGGGCTCACCCCCTGGAAAAGGTGAAAGGGAAAGGAGAAAGGGCCAAGGAACTGCAGGAAGGAAACTCGGGGATCTGGGGATGAATGCACATTTTCTTCCTTTTACCAGAGATCACTCCCCTCCGAGTAAGTCTCTTTAAAATGAAATAGACGTGGCTCTGAATGGCAGCTCTGGCCTAGAGCTGGACCCCTGGAAACTACAGCCCAACTCCATCAAATCTCATTCTTTATCCCTGAGCCAAAAAGCTTCCTACCAGACTTAAGCTTCAGTCTTGCCCCTCCCTCCCTGTCCTCACACAGCCCAACCCCAGTGTGTCCACGCAAACACACACACACACACACACACACACACACGCACGCACGCACGCACATACGTACACACACACACACACCTGCACTAGCCTTACCTCCCTGCCCTGTGGGGCCAGGGGAAGCTGTGACGCCATAGGCTAGTGGCCAACCACCCCCTTTGAGACCACCCTGGACAATCTGGGACAGCTGGTCACCCCACGGTCGTCTGACTGCTCCGCGCATTAGCGATGCTCAGACTGTGCTGTCCCTGCTCCTCTCAGAGTAGCTCCTGCCTTCTGAGGCCGCCTGCCACGCTGACCTCCTGGGCTCTGCTCCTCTTCCCTGTCCCCTAGTGGAGAGGAAAGCCCCAGCACCACCGATCCAGCTGCAGAGCCTCGGAGAACCTGTCCTGCTGTGATGGATTTTTTAATTGGATTGTGACAACATTTAATACCTAATAGAGCTCTTCCCAGCATAGTTAATTAAGAATGTGACTAATCTAATTCGGTGGCAGCTCCAAAAGAGAGAAAGTGGGGAAAGCTTCAAGCCAGGGAGTGGAGTTTGGGGAGATGGGGTGGTTGGAGCCGCAGAAAGGACTATCGGGCTTGTTTGCTTTCTTCTTCCAGGGTGAGGGGATCCCGGACATATGACACGGGGAGACTTTGCATCAAGCTCCAGAGGGAGGAGCAGGGTGTGGGCAAGTCGCAGAGCAGCCAGGGCACGAGGACCTCGCTTCTCAGCCTCTCCATCAGTCCCATTGTGTTCATCGGCTTGTCGCCGCGGGCTTGTTAGCAATGCCCGTGCGGATCGGGCAAAGCTGTAGAGGTAACCGCCAAGTGTTCCAAGCCTGCTTACTGAACCTGCCTCACCCAGGGTAGTCCCGCTCGAGCTAGGGACCCTTCACCCTTCTGGACCCCCAGCGTCCTGCAGAGAGGAGTTGGAACCCCAAGATCACATTCATCACACCCAGGGACCACACAAGCACACTGCCAGAAGTATCACGTGAATGTGCAGTGTACACACGCTCCCACAGGCACGCTGTCCGCCCCCCCACAGCCCCAGGGCACGTAGGGGTCCCCGTGAGTCCACCCAGTAGAAGGTCACACCCGTGCACGGGAGAGGCACACAGAGAGGAAATCACCAGCACCAATATGCAAATATGGTGCATTGAGGAACACCAGGAGGGAATGTGGCGGGGGGGGGGGGGGGGGGGGGGGGGGGGGGGGGGGGGGGG